>NC_091727.1:41425113-41735681 GCF_042477335.2 Ovis canadensis | reverse complement strand
GGAGAAGGAAATGGCAACTCACTCCAGTGTTCTTGCCTGGAGAATCCCAGGGACGGGAGAGCCTGGTGGGCTGCCGTCTATGGGGTCGCACAGAGTCGGACACGACTGAAGCGATTAAGCAGCAGCAGCAGCTGAGTTAGAACAAACTTTCTACCAAGTTAATGTAGAAGTATCCTACACAGAACTGAGCAACTCAATAATCATTCAGATCATTTAAAATCTGACACAACAGCCACCAGTTCCTGTAGGAACACTAAAAGTCAATAAATCACAATGTGAAAATGTACTGTACAAAGTAAAGTTTGAAGCTTAACATTTTATTTTAGAAAAACAAGAGTATTGCAGGGGTCATTGTTCTCCCACCCTTTCATATGAATTTTACCAGAATGCATCTTGGATTTTCTGCAATACAAAATGGCAATATCAGCTGTTTTATCTGGGGAGAGGTCTCAGACTGCTGCCTTTTCCATTTACCTTAGTGTTATTTTGTTGAAAAGGAGAGTCCCTTTAGAACTTATGGTATTTTTATATTCAAACTTAGCACCTTCCAAGATGGGAATAGCATCACGTTTACCTGGATAAAGCTTGGTCACCCATTATACTAAATAACCTAGTATTCCATAAACATCAACCATTTGTATTTATTTTAAACTTTGTAGGACTGAATTTCTATAGCAGCTTTCAAATGGAAGGGCCTTAATACCACAAAAACCCTCAAGACAAAGAATGGTCCTTCTCTACATTCTTCCATCTCTGCTCAAACTTTCCCTACATTCCAGAATCTCTTTTATACAGCACACTGAAAGTCTCTACAATTCCACATATATGATCCTACTATACTAAAAGAGTCCTTCTCTTTCTAAATTTTTCTCTTTTCATCCAAAATATAAAGGACGTTAAAATAAAAACTCAAAGCTTAGTCATTTAAGAAATATATGCTGAGTATCTACAGTGGGCCACATATTGTTTTCAGCATGAAGGAATAAATACATGGCGTTACACAGCTGGCCAATCTCGGCTCTTGTGGAACTAACATTACACATTGTGTTGAGAGATAAGCAACAATGCCAAGTCCAACAAATTATTTACTAATCACCAAAATGAGTTCATTAGAAACTAATTTGATAGATCCTTATATACATCCATGAAATTATCTTGAGAACTTAAACCTATTCTGGTTTTATCTATCAAAACCGAAGGGGAAAATTATTCAATTATCTTTCTTCATCTAGTGACTTTCCATGTTTAACTGGCATCTATTACCCTTGTTTTCCTCTTAAAATACTTGACTCAAGAGGTGAGAGACCTAACTGTGAAACACAAGATGTACATACCTAGCACTAGACCTTACTACTCTGACCAATCACTACAAAATGAAAACCTTAATTACAACTAACTAGACAAACTATTATTTTGCAATTAATACTCTAGCACATAAAAGAAAGAACTTACATGTTGGTTTAAAATTTTACTGCAAAATGTGTAAGTCGTTTCATCTTTATTATAAGTCAATATGAAACATCTTTTAAGTACTAAGCTTTATTTCAAAATAACCACTATTTTAGTGTATTGGCTTATTTTAAGCCAAGAGTACTTAGATCTTTTTGAATCTTAAACTGGAATTTCTATTGCCATGATAGATTCAACAAGTTTAAAAGCAAACTTTTTATGCATTATAGTCTGGAAGAAAAGATATCCTTCTCTACATAGTTCTTCTACAACGTAAGAAATGACACACATGGGGTATTACAGGTTTGACACAAGTCCATGGACAGAGAAAAACTGCCCAAATCCTCAAGTATATGAAACAGAACACAAAATTTAAAAAAACAAACAACGATCAAAAACAGGTATGTACTTTTAATTATCTGTGCAATACCTGGACTTCTGCTTTTTTAAAAATCCCTTCTAAGATAACATTGAAATGGTAAGTGAAAATTATTGGGGGATAATCCTGACTAATTTATAGATAAACTCACTTGCAAACATTGTCACTGTATTAACTAATTATTTAACTACCTATTATTATTGCTTGTGACACACCTCACAATCAATTATATCAATACACCATGATCCATAACCACTCTAGTGGTAAAGCAAAACACGTTTCAGTATTTATACTATCCAAGGAATTGTTTCTTTTATGCAGTTGTTGGTTCTATTCCATTCAAAATTTCTCTGTGCCTCTACAATTCTGTATCCCATTATTTACAGTGGGTGTTTTTTTGCCCCACACCAAGTAATTATCGATACCAGCTGGATGTCCTGCAATTCAACTCAATTCTGACACTATCTACCGAAAGATAGCTCCAGATTCCACTTGCTAAGGGCTCAGTGTTACAAGACTGACCCTCCTCCCACTTCACATATCAGCCATAAATCTAAGTTGTCACCTGTGCTTCTGACCGATAGGCTATAAAATGGAGGCTCCAAAGACTCCCTCCTTGGGTTAATTTGCTAGAGCAACTCACAGAAATCAAAGAAACATTTTACTTACTACATTATTGGTTTATTTATTGTAAAAGGATATAAGTTAAGAACAGCCAGATGGTATAGGTCAAGGTATGGAGAAGAGGCATGGAATTTCCATGTCCTCTTTGGGCTCACCACTTGCCCCATATTTCCATGGGTTCACCAAACTGGAAGCTCTCTGAAACCCATCCTTTTGGGGTTTTAGGAAGGCTTTATTACCTAGGCACAACTGATTAAATCACTGGCCATTAAGGACCTTTAAGCCTTTCTCCCCTTCCTTCAGGAAGGGAGGGAGAACACTATTCATAAGCTTGGCTTCCCTGGCAACCAGCCCCCATCCTTGGCTATCTAGAGGCTTTTTAAGTCACTTCATTCACCTAACAAGAGACACCTTCCAGATCCTCACCACTTAGAAAATGCCAAGTTTTAAAAGCTCAGTAGCCAGTAACTGGGATAAAGACTATTTCTTATTATAAATCACAGTATCACAGGTTCCCTTCCAGTTCCGTCTTAATTTGTACATTTCTCTAGACAAATTATGAGCACTTATGTACGAGGCACAATAATAGGTCCTTTATTTATTTATATAATCTCATTTAATCACCAGGATCCCTATTCCATGATTATCAGTCCAATTTAACAAACAGAAGCAGAAGCTAAGAGATTAAGTAACTTCAGTTTGTCCAAGATGGCATTAACATCTTTGTAGATTCTCAAAGCCGTTGGCTCTTCCATTATATACCATGAAGATTCTCTACAGCCCCCAAGATAAAGATATTCTTTCCATATTTGAAGAGGGAGAATTAAGAGGGGGGTGGGGTGGGGCAAGGATAAGAGACTGATTTTTCTCTTAAAAGTACAGTTACTGTCAGGCCTGTCTGTGCCAATTATGTTTCTCTTTTTTTTGGCATTAAAAATGATCACTATTGAATTTTATTAAAATGCAAACCCTAAAATATCATGGCCCTGCTTAAAAAATCCTCAAAGACCCAATGAAGACCAAAATACTTCTCTAATGGTTTAGTATGCTCTTGAACACCCAACTTTGGGCTCATCTTGCAACTACTTTACCCAGAGCTGGTTCTAAGTCCAATTCGCTTTCTTGTTGTTCCTTCAAAATGTACTTTCTCATGCTGACTGTGGAGCCTTTGCAAAAGTGGTCTTAGTCTTGCCCATACAGATTCACCAATCCCCAACTCTCCTTACTCAGAATCCATCAAGTACTCCTATCAGAGGCTCTCAGAGGCAAACTGCATTTTTCTTTCATAGCACCTGTGTATGATCTCTCTCCCTACCAGAACAGAAAAGCGCCACAAGCGGGAATTCCCTGGCAGTCCAGTGGTTAGGACTCTGAAATTCCACTGTAGGGGGCACAGGTTTGTACCAGGGGAACAAAGATCCCACATGCCTCAAGGAACAGTTAAAAAAAAAAAACTCTAAGGGCAGAAGCTGTATGAGCTTTGCTCATCATTGAATCCCAAGAATTCACTGGCACACAATAGGTAAACACTCAAAACAAAAAGAAAGGGGGCAGTGGTAGTGCACTACAAGTCAAACCCTGTCCCTTTTTCAGCGCTAGTACTCCTTTTATGACATGTCCACATTATTTTTTCCACTCCCACTCACACCACACTAGGCTAGACTCCAACTGGAACATCCTGGATGGTCTCCACACTACCAATCTTTTTAGTATATTATTGCTAAATCAATCTCAACACTTTCAGTCTCTGAAACCTTTAGTGGCTTCTCCTCTCTACTTTTTACATAATATTGTTCTTCAAGATCAATCACAATCAGCCCTAACTTATCTTCCCAAGTCCATCTCTCATTCCCCAATTTGAATACCATCGCAGTCAGGTTGACAAGCCTCAGAAAGTGAGGCAGAGTGAAGAGGCAGTCAAGTGGAAGAGCCAGAATTCTAACTGAGGGAGTACAAGTTCCAGGGTTACAGTCTTAACTACCAGGCCACGCATGAATAATGCTTGAAAATAGGGAGAAAAGTACCATTAATCTCACCATATCCACACCTCCAAGACACAGCATCAAAATATTTATGATGCAGAAGCACATTTGAGAAAATGGATTTTTCACCTAATTTATAATTTCCTCATGCTAAGTATTCTTTTATATTCACCTTTAACGGCTACATATCACAAAATATTTTCTTCTAAAGCACAATAGCTGTACTCCTAAGAAACATGGCATAATCAAAAATGATGTTATAAAAAGAATAGTTTAATGGGAAGATGCCATTTCATGTCCATAACTATAAACCTAAATATCCCTAGGCAATTTTAAAATGTAGCCTTCACTCAAGAGTAAAGGCCTTTCTTTTTGTAGTTTCACCAGCGCTGCCATTATCATTATAACAGGACTCATCATTCTCAAGGCAGCTATATTAAAGAGTCCCCACCCCTCCAGTGTGATGCTAGTTTTAGATAGCTTCAAATTCGATCAATAACTCAGGCTAATGCAAATGAAGATGTCTAATTAATCTGTTAAATCTAAATACATTACTTAAGCTAAATGTCCATATTCTATTATCATCACTATTAAACACACACACCATTAATTTGTCACTAAATCACTATGTACATCCACTAGTACTTCCTAGAAGTCATCACAACAGAACTGCATCCTTCATTCTAAACTCTGTGGCAACAGAAATTTATTCATTTAGAAGTGCTCAGTAAATGGTCCTTTTTATTCAAAACTTCTCCATACTGTGTCTGTCAAGCCATATGTACACAATTAGGGTACTAAAAGTTTTTATATGTACATAAAAGCTTCAATAAATTCTAGCATCCTTCCCAAAGCATTCTAAAATGTGAATTTTTTAGTGGCTGTAGGGAATGAGTAATAATTTAAAAATGACTTATGGGGGACTTCCCTGGCAGTTCAGTGGTTAAAACTACCCCCATCCCCCCCCAACACAGGGGAGACTGACTGGATCCCTGGTTGGGGGACTAAGATCCTTGTATGCTGCACAGTGTTGGGGAAAAAAAAGACTTGTGGGATGATGGCATCAGAAGCTCTGTGGACACTCGCCAGTGAACAGTGAAACAACTGTAACTGGTAAAAACCATTAAAAAACTTTTGTAGTCTCTAGAAATCATCCTAAGGGTATACAGCAAATGAATACTAAAGAAAATTTACTCAGTAAAAACAGAGTGTCTGGCATTTTGAGCCAGCTCAGCAGGACAGAAGCCCCATTCCAGGTGGGCACTGGGAGGAACACAGGGCTCTCACCCCAAACTCCCAGTCAACTCCTCCCCCCGCCCACCCCACTCTCCCCTTAAGAGGAGGAAGATAGTAAGCATTTCTCATCATCCTCAACTCTCAGCTGCAGAGGCTCCTACTGCAGGGAAGAGCAGCTGAGAAGTCTGGGTGGGGCTCTTTCCTTCCATCCAGGTCCCACTTGCAGAGCAGAAGCTTTGACCCCAGGTTCATCAGGCCAAGAATAACGTGGGCCTAATGACTCTCACTCCACCTCACTCACATGACTGAGGTTCCACACCAAGAGACTAGAGGCTGCTGCTGCCACTCAACACTACTCATGAAGCAGGGGTGTCACTGGCAAGCACCCCATGAAGCAGGGCCACTGTTCCACCCCAATTCTGAAGCAATGGTGTGAAGGTTTTGTTCAAGGGGAGAAGGAGGCCATAAGGGAGCTCTGAAGTTCTCGCCAAGTGAGCTGACTTTACTTGGAACAGAGTAAAGGGAAGTTCGAGCCTGAGGCTGCACTTGAACACAATGGAGGCCGAGATAATAAGCAATTAAGGGGCTGTCTGTCTGCCGAGGGCAAGAAGCTCAACTTTACCAGAAAGAACAAGGGGAAAAAGACAGCTAAGAACAGCCTCCCTGAGGTCAGAAATAAAAGCATTATGAGTCCTCACAATCACTGATTTTTAAAACTGCCCAGCTCTACAAACAACAAGTATTCAAACATATACACCCAAAACATTAATGAAAACTTAGGAAGTATTGGAAACATTAATAGTCATAAGTATAATTTATATTTAACTATTTCAAATCAATGATACGAAGAGATGGGGAGGAAAGCGAGAAATTAGGAAAACAGTATGGAATTAGCGTAGATAAAGAATGAACCAAAGAGGAAATAAGGGAAGCAATGGGGCAGGAGTGACAAACAGTTAACATCTACTGAGCAGTTACTACGCGTCAGGTATCAATTAAAAGTTTTGATCTATTAACCCATTTAATACCCAATCTCAAGAATTAAGTACTCATTATTATCATTTTACAGATGGAAAAAAATGAAGCACATCAAGGTAATCTGACTAAAATGAAGTAACTAATAAGGGACAAAGCTAGCAAATTAAATTTCAAATCTAGATACCCTGCTACCAACAGTTTTGCTCACCTCCCCGCTATGCTACAATTGCTATTTCAATTTCAGTGCTATAGGAGGAAAGACCATAGACGGGATAAATAGAAGGACTTCACCAATTCTAACAAGTGTGTTAGTCGACCACTTTTGTTAAAGATCTCAAACTTATTTTGCCACAAGCAGTGTGGTATACCAAGCAATTCTCTGGCCAGAAATATATGAACTTAAATTTCTACTTTGGTACTTAACTGTGTGATCTTGGGCAAAATTCCCAAACCTCTTTGGGACTTAGTCTCCGAGGAGGACACAAGGCTATGGCTGTGACGATTAAATGTGGTAATGATTACCTTTAAATGTCAGAGCTGTCCAGTTAAGCATGAGTTCCCTTTCCTCTCAAATAACATTTCATTGGAGGGGGGGACACTTCAAAACCAACTATTTTCTTAACTAAGTACTGCACATGGAACATGTCCGAGGGTTTGGGAGTGAAAAATACTTGGTAAATATGAAGTCTGGGGAAAAAAAAATGATGTGTTCTGTTACAAAACATGTACAGGCATACCTTGGAGATACTGTGGGTTCAGTTCCAGACCACCACATTAAAACAAATATCACAAAGCGAGTCACGTGAATTTTTTGGTTTCCCAGTACACATAAAAATTGTGTTTACAGTATATCGTAGAGCAAATGCTGTTGGAAAAATGGCACCAACAGACTTGCTCGATGCAGGGATGCCACAAACCTTCAATCTGCAAAAACACACATCTGTCAAGAGCATTAAGGAAAACACAATGCAAGGTAGTTTTTTGTAGTAAGATTTACCTCACTAGCAAATACCAGTAAACACACCTGAAAATCATGTTAGCTCATAAGCAATTTTCCCCTCCATATGCTATTATTTTGTACCAAGTAATGGCAGCTGAATGCAGCCTGAGGATGGGGTAAAGGTCTGGCCTGGAAAGCCGTCACCCTACATTTTGCTTGGCTCAGCCTGGCCATATGCTGCTCTGTCCTGGAAGTACAAATACTGTTCCCTCTAGTCTCTGTGCATTTTAATTTTATTTCAGTCTTGTCCCTAACTCAGTAACCTCCCCATTCCCTATATGGAAGGGTTACCTTAAAAAAAAAAAAAACAACCAACTACATTTACCATACTTTGTCAGGAATTTAGAATCTTTTAAACTGTGCTGTTTATTTTACTGAAATTTTTATTGTTTTTGTTACTGTTCTAACTACAAAATTATATAGCTTCTGAGTGATCAGTTTGCTCTCAATCCTATTTTCCCCATAAGTCCTGTTACTTTGTAATGCATGATTTTGCAGAACATGAGGTTTTTCAGCAATTGCAATATAACAGATACACATGGAACAAGATCATATTTAATCTCCAAGCATCTTTTTCTCTCTCAAGGTGGCCAATACCTTTAGAGATTCCTGAAAAACTTTAATGGAAGAATGAACTTGAAGTCCCATGCACAAAGAAGGCACCCAATAAACAGTAATGTTTTAACAAATGCTAGTTATTTCTCCCTTGAAATGCTTGTTCAATTATTATGCACACTTGATAATTAATTCTGAACCTTCCTGGGCTCCCTATGAATATCATCTCTAGATCAGTCCAGAGGAAAAGTATTCTCCCAACTGTAAATTACCAGGAATCTGTGTTCCTGATATACATATCATAACTGTGCAGGTTGAACTTAATAAAATGAACAGCCTCTACAACGTTAAAGTAGTTGCTTTTATTATTCTATTAACGTCAACACGGAAATCTCATATTTCAAAAATTTGCCCTACTTTTTGAAATGTCTCAAATTAAACCTTACCGTCTGTAAGACAATTCATAGCACAGCATTCCTATGAGTTTGTGCTGGCTCTAAAGAAAATGTTACAATAACCAGTAACAAGACATCGAAATTATTCGGTGTTACACAGTAAGTAACCTTTCTTTTGAGTAAAATAATGAACAAATGAACTGCCCTTTTAGGTATAAATATATTTTTCACTTATTAAATAGGGAAATAACCTGGTAAATATGGAATTGGAGCCCCAGTTCCAGTCATGTGACTCTAAGCATCAGATTTCCATCAACAGTATACTAAGCTGGCTCAAGTTTGCCAAATCTGGTTCTACCTTAACAGCATTTTAAAAGACTAAATTACTTTCTACTTTAATGCTGCTTAAATATGTGCATAAATGAAACTCCTTGTGCTTACTGCTCTACTACAAAACAAGTTTACAAACTAAATACAAACAAAACTATTAATATTAATATGTGACAGATGGCAGCACACTGCTGGCTGTTAGGGCAGGGGCTCCTGAGTTTTGCATGCTATCCTACCACCATCTCGCACCATGTGCGAGATACAGCTTTCCTACTTAAATTACTCCATCACTCTGGCTGTATACATCGTTTGCAATGACTTCATTTTTCCTTCACATCAACACAGCATTTGTGTGTTAGGTCTGCTTCTGTTGCTCTCATCTGACAAACCGTACAGTTGAACATTAATACATTAAAAACACAAAGCTAACCTAAGTGCTGAAATGGTGTGGCAGCTCTGGACTATCCATCCAGGTACCCCAAATCACATACACTAATATTTAATATCATAAAAGTGAAAAAGACTTGTTTTAAAAAGATAGTAATTGTTCTAAATTGAGCGCAAAAAGGGCACCGAAGAGATACTTGTTTTAAGGCTAGAACCTTGCAGGGCATCAGAGAGAGGTGCTCAAAGACTACCAAGATTTGCAAACTGCTCCAATTGTAGGAAATTCTACATTTACATTTTCCCTTTAAACTTTTTAGTTATAACACTGTAAAGCTCACTGCTCTCAGCAAGGTCTCTTTTTTATTGAGTCTAAAGTCTATTTCTCTTGTCACTGACACCTATTGCTTATAGTTATGCCTACTGAAACAAAAGTTAATAATATTCACCACTTTCTAAATTATAATCCTTCAAAATACTGATTTATACTGTGCATAAACTCAAATCACTTCTCAAAAGATACACTTTCCCTTACATATTCCTTTATTAAATCCTTTAAAAGAGTGCGAGGTCTCAATAAATTTTAGTCCCTAAACAAATCAATCTACTCATAAAAAGCAAGTGAACAACACTGACTTAAAATATTAGACATGGTGACATATCAAATATCACAGAACATACGCCTACTTATCAGTCTACTCTTTGTTAAAAGACAGGTTAAGATAAACAACTCAAAGTTATTCATTAACAGCTCTTACCAATCTTTATCAAAATTAGTTAACACTTTCTTCCCTGGCGCCTCAGACGATAAAGAATTTGCCTGCAATGCCGGAGACCCAGGTTTGATCCCTGAGTCGGAAAGATCTCCTGGGGAAGGAAATGGCTGCCTGCTCCAGTATTCTTACAGGAAATTCCATGGACAAAGGAGACTTGTGGGATCTCAAAGAGTCGACACAACTTGAGGGAGTGACACTTTCACTTCGAAGTTACTAATCCAATCATGAATATGCTGATCCAACAAACTTCATTTCTTTTAGTCATTTTATATACGGCAGATAAGACTGCCTAAAATTAGCATTTTCAATGTGCATCTAGTAGGTAAGTACTCTTTTTGCCTGAACCTTCACAAGACTAAATCACAAATGTAAAGAATTTGAAAAACCAAGACTTTGAAATTCTTTCTAGTCAATAAGATTATCTTCACCATGTCTGAAGTTACATATAATAAATTTTAAATAAGTCTTAAGATATAATTCAACTGTATTTATTTATTCAGAGTTGTACAGCTATCACCAAAATCAATTTTAGAATATTTATCACCCCAAAAAGAAACCCCATACTATTAGTGCAATCACCCCCATTCCCTCCTGCTTCAACCCTAGCCCCAAGTTAATTGATAATTTTTGTCTTTACAGATTTGCCTGTTGTGAATACTTCTTATAAACGGTACCATACAACACGGAGTCTTGTGACGGCTTCTTTCACTCACCATGACTGTTTTCAGGCTCATCCAAGTTTTACCATGTATCATTTCTCTTTGCTGTTGAAAAATTTTCTATTGTATGGTACACATTTTATGTATTCATTAGTTGGACACTGCATTTTATCCTTTTATACGTGTAGACTCCACTGAGAGATATAATAAAAAAGCTATCCTTTCAAGTCTGCATGACTATGTACAATTAATCCTAAAGGTTCAAAATAACATCCTGCACTATACCATGAAGGCTAATACTCAAATCAAAAGAGGAAGCTATATAAAGTCACTGAACATGAAAACAACATTAAAAACTTCAAAACATTCTAATTCAATTATGGCACCTCCCCCACTTAGTATACTGAGACCTTAAAAAAAAAAAAAAGAGGCCAGAGGTTAGCGATATTTTTGACAGATCACAAATCAAATAAGCAGCAGAAGTGCTAAAGGCAAGGGAACCTCATCTTTAAAATGAGAGGCTGCATGCTAAAGGCCCTTTAGCTACATTTTATGCCTACGTGCTGTGGCAAAAGAAGGCCAAATTAATAACAAGGGGAATGCTAATGGAACTCATTTAGTCAGACATTATACAGTGCAGTGGTTAAAAACATAGAATGAAGACAAACTGCCTCAGTTACTTACTAGGTGTCCAAACCGGACAAGTTCCTTCACATCTGTATCTTGGTTTCCTTATATATAAAATGAGGATAATAGTAGCTATCTTTTCAAGCTGCTGTAAGAATATAAAGAAATTTTATGCATACGTGTAGGTGCTGTGTGTGTGTGTGTGTGCTCAGTCGTGTCCGACTCTTTGCGACCCCATGGACTGTAGCCCGCCAGGATACTCTGTCTCTGGAATTTTCCAGGCAAGAATACTGGAGTGGGTTGCCATCTCCTCCCTCCAGGGGATCTTCCCAATCCAGGGATCGAACCCTCAGAAACTTGCAGGCAGACTCTTTACCGCTGAGCCACCAGGGAAGCCCAAGGATGAGTAGCAGGCCAACCCAATAAACGTGTGCAGGGACAGAGGAACCTAACGCAGTCAATGTGACAGTAGCTCAGAGTCACAAAAGACCAGCACCAATGACCAAATAAGGCTGATGGCATGCATAACTGGGCAGCATCCACAACCCTGGTTCTCCCCCTGTCATCAGATGTAACAGAATTTTGGCCATGCCACAGCATGCAGGATTTTAGTTTCCCTGACCAGGGATCAAATCTGTGCCCTGTGCAGTGGAAGCACAGAGTCTTAACCACCAGACCGCCAGGGAAGTCCCTAGATGCAAAATTATAACAAAGAAAATTTGGCCTATACAAAGAGTTCACTGGTGGTAAAACATGCAGTTTTATTAAAATAAATCAGTAGTTTTAAGGGTATGCAAGAGTTATCTCTATCTTTGCCTATTCCTTAAAGTATGTTTATATAGGTGAAATCTGGTTAAATAAAGGCAGGGTGAAATAAAATATCTATGAAAAAGATAATTTGTTTTATCTTGGTGACATTACTGAATGTCATTACTCTGTGCCAGACCCTGAAAAGATAAGACTAATAAACACAGTTTCTGCCCTTAAGGAATTCACTAGTCTGGCTCCCTCCCCGCTAAAGGAACAGACAGCAAGCAAATTCTCTAAAATGTATTTCCTAACTGAATTTCACACACACAAAAAAACAATAGCCAACCTGGGCTTCCCTGGTGGCTCGTGGTAAAAAACCCACCCGCATGTAGGAGACTCAGGAGATGCAGGTTCGATCCCTGGGTCCAGAAGATCCCCTGGAAAAGGGTATGGCAACTCCACTCCAGTAATGTTGCCTGGGAAATCCGATGGACAGAGGAGCCTGTCGGGCTACAGCCCATGGGGTCGCAAAGAGTCGGACACGACTGAAGCAACTGAGTACACACACAAGCTTAGAGACATTTATTGGGATGCATTAAAAATACAAGTCCTGGATAGTTCTGAACAAACGGGGAGAATGGAATAAGCTTCCTGGTTTATATCTTTTATGATAACAAACATACTATTTTTTGTTTGTTTTTACATTTTGACCCCCCTTCGCCCATTTCTCCCATCCTACTCCCTACCTGTGGTAGTCAGCAATCTGTTCCCAATAACAGTGAGCTTCAATTCGTTTAAGATTCCACATACAAGAGAAATTATAAGGTTTCTGCCTTTCTGACTTATTTCACTTAGCATATTGCCCACAAAGTCCATCTGTGTTGTCACAAATGACAAAATTCCAGTCTTCTTTATGGCCAAGTAGTATATACAAACATACCACAATTTCTTTACCCATTTATCTATCAATGGACACTTAAGTTGCTTCCATATTCTGGCTATTGGAAATAATGCTGCAATAAACATGGGGGTGTATATGTCTTTTCAAGGTAATGTTTTCGTTTTCTTAGGAAAAATAGCAGAAGTAGAATTTATGCATCATATTGTAGTTCCTACTTGTAACTTGAGGAACCTCCATACCACTTTCCACAGTGGCTGCACCAATGTACACCCCACCAACACTGCACAAATGCTCCCTTTTCTCCAAAACCTCACCAACACTTGTTATTTCTTGTCTTCTCAGTTTACTTCTAAAGGTTATATTTTAATTGGAAGTATTCAATCTCTCAAGTGCAAACATATTTTCAGACATATTCTAAAGCCATAAAATGCACAATTATTTTTTAAAATTATCAGAGGAATGTTTATCCTCTTTGTCACTACTAGATCAATTACTAGTTTATCTTCAAGAATCTCTTATTTCAGAGAATTCACTGAACTAGTGATTTTGAGCAGCAAGACACTGCGTGTGTGTGGGGGGTGCGGCTGTGCTCTATCTTCATTGCTGTGGAGGCTTTCCCTAGTTGCGGTGCATGGGCTATTATCATTGTGGTGGCTTCTCTTGTTGAGGAGTATGGGCTCTAGGGGGTGTGGACGTCAAGAGTTGTGGCTCCTGGGCTCTAGAGCACAAGCGCAATAGTTGTGGTGCACGGGGCTTAGTTACTCCGTGGCATGTGAGATCTTCCCAGACCAGGGGTCGAACGCATGTCTCCTGCATTAGCAGGCAGACTACTTTACTACTGAGCCACCAGGGAAGCCCTTGCAAGAGACTTAAGTCATCTACTGGCCCAACTTCGATTTTATAGGTAAGGAAGAGTTAAATGGACCAATAAATAGAGTTTAAAAGACCAATAAACATATGGGAAAAGTTCTAACATCATTAAACACGGGCAAATAGATACTGAAGCCACAATTAGATATTCCTAAATCTCCACCCAAATGGCCAACTTAAAAGGACCAACAATACTAAGTGCTAAGGAAGAACATCAACTACACTGATGGTAGGATTCTAAACTAGTACAAATACTTGAGAAATCTGTTTGGCAGTATTTACTAAAGTTAAACACACATATACCGACCGTCCAGCGATTTCACTTCTGGGTGTATACCAGAGACCATCAAAAGACACATACTGGACTTCCCAGGCGGTCCAATGGTTAAGACCCTGGGCTGCCAACGCAGAGGACAGAAGCTTGATCCCTGGTCAGGGAACTTAGATCCCAGATGCTGCACCACAAGGCCAAAAAATAAAAAGTAAACCTTTACAGCAGGCAAGCCACTCAAAAGATAATATCAAACTTCCCTTGGGAGTCTAAGGCACTGGTTTTCAAAGTGTGCTCCACTAAGGCCTTTCAGTAGATCTAACGGATCAAAATTATTCTCACAAATAATATGACATTATTTGCCATTTTCACTGTCATTCTCCCCAGAGTATACAGTGGAGTACTTCCAGTCTATATGATATACAAACTGAAGAAAGTAGCAGACAGAGACTCCATCTTTTTCTTTTATTAAGTCAGATATGAAATTTTGCAAAAAGATTTTTAAAATGTCATTTTTAATTTCTGTTTTGGAAGTTATTTTACAAAAAGTATTATTTATATTAACATGCAAAGAGTTTTATTTTCAAACACACAAAAAGTTTTTAAACGTCTGTTTTAGTTTCTAATATAGTAAGTATCAATGGACAGAATCCCACATAAACAAAAGCTCCTTGGGGTCCTCAATAATTATACATGGGTCCTGAGACCAGTAAGTTTAAGAATGACTGGCCTATTGATAAGCAATAAAAACAATAAGCTTCTTTTGCTACTTAAAGAAAAAAAAAACACCAAGGTTTTCAACATTTTCTCTGAAACCATCTGTGCCAGACAAAAATCACTGCTACTATATTTATCTGCATACTTTCTTAAAGCTTAATCTGGACTTCAGATGCAGAGAAGGCAATGGCACCCCACTCCAGTACTCTTGCCTGGAAAATCCCATGGACGGAGGAGCCTGGTGGGCTGCAGTCCATGGGGTCGCTAAGAGTCGGACACGACTGAGCGACTTTACTTTCACTTTTCACTTTCATGCATCGGAGAAGGAAATGGCAACCCATTCCAGTGTTCTTGCCTGGAGAATCCCAGGATGGGGGAGCCTGGTGGGCTGCCGTCTATGGGGTCGCACAGAGTTGGACACGACTGAAGCGACTTAGCAGGGGCAAGTCTGTAATCCCTAAACTTACACTACAAGCTGTTGGGCCAACACAATTAATCCACAGGATACTAAATAAACCCCTACACACACGCACACGCACACAGAGGCACAACCAAAAACAAGGGAGAGGAAAAATTCAAATTACATTATCTCTCCCTACTTGTCAATCCCATGCTAACTAATAGGCTTAGGACTATTAACTCTTAAAAAAAGAGTTTTCCGATGTTCCTTTACTTGAAAATATCTCTTCTTTAAGACTAGTTTTTTCCACTTCTCTAGGGATACAGATAAAATTTACTAACTTAAAAAATAAAGTTTAAGTCATCTCTTATCCAACACCTTGGTTTTACAGATAAGTGAGGACTCAGGTTAGTTAAATGATTTAACATGTAGAGGGGGATACTAGAAGTACAACAGCCCTTCTGACTCCAAATCCAGTACACTTTCACTATATCATTTTCATTTCAAATATGAAAAGTTTTCTTAAAACACTCTCCAAAATAGGAATCAGTAGGGTTACTGCAACTATTTAAGCAATAACATTATTCATCTATTTTGTGTATCAGTCTATTTGAAAAGCTGTAAAATATCACCTATACAAACCATGGAGAGCCTACAGTTAACATTTAACTGGATGCCAGCCAGATTCTAGTCCCCTACACGTTGAGGGAAAGGGTTGGTTTTACATATATATATCTATAAAGGCATGTGCTTTGAGAATCCACTGTTTAAGTAGTGGAGCCACATTGAGAAATAGTCAACTCTATAACATAGATTCCTTTCTCCTGATGACCGTTCAATAGATCTGAACAGAAAGAAGCTCTCAGTGGAGAGTGGGGGAAAAGAGTTTAAAGAGAAGATAATAAAGGTTTTTAGCTAACTATTGTTTTTTAAAGGCTTTCCAGGTGGCGCTAGTGGTAAAGAACCTGTCTCCCAATGCAGGAGAAATAAGAGACAGGGTTCAATCCCTGGGCTTCCCTTACGGCTCAGCTGGTAAACAACCCGTCTGCAACGTGGGAGACCTGGGTTCGATCCCTGGGTTGGGAAGATCCCCCTGGCGGAGGAAATGGCAACCTACTCCAGTATTCTTGCCTGGAAAATTCCACGGACAGATGACCCTGGCAGGCTGCAGTCCATAGAGTAGCAGAGTCAGCAACGACTGAAGTGACTTACCATGCACTCCATTCAGTGATAGAGAAGCCAAAGCATCATCTTCATGTAAGTGAAGTCTCAGGTACCTCCTTCCTTTACTCCACTCCCCCTCAACCATGCGTGTGTACATGCACGCTCACTCACTCAGTTGTGTCTGACTCTCTGTGACTCCATGGACTGTAGCCTGCCAGGCTCCTCGGTCCATGAGATTCTCCAGGCAAAAATACTGGAGTGGGTTGCCATTTCCTTCTCCACGGGATCTTCCGAATCTAGGGATCGAACCCAGGTCTCCTGCAGTGCAGGCAAATTCTTTACAGACTGAGCTATGAGGGAGAAAATAAAGACCACTTCCTACTACAGAGAATCAGAAAATAGTTCATGAAGACGGCTTGTGAGCTAGGTGGCAGGCTAGCCACAAAGGGGAGATAGAGTTCCAAAAGTAAAGCCACGGGAACTGCAAAGACCAGAGCATCCACATCAACTATGGATAGTTTGATAAGGTGGGAGAACAAGAAGCAACCTCTGAAAAGTAGATGGCAATTACACCCAAATGACCTATTTGGGTAAAGAGTTTTGAGCTGTATTTGGGAAGAGAGAAAGGAGAGAAATGGAGGTACTTGAAGAACCTGATTTTTGTGGCTGTGTAGATGAACAGAGGGCTCCCCAGGTGGCGCAGTGGTAAAGAATCTGCCTGCCAATGACACAAGAGACGATCTCTAGATTGGGAAGCTCCCCTGGAGGAGGAAATGGTAACCCACTCCAGTATTCTTGCCTGGAGAATCCCCATGGACAGGGGAGCCTGGTGGGCTACAGTCCCTAGGGTCATGACTGAGCGACTAAACAGCAACGACAGATGACCAGAAGGCAAAGAATCTGTCCATTAGTCTCCTTTCACTGACATGATTCTTCTGCCCACGATGCACAAAGGTAATCCTCGTGTGATGTGCGTGTGTGTTCACTTGTGTCTGACTCTGTGTGATCCTGCCAAGCTCCTCTGTCCATGGGATTTTCCAGTAGAAGCAATTCAAGATAGCTGACAGGGAGCTCTGATGATGACATTCATTATGAGACAGAGACTCCATCGGACTTCTCCAAACCTCCACCCAGACTCACAGTCTCTCTCACCCCAGTTCAGCATGCTTCAAGTTAACAACTCTCAAGAATTTTGGATAACTATATTGTACACTTGATACTAATACTTTATGTCAATTATATTCAACAACAAAAAAAAGAATTTTGGTAACTGATTGATATCTACGTACAGAAAACACAGTAAACCTATATACATAGACAGGTTAAATATAAGAAAATGAGACTTTCTGCAGTCATTTCCATAAGAGTCTGGGCAAACGCTGTATATAGTCAGTACCCTCCTTTCATACATAATGCATTCCTGAAAATGTGACAGAAGTCAAATATTTCAAAGCCAAACAACAGATTCACATATTTATAGGGGTTTCTCCAACTCTCAGTCAGAGTAAAGGAAAGTATTATAAAATCCCTAATTACACTTCACCTTTCACATATAAGCTTTATTACATACTTGCCATACTTAATATTCCTATTTTGTTCTAATTATTTCATTCACCACTGAACAAAGTCAACCAGCAGAACCAATGAGCAGAACCTAATTCAGAAGGTTAAAGATTCATATCCCCAATCAGTTTCTTGCCCCAAAGACATTAGGTTTGAGCCCTCAAGCTGATGCACTTTTGTTTTCCTACTCATTTTATAAAAGGACAAAATACAGTTGAACTTGCAAATTAACACACAAGACAGTGCTGTACAAATACAGCATAACTGCCGAAACAGAACTGTTCTCAGACAGGCAATACCACCATGCGACAAAAAGACATTTGCTTCATTTCAGCTAATGGACAGAAGTCTGACTTAAAGAAGGGAGGTTACTTCCCCGGCGGTCCAGTGGTTAAGAATCTATCTTCCAATGCAGGGGATGAGGGTTCAATCCCCGATCAGGTAATTAAGATTTCACATAACTCAGGGCAACTAAGCCCACGCACCATAACCAGAGACGCCCTTGTACCATTAAGGAAGAGTCCATGTACCACAACGAAGATCCAGCGCAGCTCCCCCCACCAAAAGAGAAAAACAAGAAGGGAGGTTAATACATAGGGTATTAAAGTACTGAGTATACAAAAATCTTATGCATCACAGTTGAGGACTAACACGTTCCAATGGGAAAAAATACAGAAACAGGAAGCAGAGCTCAAAGTTCTTGTAAGAAATCCACATATACATATATACACAATTAGACTATTAACTCTTACCTCCTTTCCCACTCCACAGCAGTTTAAAGGGTGGCGGGGAGGGGGGGGGAATAAGACTGGAACCAGGACTGACAACAGTGAAAATAAACATTTAGAAAGTGAGATAGCTTAAGGGGGAAAAAAAAAAAAACTTAATTCAAAACAGTCTGGCACCTTTTTAGTGTATATGCGAACCATCCTTAAACTTCAATAGCCACCAAAGAAGAAAAGCAAGAAATACATAAAATGAAACAGGCCAAAAATAGTTAAATTGTACTCCTGATGTTACTCCCACTAGCAAAGAACAGAAAGCCCCTAAAAGGGGGATTGAAGAAAAGGCAAGAGAAGTGGGGACGCACACAAAGTGTACCAAGAATCCTGAGTGAGACGAAAACAGGACAGGGAAAAAAGAGTTTTAAACAGCAGGAAAGTTGGAAAATCATATTAAAATCAATTTCATGATTTTTGAGCAATATTTACCAAAGCAGTATCTAAAAAAGGAGCAGCATGAGTGAGGAGGGACCCAAAACAGCGTCTTCTAGGATGAGCGATCAGCACACTCTGAAGTCCGAGGCAGAAGTGGAGGCAGAGGACAGGAGGAAACACGACTTAGTAAACTGATCATCTGATGAGAATCTTTAAACACTCAGCTAATAATAAGGTTGCTTCTACATGACGAAATTATCAGGGGGTGGAGTCTGTGTGTTTTGCTCCTTGCTTTCATTCTCTTATGCCACCGAAACTTTTTAACAGAACAGGTAACAGTAATTTCATAATCAGAAAATTTTTAAAAAGCATGTAACATCTTTAGAAAGCTTTCCATCAAATAATATATTGGTTTTAAGTATTTAAAAGCAAGTTTTGGAGTTCTGAAAAATTCATTTAAACAGAATACTATCCCCTAAGAAATCAAATTAATGAATATTTTGATAACAAACCTTTCCAATTTAGTTTTCCTTTACCATGAGTATCAAACACCACTGCACTGCTTTTAAAATGGTGCTCTTTGTCCCCAGACTCCAGTTCTAAAGGGTTTGTGGAAATTAATTTTTAAACTCCCTCCAACCAGTATGTATAATGGGGACAACAACTCTGTTTCGTTCACCTTGTGTATCCATTACCTGGTATAATATTACACAACAGGCATTTAACCTGTAATCATTGAATTTAAAGCACAAAGTAAAACAAAATAAAAAATATTCAAAAAACTAAGACAAAGCGATTAACATGAAGAAAAGTAGGATATGCTCGATTTTACCTCTAAACCAGTAACTGGGAGTTGTTAGAAATGCATGTTCTCGGGGCCCCATTCCATACTTACTAAATTAAACTCTGGAGGCAGGACCCAGCATTCTTGTTTTAACAAGCCCTCCAGGTTTGAGAACCAATGCTCCATACCAGGGATGCCAAACTACAATCACAGATCAAATCTAGCCTCCAGTTTCTGTACAGCCTACAAACTTGAGAATGGATTTCACACAGGGTCATTGTAATTACAATCAACTTGATGGCAGAGCATTCGAACTTTAAACTCCCAATAGGCAAAATACCGTATTGTTAGTCTTCCCCTCATTCTATGCCTCTCATTAGACCAGAATTACAATTAATTGTACTCAATTATCATTATAGTTTAAATTTTATCAACAAAAAATTTACGTAATGGCTTTGATTTTGCCTCTTAGAATGCAAAGACTGCAGTCTATAATATTTACAATCTGGCCCTTTACAAGAAACAGCTTGCTGATCCCTGCTCTGAACTCAGGCAGTGTTATCAAGGAGAGGCCAAATCTTTCTACACTACCTAGGCAGAACATGGGTCTAATACCATATAATTTCCTTATCCAAGTTAAACACGGTAGCGTTACTTAGAAGTTGTAAGTAGCCAGCTGAAAGAAAAGACCAGAACACAGAGAGGAAACCAACTACCTAAACTTACAACTCTTCATAATCACCAAAGTCAGTAGGAAGGAAATGGACATTCATAAATTGACAGGAAATAGAGGTTTCCCCTGCTCCTTTTCTTTCTGAATTTTCTTCTCTTCCCACTTCATAGGCTCTGTAGCAGAGGATCGGATCCAAGACAACCAGCTCAAAACTGTCCCAAGGAAAACAATTCTTCGGTAACGGCCAATTAGTCTAAAGTGTTCAAAGCGTACATGACTGATCAGCTACAGAAAAGATAAACAGAAAGGGGCCATAATATGATGATACACCAATTTTGTACAAGCCATTCTAGACGATAGGAGTCAAACATTCCTCCGAATGTCGCCATTCAGGCAGTCAAAGTTATTGTTTACTGTTGGGGGGAGGTTTCTTTTTGTTTTGGGGGGTTTGTTTGTTCTTGGCCGCAAGGTGAGCCATGTGGGATCTTATAGTTCCCCAACTGGGATGGAACCCGTGCCGCCTGCAGTGGGAGCACAGAGTTTTAACCACAGGGCCACCAGGGAAGCCCCGGTAAATAATGTTATTCTATGTGTTCTGTAATACACAAAGGTAAAGGACAGAATCTCGGACCTATTTATCCATTATTAAGAAGAGATTTTAAGTGTGAATTTTGAATCACTACTAAGCTTATGGAATCCAAAGAATTCAGTAATTAACGTGTCTTGTTAGATACGGAAATAGCTTCACATAGAAGCTAGTCTATGCACACTATCTTAGTGAAGTTACTTAGTTTGTTGAGCCATGTTTCATACCTGAAAAACAAGGAGTTTGACTAAATCGTTCCAGGACTTCCAGGACTACTCATCATAAAAGGATTATCTGGTCAAGTTAAGTGACTCCAAGTAATAAAGAGAAGGGGGGGGGGGGCCAAAGAAATAGAGGAATCATATTAAGAAAATGAACTAAACGTCCAACAAATAATTATTCAAAGTCTACGTGCCAGGCATATGTCAATGACTTAGGATCTTGAATCTGATCAGATAGATGCCACCAACCTAAAAAGAATTTGAACTAATAAAATTAATCAAAGCATCTGAACAAAATAAGACAAACAAAAAACATACAAGCAGTGCAGAGATAACTGACAGAATATCAATACAGGAAAGGAATGGTAAAATAATGGTTGACACCAGAGTTTCGTAGAGGCCCAAAATTAAAAGCCTCCTAAGTACAGCTATTTCTAAAACCAATACTAAATACATGTCTGCTGTACTTGACATCTGGGCTCACTGGAGAAGGCTGGCATTCATAGGGAAATTGTATTTAATTTACTTAAGGAGGATAAAAGGTAAAAGGCAAGTTCCACTGGCTTAAACCATAACTAAGCATATTTCTTGCACGCATGCATGCTCAATGGCTTCAGTCGTGTCTTACTCTATGCGACCCCATGGACTGTAGCCCGCCAGGCTCCTCTGTTCATGGGATTTTCCATGCAAGAATATGGAATGGCTTACCATGCCCTCCTCCAGGGGAATCTTCCTGACCCAGGGATCGAACTCATGTCTCCTGCACTGCAGGCGAATTCTTTACCGCTGAGCCACCAGAGAAGCCCCAGCATATTTCTTATAACAACTTAATTAAGGCACCTTCTATGAAGCACAATAAAGAATAACAAAATTAGAGCTAGGAAGGACTTTAGAGACAGCTAGTCCAATGGCCCTCACTTCATATAACAAAAGCTTCCAGACAACAGTAATCTCTAGAACAGTGCCTGGCACATGGTAGATGCCAAATAAATATTTGATGAAAAGAAAACTAATGCCTTAACAGGTATTAATAATGTTAGTATTAAAGCTGAAACTCTAAGAAGATGCTCAGTAAGAGATAATGAGTAAATATGTGTGTTAACTCAGAATCTCTTCCCTTTTTCTAAAATACATTGCCAAAAAAATAACCTAGCTGCTCATCAGAATCATATTCTTAGTTTTTAAATGCCAGTTGCTACCTCAAATCTACTCAATTATAATCTCTAGAGAGTAAGACCCAAGTAAATACATTTTGAAAAAGCTGCACAGGTGATTCTGATACACAGCTCAACTAGAAAATTGTTAAGACAGTGACTGTAGAACTGGAAACCCACTAGCTATGAAATGCCTGTAGAGAGAGTGTGCGTGTGCTGAGGCCCAGAAGACTAGCATAGGCACAGAAAAAAATTTATGTAACATATCTCATCTTAACAATACGCCTTTTCACACCATACTCCTTAAAAGCATATTACATTGATCATTACTTTATATGCAATAGTAATAACTGAACAATAAATTCAAACTCCAATATCAGAGCTTTCATGGTATCTTTTTTCCTTATGATGGACCCCACAGCATAGAAAATAGAAGACAGTGATCATTAATGTAACAGATCTGTGACAAATCATGTGACACCTTAAGGATGCTCACAGACTCTGCATCAGCAGCCTTTTCATATAGAATTTAGCACAATGGACCAAGGGAATTAAGAGAAACACCAAATAAAGGTGTTATTGCTATTTCATTCATCCCATAAAATCATCAGCCAATACTGCAAAAAAAAAAAAAAAGCAAAATAAAACACTTCATTTTGAAAATTTTTTGTGAAAATTACACTGATTTTAAACTAAGCTAAATAAAACTCAAGAGTTCTCAAATTGAGATAACAGAAATTCACATGATACTAAATGTTCACTTATGGGATGATTTAAATAAATTGCTGGGAGAGAAATGTCTAATGTTGCATCTTTTAGGAATCTTAAGTTGCCTTACGTTATTTTAGTCATAAACAGATCCACCAACTAAACTATCAACCTGAACGTGTTGGGAAACGTATGGAAGGGGAAGAAGAACCTATTTGCAGCAGAGTTTTAACATTTCCCTTAGTCAATCAAGATATTTCCAAAATTGCAGACTATTATATTTTTATTAAAATTTTAGTCTAAAGCCTCTCTGGTACAGGAAACAAAAGTCCCATTAAAAAAAAATAATAATTGGTGTCATTTTACTAACAAGGCAGAGTAGTCGAAGCACCACTACTTGAACCTGACAGACCTTAGTCCTTTTGTCTTATGGAAATAATATTTAAGATCCACATATGGTGTCAAATGGAGTGTTTAACATAGCGCTGGCACATAATTCAACAAATGACAATTGTTCTGATAATGGGAAACAGTTAAGGAAGAAAAAACTATCTTATTTATCCACTAGAAAGTTCAGTAAGAACATGCTACCAGCAATAACAGTGGTTTTTCAACCCTGACAGCGTGACAATCACCCACAATCCTTTCAAAAGACACCTCTGCCCAGGACCCATATCAGACCAATTAATAAGTCTTTGGGAGCGGGACCCAAGCATTAGTTTTTGCTTTGTTTTTAAAAACAAAAAACTTCCCTAAGTGATTCTAACGTACAGTCAGGGTTGAGGTCCAACACATTAAACCTTTTCTAAACATTGTTAGACTCCACTAACAGAGAATTTAGCAATAAATAGAATACCTTTCAAAGATACAGCTCCTCAAAGAACTACATAGAAACTAAAACCCCATTTTCCAAATTTTGGGGGAAAATATTTCAAGATTCAGAAAACATACCACCACTAAGAAAAACATAATGCAGGCTATAATAAAAGCACTACACTATTTAAAAAAAAAAAAAAAAAAAAACACCAACTAGCTCCACAACCACAGAATAAAATTCCCCTACCCCTTTGTAACTGTCCAAAACATTTATAAGAGAACTAATCCTTTAAAACAATTTTCTTTAACCTGATATAAAAATTCTGAAAGTACAAAAATTGTTACTTTTAAAATTCTTATGAAACAATAAGCTTACAAAACAAACAATGAGCTAAAAGAAAGAATGCTTGCTGTGCCCAACTAATCAAGAACTTGAGGACTAGGAAATTCATGAGAAAAATACATTTTCAAAAATGAAGCAGCATTATTAATATCATATCAGAAGAATTATCTTTAAGGAGGTACTCGATATATAATACCTCTATAAGGAGGTATTCGAGATATAAAATATCTCGTCTTCTTGAGATGTCAGAAAATTTATTTAAAAAAAAAGATCCAAAGTAAATCCTCCTGAAGCATTTTCATCCATAAAACAAGAAAACTATATAACACCAAGGAATTCCAGTAATTTGATGAAAGGTAACATCTGCCCTCCAAAGCTACTTTCTGAAGAATTTAGATTCTCAGATTCTAGATTCATAGATTCTTGTACGGTTTTTGCTGTTATTTAATCCCTCCAAAAATTTTTTCTCTCAGAAACTACCAAGGTCAGCAAACAAAAGAAACGGAAAGAGAACATTAGATAACAGGTTAAGAGTTACAAATTGTGTTCTTGCAAAAAAATATAGGGACCAGGGTAGAGGAAAAAAACACGTATAGTTCAAAAGGATCATTTTTAAATGAGAGAAAACAAGACATAACAAGCTATCAGAAACATTTTGAGTTCGCCCTTGGTGTATTAATTCCAAATGTTTCTTTCTCACTCTAATGCAAGCGCTGTTACAAGTATGACAAAGCACATGGGTTATCAAAATCGAGAATGTTGACCCCTTTGTACATTTAATGCATAAATCTTTCATAACTATGAAGGCATTTGCTAAAACCAAAATGGCAGCCCACCGAATCAGTACACCAGTTAAGATCTAAAGAGTTTGTAGTCTCTATTTTTAAGTTCAAGTGTACGGATTAACAAAGCCAAGCGAGTCACAGTTAAGGAGTCCTTACCATATAATCACTAAGAATGGATAATGCGCTCCAAAAGAGGTTAAGTACCTGCTGAAAAGTTTCTTTAATCAGACTCCCGAATTCTTCCTCAAAAGTTACGGTTTACCAATGTTATGCAGATTCAGAGGGACTCGAGGGTTTCCAGGTCAGAGAACGCTGCAAAAGTCTTTCCCTCTCCTCGAAATGAAGCGTGACTATTTAACCAAGAACCCGCTCAGTTACATTCAAAGACAATCTGAAGAAATTACACACACCTGTAAACTGCATGACGGAAAACCCAATTAACATTTTAAGTATGGAACTTCCAAATAATAACAAGTTTAATTTAAGCAGATTCTGTTGAAGAGTTTAAAAATCCCCGGGTAAGTTCCAGTCCCCCCAGAAATCCATATAAATACTGCAAAACACATATACACCTGTTCCATAACTCTTGAATATTTCACGATGAATGAAAAATATACCATTTCTCAAATCCGAAGCCTCACGTCACAAGAATCCGAAGGTTTTATCATTATCCAACTCACACATGCTAATACTTTTTTTTTTTCCACAAACGGTTAAAAATATAAAGGTGGTGGGTCCAAGCTCGCTGGGAAGCGACTTCTGCATCAAAATATCTTCCGCAGCTTTGGCCCTCCGTAAATGAAGGGAGGCGAGGGAGATGGAGGAGGCCGATAACCCAGCTCCGGCTCCCAGACCCCAGGGCCCAGGAGAAGCTGCGGGTTATCGCGGGAGGGTGGGGGGGAGGTGGACAAGTCGGCGGGCCCGATAGCCAGGCGTAGCCGAGGCCTAGCTCTACGGCTCCAAATCACTCCACCTCAGTAATGGCGTTTGGTGTCAAGTGGAACGAGACAGGGAAGGAGAGCGATTGCGAGCCCGCCGAGCGCCGGGCTGCAAGACCCGAGGTCAGGGGGCGACGAGCCCCCGGCGCCGACCCGGCCGTGCGCTGCGGATGCGGGGGTTGCACGCCGCGCCCGGAGACTCCATCCTCCGACTCGGCCCCAGACAGGACGGGAAGGGGAGGAGGGGGGAGGGACGGAGCCGTCAGCCATTTTCCCTTACAGTCCAAAACACACAGACACGCTCCCGGGACGCCGGCTCGGCGTGGAACGGAGCCCCGCGCCCCCACCCGCGCCGCGCGCGCCCGCCCCGCCCGAGGGCCAGGACCAAGAGCCGAGAAGCCCCTGGCCCGGCCTCCGGCAGCGGCGAGAGGAACCGCGCACACGCACACCCCCTCACCCTCCTCCCCTCCCCTTCCCTCGATCCAGCTGTTGGCCCCGGAAAAGCGCGTTGTCCCGGCGCTGCTGGCTACTCACCGCACAACACAGGCGTCTTCTCTTAAGAAGCAAGACACGCGGAGGCGACAACCAAGGCTCAGTCCCGGGATAAGGCCGACCCTGGGTGCATCCCAGGCCCAAGGGTGACGGGCGACAAAGTGTGTCGAGAGACCGTAGGCGTAGGGACCGGGGAGCTGCACAGGGGCTCCGGAATTCGCTGCTCGCCGCGCCCGCCTTGCAGCAGAGGTGGCCGCGGCCGCCTCCTCCCCCCCTCCTCCTCAGCCGGCGGCGGCCCTCTTCCCACTTCTCGCCTCGGGCTGAGGCTCTTTCTGAGCGCAGACGGGCTCCGGGCGGTGCGTTTCTCCTGCGTCACCTCCTCCTGCTCCTCCTCCCGCAGTGGCGGCTTCACCTTCCACTGGTCGCCGCCTCTGTCCCCGCTCCGGGCCTGCTCGCTCTGCTGCGGCTTGCCCCTAGCACCCGGCGCCCAGCGAAGCACCGGGCGCAGAAGCAGCCGCCTCCCGCGAGGCCTGTGAGCTGAGCGATACGGGGAGGGGCTCCGCGCGGCAGAGGCCCAAACGGGCCGGGTGCAGGGAGGTTGCGGCTCCGGCGGCGGCGGAGACTAGCTTCCGCAGCCGCGGATGCCCGTCCTCTTCAATATGGCGGATCCGGCAAACCAAAAAAAAAAAAAAAAACCGCTCGGCCAGTGGCGGCGGCGGTAGCGGTGGCAGCAGCAGTGGCGGCGGTGGAGGCAGCCGCGCGACGGCGCAGACTCCTACAAACCCCAGCACCGCCCAGACCCGAGGTTCCCCGCCCCCGCCAAGCCCCGCCCCTCACGGGGCCAGCCCCTGAGCCCTCCTCCTCCTTCACCCCACTCCCCTTCTCGCTCAGCTGCTCTTTCTGCTCTCCCTTTTCTCCCCCGTCCAGCCGGGGCGGTCTTTCGCCGGGGAAGAATGGCTCCTACCTCTGGGAAAGCCGGGCCAGGCGAGAGACGCTTGGAATTCGAGGAGCCGGGGTGGGGGAAGGGAGGAAAATGAGGTCAAGATTTTTCAAACAGTACTGTTCCTCCAGGGTTGCATTACGGCCAGGAACTGTTCCATGCCCCTCGCCTCCGGGGCGGTGTGAGGGCAGAAGCGGGGGCGGGGGCGGGGCGGCCCAAAAGGATCTGGCACGCCTGATCTCCTTCCTGGAGAAGGAACTGGGATGTCGGGATTGGCAGGGTGCGTGGCCAGGACAGAGTTAACCGTACAAGCCACAGACGCGTCGCTCAGAGTTTGACTTGGGCCGCTTGTTTTTGTTCCATTGTGAACAGAAGCCCCGCCGCCGAGTGCCCGGATGATGACGTCACCACCCCCTTTTCCGGGATTGTGGGGGGAGGGGCAGCGAACCCAGAGACCGCGCGCTGGGCGGTCGTGCTCGCAGTGGTTGGGGGGGTGGATCCCAGTGGCACAGCTGACCCTCGTCACGTGTTTCGTGAGCCGGCCAAGCCCACGGGGCGGGTACCTTGCGGGGGACGTGGCGCGAGGTGCCAAGGGCCAGCCACCTGCTCCTTGCCGATAGGGAGAAGGTGTGGCTATCTCCTGCGGCGGCAGGGGGGAGTTGGGAGTGGGGGCCCTTTCCCCAATCTTGGAAGCAGGTGCTCGGAGAAGTTCATTCAGGTGATCCTGCAGCACCTGTGCCAGAAAGTATTTGAGCTCCTTCACAGCCTGACCATGACCTGCCACCCTTTGGAGCCTTGAAACATCAAAGAGAACACTGTTAGGTGCTACTGGTGGCATAGCGAATGTACCAAGATTAGCCTCATACCAAATCATCAGCACAATTCAGTGTCAGAACCCGGAAGGGCCTTACGAACCTGTGACATCCATGTCATGGTTTATTTTCTACGTGTTTATATTCCAACGTGAAGCCTATCAGGCTAATCTCAAATAAATGGAGTGCAAGGAAAATACAGCCTGTCTTGAATGCCCAGATGAAGAGAAAAGAAATGCAGTTCCTAATGTAAGCACTGATACTCTTGACGTAAAAAATGCTGTGGACACCAAATTGTACGCGAAATTATAGCTAAACTCTAAAAAATAAAATTATATTTTGTGTAGAACAGGGTTGGATTTAGTGGCTACAATTAAGTTGCTTTTTAATAAACGGTTGTTAAAATGGAGTCCTAACTAGGATGACATCAGGAGAGCATAATGTTATTAGTACGTTAAATTTTGAGGGCTTCCCTGGTGGTCTGGTGGTTGTGAATCCGTCTCCCAATGCAGTGGACACGGGTCCAAGCCCTGATCCAAGATGCCACATGCTAGGAGGCAACTAAGCCGTAGCCACAGCTACTGAGCCTGAGTGCCCTAGAGCCTGTGCTCTGCAGCAAGAGAAGTCATCCCAATGAGAAGCCCAGGCAGGGCAACTAGAGAGTAGCCCCTGTTTTCTGCTAGTAGAGAAAACCCATGCCCAGCAATGAAGACCTAGTGCAGAGAAAAATAAATATTAAAAATAATTTTTAACCATTTCCATATACAGTAGTAAACTACACAAAGTTTTCACTATAAAAATCATCCAATAAGGTGTCCAAGACAAAATTCATAGGCCTAATAATTGACACCACATTTAATCTTATTTTTATAATTATTTCCATGAATGGATTGTCTTCCACTAGTGTATGAGCTCCTAAAGAGTAGACTACCATCCACATACACTCCGAAGTGAATGGTTTTTTTTATTTAATCCTCGAACCCCATGAGGTAGCCAGAAAATTTATTACTATTGATGTTAGGTAACAGAAAGGATAAGTGATTTTCACAAGGTCACCAGACAGGATTGGTAAATGTTGAACATAGGTCTTTTACCCCTATCAAAACTGCACCTTTAGGGACTTGCCTGATGACTAAGACTCCGAGTTCACAATGCACGGGGTCTGAGTTTGATCCCTGGTCAGGGAACTAGATCCCACATGTTGCAACTAAGAGTTCAAAAGTTACAACTAAGACCCAGCAAGCCAACTAAATAATTACTTAAAAAAATTTAAAAAGGCACCTTTAAAACAATGTCACTGATGCTATTCAACATTGTACATGTGGCTCAAACCAGGGAAAGAAAAAGAACTACAAGGCATTCAGGTAAGAAAGGAACAATTAAACTACTATTTGCAGATGACATAATCTTGTATGTAGAAAATCCTGGTGAATCCACTATAAAAAAATTATTAAAGGGACTTCCCTGGTGGTCCAGAGGTTAAGAATCCTCTTGCCAATGCAGGGGACATGGGTTCAATCCCTGGTCCAGGGAAGATCTCACATGCCACGGAGCAACTAAGTCCATGCGCCATAGCTACTGAGCAAACACTCTAGTGCCTATGAGCTGTAACTGAAGCGCATGCATCCTAGAGCCCATGTGCTGCAACAACGAAGTCACCGCAATGAGAAACCCATGCACCACAACTAGAGTAGCCCCCATTTGCCAAAATCAGAGAGAGCTTGGGTGCAGCAACGAAGACCCAGTGCGGCAAAAAACAAACAAACAAACAAACAGAGCTAATAAATGAGTTTAGCAGGATTGCAGTATATAAGGTCAATATTTTAAAACTCAATTATATTTTTATATGCCAGCAATCAACAGTCTGAAAATGAAATTAAGAAAATTCTACTTTCAATAGTATCAAAAAGAATAAAATACTAATGAATGAATTTAACTAAAGGACAAGATTGGTATACTGAAAACTACAAAACATCATTGAAAAATTAAAGACCAAAAGAAAAGGAAAAACAGCCAGTGTTCAACAATTAGAAGATTTAATTGTTAAGATAGGAGTACTCCCCAAATATATCTAGAGTCAACCCACTCCTTACCAAAGTCCCAGCTGGCTTTTTTGCAATATGCACAATGAAAAGATGCTTAACATCACTAGACATTGCTGTTGCTGCTGTTGCTGCTGCTAAGTCACTTCAGTCGTGTCCAACTCTGTGCGACCCCATAGACGGCAGCCCACCAGGCTCCCCGGTCCCTGGGATTCTCCAGGCAAGAACACTAGAGTGGGTTCTCCAATGCATGAAAGTGAAAAGTGAAAGTGAAGTCGCTCAGTCGTGTCCGACTCTTAGCGACCCCATGGACTGCAGCCAGCAGGCTCCTCCGTCCATGGGATTTTCCAGGCAAGAGTACTGGAGTGGGTTGCCATTGCCTTCTCCCACTAGACTTTAGGGAAATGCAAAACCATGAGAAGAAGCCACTTCACACCCATTAGGATGACTGTTATGAAAAAGTGGAAAATAACAAGTGTTGGCAAGGATGTGGAGAACTTGGAACTCTTGTACATTGTTGGTGGACAATGTAAAATGATGCAGCCAACATTTGGCAATTTGGAAAAACAGTTTGGCAGTTCCTCAAAGAGCTAAACTTAAATCATATGATCCGGCAATTCCACTCTGAAGTATATGCCCACAAGAATTGAAAGCAGGGACTCAAACAAATACCTGTTCACCCATATTCACATCAGTATTGTTCACAATAGCCAAAATGTGGACACGATTCAGATGTTCATCAACAGATGAGTGGAAAAACAAAATGTGGTATAAACATACAATGGACTATTAGTCAGACTTAAAAAGGAATGACATTTCAATACATGCTACAAATGGATGGACCTTGAAAACATTGTGCTCAGTGAAAGAAGTCAGACATAAAAGGTCACATATCATATTATTCCACTTAATGAGGTACCTATAATAAATTCATAGAGACAACAGGGCTTCCCTGGTGGCTCAGAAGGCAAAGAATCCATCTGCAATGCAGGTTTGCTGCCTGGGTTGGAAAGATCCCCTGGAGAAGGGAATGGCAACCCACTCCAGTATTCTCGTGAGAATTCTCGTGAGCAGAGGAGCCTGGCAAGCTACAGTCCATGGGGTGGCAAAAAGTTGGACACAACTGAGCAACTAAGCACACACGTAGAGACAACAAGTAGGATAGGGGTTACCTGGGTTGGGGGAAGGAGAGAATGAACAGTCATTGTTTAACAGGTACAGTGTGTGTTTGCAGTGATAAAAAAAAGTTCTGGAAATGGAAAGTGATGGAAGTTGCACAGCATTGTGAATGCACATTAAGCCAATGAATGGTACACATTTTAAAATTTTATGTTCTGTACATTTTACCAATTTTTTCCCACTTGCAGTGTTGCGCAAGTAGGAAAAAAATCCATGTCATATGCTTTAGCCTGAACTACATCCCCATCAGTAGTTCTAGGGGGAATTAGTCCACCAAGTTAGCAGCAACTCATTCCTTTCTCTGCTCTTTGGAGCTACCCAGTGTGCACCATGGCTCCCAGGGTGAGTGTGGCCTATAAGGCTGCCCCCTTTTGACACCTTCCACTTGCTTCCCTCGAAGCTCAGTTGGTAAAGAATCTATCTGCAATTCAGGAGACCCAGGTTCGATCCCTGGATTGGGAAGATCCCCTGGAGGGGGAAATGGCAACCCACTCCAGTATTCTTGCCTGGAGAATCCCATGGACAGAGGAGCCTGGCGGGCTACAGTCCACTGGGTCACAAAGAGTCCAATAGGACTGAATGACTGAGCACAGCACAGCACAAGTTTAAAGAATAGGTTCAATGTCACAGTGCAGCTCCTTAAGGTCCACATAGTCCAGGACCTCCTTCTTGGGTCTTTTATTTTGGTTTCTCTTTTCTAACACCTGTCCTTTAGGTTTCAAACTAATTTTTTACTTCTTAGTTCTGCCTTTGTAGAGCAAAGCCTTATTATATCACATTTCCTCATAAAATTTCCCAATATACTCTTATTTCCATGATCCCCCAGAAAAGCTTGATAAGTTTACTCATTACTTCCTAGTATGCTTTACTTAAAGAATAGAATTTCCTGAACAAATTGTTATTATTTAATACTTTCAGAGCTACACATTTCAAAGTTCTCTAGGCAAAGTGTTAAATGCTTCATTCCTACAGAAGTGTCTTCTAGGTTAATGGCCAAGCTAATATAAAAAAAGGAGGGATCTTTGATAATATGTCCCCTAGAGAAGGCTTTGTGATTTAAATGGAATGAAGAAAGTCCACAGTGACTGAGTATTTTAACGTAAAAATATGAGAACTAAGAATCTGAGGACATGGCCCCATTTCATCTTCCTTCATGACATCAAGCAGAGAATGAAGCCAGGGAGAAAAGGTACAACATAAAAGATCACAGACGATAATGTGCTAGTGCTCAAGGATATTCAGTTGAATTTTAGACACCGTGCCTAGAACAGACATGCTTAAAAATAGTCTGTCCATCCTGCTTTGAGAGGATCTCTCTGAAATGGACTTATTCCCAGTCAAGCACTTGGTTACAGTCCAGGTTATTATTTGACTCATTTTACTCTAGAATTTTTGGTTCTCTTGGGTTTTACTTAAGTCTTGCAGGGTTCTATTTCATATATTTCTCATAAACCACAGTGCAAAATAATCTGATCCTTTAAATGTGTTTTTACTAGCACAGTCTTGCTATTTCATCTAAGCAAGAAAAGTACATATTTTCCCACTTGGAGAGTAACAACTACGCGTCTAGAGAAGCCTGAATCTTCCTTTCACCAGTTTGTGGCATGGGTGAGCTGCTTGAGCATGACTTGCGGCTGCTAATTAGGCCTCCCTCCTGCCCTTATGCTAAGCTCTAATAAACTCAGAGCACCCCAACAGTGGTATAGCAAGGCTCTGTCCACATATCTGTTCAGAAGATTCCAAATTTTCCAAGTCTTACTTAGCCAAAGTATATGCCTCATGATTTAAATGTGGACTGCAAAGTCGACCTGATTTTCTCAACCATTTTCACAATCAGAATGGCACTGCGGTTACCCTGCCCCCAAGATGCTACCATTTAGTGGCTATGCGTGCGTGGGTGCTAAGTCACTTCAGTCGTGTCTGACTCTTTGCAACCCTATAGACTGTAGCCCACCAGGCTCCTCTGTCCATGGGATTCTCTAGGCAAGAATACTGTAGTAGGTTGCCATGCCCTATTCCAGGGGATCTTCCCCACCCAGGGATTGAACTCACTTCTCCTATGTCACCTACATTGGCAGGCTGGTTCTGAGGGCCCTGAGAAGCTCTCATTTAGCTGCTGCTGCTGCTGCTAAGTCGCTTCAGTCGTGTCTGACTCTGTGCGACCCCATAGACGGCAGCCCACCAGGCTCCCCCATCCCTGGCATTCTCCAGGCAAGAACACTGGAGTGGGTTGCCATTTCCTTCTCCAATGCATGAAAGTGAAAAGTGAAAGGGACTGCTACAGGATGCCAAATCATAGTGGAAAGTTCCAAGGCAGGAGAAGCTATTTGCAATCTGCATAGGGGTCAGGCTGAAACCAAGAAGCTATAGATTGGAAGTCTGGGCCTTAAAACACATTTTTCTGGATAAATGTTATTGATTTTCTAATTAGAGCCAAAGGCCAATCCACAGTCATCCGTTAAGCCTTTGAGATGCCCAAATGTTAACCAGGTACCCAGAGTATTATGGCCTGCAGGAGTATTTGAGGCCAAGTACCTCCTGAAGAACGGCTTCCATTGTAGCTCAGTTAATAAAGAATCTGCCTGCAATGCAGGAGACCTGGGTTCGATTCCTGGTTCGGGAAGATGCCATGGAGAAGGAAATGGCGACCCACTTTCAGTATTCTTGCCTGGAGAATCCCATAGACAGAGGAGCCTGGCATGCTACAGTCCATGGGGGCAAGAGTCAGACACGCTTAGCGACTCAACTACTGCAGTCTCAAAAACAACAGAATGATCTCTGTTCATTTCCAAGGCAAATCATTCAATATCAAGGTAATCCAAGTCTATGCCCCGACCAGTAATGCTGAAGAAGCTGAAGTTGAAGAGTTTTATGAAGACCTACAAGACCTTCTAGAATTACCACCCAAAAAAGATGTCCTTCTCATTATAGGGGACGAGAATGTGCAAGTAGGAAGTCAAGAAATACCTGAGTAACAGGCAAATTTGGCCTTGGAGTACAGAATGAAGCAGGGCAAAGGCTAACAGAGTTTGCCAAGAGAATGCACTGGTCATAGCAAACACCCTCTTCCAACAACACAAGAGAAGACTCTACACATGGACATCACCAGATCATCAATACCGAAATTAGATTGATTATATTCTTTGCAGCCAAAGATGGAGAAGCTCTATAGAGTCAGCAAAAACTAGACCGAGAGCTGACTGTGGCTCAGATCATGAACTCCTTATTGGCAAACTCAGACTTAAGTTGAAGAAAGTGGGGAAAACCACTAGACCATTCAGGTATGACCTAAATCAAATCCCTTGTGACTAGCAGTGGAAGTGACAAGTAAATTCAAGGGATTAGATCTGATAGAGTGCCTGAAGAACTATGGACAGAGGTTTGTGACATTGTACAGGAGACAGTGATCAAGAGTATCCCCAAGAAAATGAAATGCAAAAAGGCAAAATAGTTGTCTGAGGAGGCCTTACAAATAGCTGAGAAAAGAAGAGAAGTGAAAGGCAAAGGAGAAAAGGAAAGATATACCCATTTGAATGCAGAGTTTCAAAGAACAGCAAGGAGAGAAAAGAAAACCTTCCTCAGTGATCAATGCAAAGAAATAGAGGAAAACAATAGAATGGGAGAGATTAGAGATCTCTTCAAGAAAATTAGAGATACCAAGGGAACTTTACATGCAATAATGGGCACAATAAAGGACAGAAATGGTATGGACCTAACAGAAGCAGAAGATATTAAGAAGAAGTAGCAAGAATACACAGAAGAATTGTACAAAAAAGAGCTTCACAACCCAGATAATCACGATAGTGTGATCACTGACCTAGAGTCAGACATCCTGGAATGCGAAGTCAAGTGGGACTTAGGAAGCATCACTAAGAACAAAGCTAGTGGAGGTGATGGAATTCCAGTTGAGCTATTTCAAATCCTAAAAGCTGATGCTGTGCAAGTGATGCACTCAATATGCCAGGAAATTTGGAAAACTCAGCAGTGGGCACAGGACTGGAAAAGGTCAGTTTTCATTTCAAATCCTAAAAGCTGATGCTGTGCAAGTGATGCACTCAATATGCCAGGAAATTTGGAAAACTCAGCAGTGGGCACAGGACTGGAAAAGGTCAGTTTTCATTCCTATCCCAAAGAAAGGCAAAGCCAAAGAATGCTCAAACTACCGCACAATTGCACTCATCTCACAGGCTACCAACGTAATGCTCAAAATTCTCCAAGCCAGGCTTCAACAGTACATGAACCATGAACTTACAGATGTTCAAGCTGGATTTAGAAGAGGCAGAGGAACCAGAGGTTAAATTGCCAACATCTGTTGGATCATGGAAAAAGCAAGAGAGTTCCAGAAAAACATCTATTTCTGCTTTATTGACTATGCCAAAGCCTTTGACTGTGTGGATCACAACAAACTGTGGAAAATTCTTAAAGAAATGAGAATACCAGACCACCTGACCTGCCTCCTGAGAAATCTGTACGTAGGTCAAGAAGCAACAGTTAGAAATGGACATGGAACAACAGACTGGTTCCAAATAAGAAAAGGAGTACATCAAGGCTATATATTGTCACCCTGCTTATTTAACTTATATGCAGAGTACATCATGTGAAATGTGGGGCTGGATGAAGCACTAGCTGGAATCAAGATTGCCAGGAGAACTATCAATAACCTTAGATAAGCAGATGACACCACCATTATGGCAGAAAGCAAAGAAGAACTAAAGAGTCTCTTCATGAAAGTGAAAGAGGAGAGTGTAAAAGTTGGCTTCAAACTCAGCGTTCAGAAAACTAAAACCATAGCATCTGGTCCCATCACTTCATGGCAAATAGATGGGGAAACAATGGAAACAGTGACAAACTTTATTTATTTGGGCCCCAAAATCACTGCAGATGATGATTGCACCAATGAAATTAAAAGACGCTTGCTCCTTGGAAGAAAAGCTATGACCAACCTAGACACCATATTGAAAAGCAGAGATATTACTTTGCCAACAAATGTCCGTCTAGTCAAAGCTATGGTTTTTTCCAGTAGTCATATATGGATGTGAGAGTTGGACCATAAAGAAGGCTGAGCGCTGAAGAATTGGTGTTTTTGAACTGTGGCATTGGAGAAGACTCTTGAGAGTCCCTTGGACTGCAAGGAGATCCAACTAGTCCATCCTAAAGGAAATCAGTCCTGAATATTCATTGGAAGGACTGATGTTGAAGCTGAAACTGCAATACTATGGCCACCTGATGCAAAGAACTCATTGGAAAAGACTCTGACCCTGGGAAAGATTGAAGGAAGGAGGAGAAGGGGATGACAGAGGATGAGATGGTTGCATGGCATCACTGACTCAATGGACATGTGTTTGAGTAGACTCCGGGAGTTGATGTTGGACAGGGAGGCCTGGCATGTGGCAGTCCCTGGGGTCGCAAAGAGTCGGACACGACTGAGTGACTGAACTGAACCGCCCCCACCCCCACCCCCTGGACACGCTTGCAGCACACACCAGCCCCTGTCCTGAGAATGTTGCCCCTTCCCTCCCTGGCCCACTTGCTAAATGTGATTGCTATAATTTTGGTGTATTTTCCACTAATCTTTTAAAATTGTATTTTCTTTATTTATTTTAATTAATAGTTGTATATACATACCCCCTTTTTAAAAAAAATAATAATTCACTTCAAAGAACATTCAGCAAATATTATTATTCTATTTATTTTCTGCACCATGCGTTTTTCACTTCAAATGTCTGGTAGATCTTTCCATATCAAGATTTCTAGAGCTGACTGTTTTTTGACCGTATAGTATTCCATTAGGTGGATGCAGCATAATTTGGATGAAAGTGAAAGTCACTCAGTCATGTCCAACTCTTTGTGACCCCATGAACTATACAGTTCATGGAATTCTTCAGGCCAGAATACTGGAGTGGGTAGCCTTTCCCTTCTCCAGTGGCTCTTCCCCACCCAGGAATCGAACCAGGGTCTCCTGCACTGCAGGCAAATTCTTTACCAGCTGAGCTACCAGGGAAGGATAGCCAGTCATTTATTGATGCATCCATTTGGTATGTTTTTAATCTTTTGCTACTATAAGAAAATGCTGAGTTCTGGTTTCCCATCCAGCATGTAAGGAGCTTGGAATTCATCACTCCTATCCTCACAAGAAGAAAGGTAAATAGATTGAAAATCAACAACTCCTTTTAAATTTTTACATCAGAAAATTGAGATCTCACAGTTAACTGCCCCTCAAGTGGGAGAGAGAGGCAATTACAGAAAATTACAGTTTACTAGAGCAGAAGCCTTGGAACAGAAGCCTGCAGCTGGAAGCCAGTACCAGGGTAGGAAAACTTAAATTGTAATCGATAAATCACTGGAGATTCAGTGTGGAAAAACTAGAGAGCTAAAAACGTGAGGTTGGGGGTGGGGGTGTCCCGTCTTAGGAGAGCCCTCATAATTTTCTATGTTTTACCTCTAGGAGTTCCACCATATTTTGTGCAGACTGAAGAAAAATCCCCTTCTACTTCTCAGCAGGGAGAGGGAAAAATAACCTTTGCAAAATATGCCCAGAGTATTCTGTTCTCCTTAATAAAGACCTGCCTTCTAGGGAAACTTTTTTTTTTTTTGGCTGTGCTGGGTCTTCTTTGCTGCGCGAACTTTCTCTAGTTGCAGAGAGTGAGGTTACTCTCTAGTTATGGTACTTGGGTTTCTCACTGTGGTGACTTGTTGTGCAGCACAGGCTCTAGGTGGGTGAGCTCAGTTGCTGTGGCACGCAGGCTTAGTTGCCTCACAGAATGTGGACTCTTTCTGGACCAGGAATTGAACCCATGTCCCCTGCATTGGCAGGCAGATTCTTACCCACTGGACCACTAGGGAAGTCCCAAGGAAAACTTTGTCACATTGCTGAACTATTTTGGATATCACTACAGCCTAAAAGATGTGGGCTGGGATGTTGGTCCCTGTAGCCTTTTACAAACGATAAGAGAAATACTCAACTCCAGTCCCCACTAGCCTTCCTGTTTCACCTACCATGAAGAAGGGGGAAAGGATGAGAAGTACCTGTGAAGGTCACGGTTCAAGGACCCAGGCTCACAAAAAGACTGAGACCTAATCATAAACTATAGAATGCTCCCCCTCCCCCACACATTACCACCACGTCACTAAATGGCCATTTACTACACTTTCCTTTTCCCAGTCCATCATGTCCGACTTTTGACCAAAAATTACAAGGCATACCAAAAAGTCTCAAGAGACAGCAAGTATCAGAACAAAATTCAGATACAGAAAAGATGTTACAATTATCATACAAGGAATTTTTTTTTTTAATCTGTGTTTAATATCCTAAAACTTCTGGTGGGAACAATGGTCAACATGTAAGAACAGACAAATAATATAAGCAAAGAGTTGGAAACTCTAAGAAAGAATTTAAAAGAATTTTTCTAGAAATAAAAAACACTATAACAGAAATGAGTGCCTTTGGTGGCTTCATCAGTAGACTGGATATGCCCCAGAAAAGAATAAGTGAGTTGGAATATATGTTAATGGGAACTTCTAAAATTGAAATGTAAAGAGGAAAAAAAGAGTGAAAAAGACAGGATAGAATATCCAAGAACTGGAAGAGGAGGCACAATTATAAATGGTATAATGTATGCTAAGATGCTTCAGTCGTGTCCGACTGTGTGTGACCCCATGGACTGCAGCCCACCAGGCTGGTATAATGTATACATAATGGGAATAATAGAAGGTGAAGAAAGAGAAAAAGGAAATGAATAAATATTTTAACTAACAATTGCTGAGTATTTTCCAATATTAATGACATCAAACATCAGACATCAAACCACAGATACAGGGAGCTCAGAGAATACCAACCAGGATAAATACCAAAAAATCTATACCTAGGCATAGCATACTGAAACTGTAGAAAGGCAAGGACGAAGAGAAAATCTTAAAAGAAGCCAGAGGAGATAAAGAAACCTTACCTACAGAGGAGCAAAAACAATAATCACATTGGAATTTCCTTCAGAAACCAAGCAAACAAGAAGAGAGAAGGTTTGAGTGAAACATTTCAAGTGTTGAAAGAGAAAAACACCAACCTAGAACTTGGTATCTAGTCAATTATCTTTCAAATGTAAAGGAAAAATGAACACGTTCTCACACAAAGAAAAATTGAGAGGATTTGTTGCCAGTAGATCTGCCTTTCAAGAAATGTTAAAATAAGTTCTTCAGAAAGAAGAAAAACAATAATACAGTTTAGAAACTTGGATCAAAAGAAAGAAAGAAAGGACATCAGAAAAGGAATAAGTGGGGGCTTCCCTGGCCTTGCAGTGGTTAGGACTCCAAGCTCTCACTGACATGGGCCTCAGTTTTATCTCTGGTCAGGGAACTAACATCCCACAAGCCATATGGTATGGCCAAAAAAAAAAAAAAGAGAGAGAGAAAAGGAATAAATGAAGATAAAAGAAGGTATTTATTTTTCTTATTCTTAATTGACTTAAGAATTAAATCAATTGTTCAATTGATTTACAAATCAATTAAATCAATTGTTCAAAATAATAATAGCAACAATGTCATCAATAATAGCAATACTTAATAAGTGTAATAGCTAATACATAACTGAAATGAATGACAGGATGTTATAAGGAACAGGAGGGAGGAATCGAAAATACCCCATTATAAGGTATTAGCATTATTCATGAAGTGGTATAGTGTTATTTGAAGGTGAACTGAACTAGTTGTAAATATATTTTGCAAACTCTAGGGGAACCACTAAAAATATATATAACCAATATGCTAAGAGAGGAGAAAAAATGTAGTCATATACAAAATATTCAGTTAAAAACCAGAGAAGGCAACACCCCCCATGTTCATTGCAGCATGATTTACAATAGCCAAGATATGGAGACAACCTAAGCGTCCATCAACGGATGAATAAAGAAAATGTGAGATATATACAATGGATAATTCAGCCACAAAAAAAGGATGATATCTTGGCATTTACAAAAACATGGATGCCCATGAGGACATTATGCTAAGTGAAATAAGTCAGACAGACACAGACAAATACTGTATGCCCTTACTTCTATGTGAAATCTTTAAAAAATAAAATGAAAGCATGCTCATAGATACAGGAACAGGTTGGTAGTTGCCAGAGATGGAGGGGGCAGGTGGGCAAAACGGGTGAAGTGCATCAAAAGGCACAAACTTCCAGTTACAAAATAAATAAGTCACGGGGATGAAATGTACAGGGTGGTGACTATAGTTTATAATACTGTATTGTAATATTTGAAGGTTGCTAGGAGAGTAGATAGGAAAAGTCCTTAACAAAAGAAAAAAATTTTTGCCGTAACCATGTCTGGTGACAGATGTTAACTAGACTTATTGCAGTGATCATTTTGCAATACATACACATAACAAATCATGCTGAACACCTGAAGCTAATATAATGTCATATACAGTTATATCTCATAAAAAGACAAAAGGCAGAAAAAGAGAAGGCAAACACACACAAAACACACACACACACAAACAAGGACAATGATTAGAAAACAGGAATATTAATCCAACTATATCAGTCAAGAGTAGATTACAAAAAAACAAGCCCCGATCATTGTTGTCTACAAGAAACCCACTTTAAATATAGAGACAAATAAATTGAAACGATAAATTAAAAGTAAAGGGCTAGAGGACTTCAGTGATTAAGACTCTGCCTTCCAATGCCAGGGACATGGGTTTGATTACTGGTTCAGAAATGGAGATCCTACTTGCTGTGTGGTGCGCCAAAAAAAAAAAAGAAAGGAAGGGATAGAGAAAGAAGGGAAAGAGAATGATACACCAAGGTAACTCTAGTAAAAAGAAAGCTGGAGTAACTATATTAATTTCTGACAAAAATACTTCAGTGAATATCATTGTACACATATTTTTTTTCTTATTTAGAAAACAGATGATCTCTTTCTCTAAACTTTTTTGTTTGCTTTGTTTTCCTCTTTTACTTAGACATAAAATATATACGGTAACTTGGGTAAAAGGCACTAAAGAGTATAGCTTGATGAATTTTTTGCATACATGCATTTTTCATAGATTCAACAATAATATTACCAAATAGTAATGAACTTCAGCATTGTTCTAAGTACTTTACATGTATCAATTCCTTTAATTCTCCTACTAAACCTACAATTTAGGTACTGTGCATGCTAAGTCACTTCAGTCATGTCCAACTGTGACCCTATGGAACGTAGCCCACCAGGCTCCTCTGCCCAAGGGATTCCCTGGGCATAAATACTGGAGTGGGTTGCCTTGCCCTAAATACTGGAGTGGGTTGCCTTGCCCACTTTACCACTGGTGCCATCTGGAAAGCCCAACTTAGGTACTATTATCATCCTATTTTAGAGATGAGGAAACCATGGCACAGGTAGGTTAAGCATTGGCCTCCCACACAGTCAGGCCACAATGTCTGTGCTCTGAATATTTCCATACTATAAAGATAATCATGGAAGTGGCTTAGCACCCTGTGTGATGCACAATATTAAGTGCTCTAAATATTATCATCAGGGCTTCCCTGGTGGAAAGTGAAAGTGTTAGTCACTCAGTCATGTCCAACGCTTTGCGACTCCAGGGACTGTAGCCGGCCAGGCTCCTCTGTCCATGGAATTCTCCAGGCAAGAATACAGGAGTGGGTTGCCATTCCCTTCTCCAGGATATCTTCCCGACCCAGGGATTGAACCCAAATCTCCCCCATTGCAGGCAGATTCTTTACCATCTGAGCCACCAGTGGTTTAGAATCCGCCTTGCAATGCAGGGGACACCAGTTCGATCCCTGGTCCAGGAAGATCGTACATGCCTCAGGGCATCTAGACCTGTGTGCCACGACTACTGAGCCCATGCTTTAGAGCCTGTGATCTGCAACAAGAGAGGCCACCACTAGAGAAGCCCCCTTTCACCTAACTAGAGAAAGCCTGAGAGGATCAATGAAGACCCGGTGCAGCCAAAAAAAAAATTTTTTTTTAACATTATCATTGTTTTTACAACCATTAATAAATACAATTTCACTGAATCTGAGGTGCTGTCAATTGTAAGATACATCATTATTTTAAATACTACCACCAAGGAAAGATAACACCATCAGTCATAATCATTGAAGACTGGATTGAGTGTTTTGACATATATTCCAATCTCAAAAAGGTGAAAATATGGACTTTATGGAATGAATGAAATTTGTGTAGTATTATTTGTACATACAGTGCTGCCATTAGTGTTGTCCAATGGCTTTAGATACCATCTAGGGCCTGAGGGCCCTCCTTTGAACTGTAAAACCTGCATATCCAACTGCCTTTCTAATGTCTCCATATGGAAGCTTCAAAGGCCCCCGAAAGATCACATTGGTCAAAACTGAGTTCTCAATAGTCTTTTACAGTCAACCTATTCTTCCAAATTATTCAAGACCCAAATCTTGGCATCAAAAAATTCTGATGTCTCTGCTGTTGCTGTTGCTGCTGCTGCTAAGTCGCTACAGTCGTGTCTGACTCTATTCGACCCCATAGACGGCAGCCCACCAGGGAAGGACACTGGAGTGGGTTGCCATTTCCTTCTCCAAAGCATGAAAGTGAAAAGTGAAAGTGAAGTCGCTCAGTCATGTCTGACTCTTAGCGACCCCATGGACTGCAGCCCTCCAGGCTCCTCCATCCATGGGATTTTCCAGGCAAGAGTACTGGAGTGGGTTGCCATTGCCTTCTCCTCTGATGTCTCGACATTCAGTATAAACCCAGAATTCAGCCACTTCTCACAACCCTCACATTGCGAATACACTGTTCCACAGCACCCCTCGACAGAGATGGATAGCTGCTTACCTAATCCAGGTTTTCTGTGTCTTCTTGGGGACACATTTTCCAAGCCTCTTTTGCAGCTAGGTATGGCCAGGCAATGAAATGATGGCAAAGGAATGTGAGAACAAACTGCATGTGCCACTTTCAGTCTGTCCTTATAAATAACCTCCCAAGCATACTCCTACATGTTTGTGCCTTGCTCCAAGGCAAGCTTGTAGCTTTCCAGCTTGCTACAACGTTTCCAGCTTGCTACAACAGAGATGGCTCTGTACCTTACCCTATGGATGACCTTGGTTGCAGCTGCTGCTGCTAAGTCTCTTCAGTCGTGTCCAACTCTGACCTACAAGACCTTTTAGAACTAACACCCCCAAAAGATGTCCTTTTCATTTTGGGGAATGGAATGCAAAAGCAGGAAGTCAAGAACCACCTGGGGGAACAGGCAAATTTGGCCTTGGAGTACAGAATGAAGCAGGGCAAAGGCTAATAGAGCTTTGCCAAGAGAACACACTGGTCATAGCAAACACCCTCTTCCAACAACACGAGAGAAGACTCTACACATGAACATCACCAGATGGTCAACACCGAAATCAGATTGATTTCTTTGCAGCCAAAGATGAAGAAACTCTATACAGTCAGCAAAAACAAGACCGAGAGCTGACTGTGGCTCAGATTGTGAACACCTTATTGCCAAATTCAGACTTAAATTGAACAAAGTGGGGGAAACCACTAGACCATTCAGGTATTACCTAAATTAAATCCCTTATGATTATACAGTGGAAGTGAGAAATAGATTTAAGGGACTAGATCTGATAGACAGAGAGCCTGAGGAACCATGGACGGAGGTTCATGACATTATACAGGAGACAGGGATCCAGACCATCCCCATGGAAAAGAAATGCAAAAAAGCAAAATGGCTGTCTGGGGAGGCCTTACAAATAGCTGTGAAAAGAAGAGAAGTGAAAAGCAAAGGAGAAAAGGAAAGATATAAGTGTTTGAATGCAGAGTTCCAAAGAATAGCAAGGAGAGATAAGAAAGCCTTCCTCAGCGATGAATGCAAAGAAATAGAGGAAAACAACAGAATGGGAAAGACTAGAGATCTCTTCAAGAAAATTAGAGATACCAAGGGAACACTTCATGCAAAGATGGGCTCGATAAAGGATAGAAATGGTATGAATCTAACAGAAGCAGAAAATATTAAGAAGAGGTGGCAAGAATACACAGAAGAACTGTACAAAAAAGAGCTTCACAACCCAGATAATCATGATGGTGTGATCACTCACGTAGAGCCAGACATCCTGGAATGTGAAGTCAAGTGGGCCTTAGAAAGCATCACTACAAACAAAGCTGAGGGGAGGTGATGGAATTCCAGTGGAGCTATTTCAAATCCTGAAAGATGATGCTGTGAAAATGCTGCACTCAATATGCCAGCAATTTTGGAAAACTCAGCAGTGGGCACAGGACTGGAAAAGGTCAGTTTTCATTTCAATCCCAAAGAAAGGCAATGCCAAAGACTGCTCAAAGTACCGCACAATTGCACTCACATGCTAGTAAAGTAATGCTCAAAATTCTGGAAGCCAGGCTTTAGCAGTACGTGACCCATGAACTTCCAGATGTGCAAGCTGGTTTTAGAAAAGGCAGAGGAACCAGAGATCAAATTGCCAACATCTGCTGGGTCATGGAAAAAGCAAGAGAGTTCCAGAAAAACATCTATTTCTGCTTTATTGACTATGCCAAAGCCTTTGACTGTGTGGATCACAATAAACTGTGGAAAATTCTGAAAGAGATGGGAATACCAGACCACCTGACCTGCCTCTTGAGAAACCTATATGCAGGCCAGGAAGCCACAGTTAGAACTGGACATGGAACAACAGACTGGTTCCAAATAGAAAAAGGAGTATGTCAAGGCTGTATATTGTCACGCTGCCTATTTAACTTATATGCAGAGTATATCATGAGAAACGCTGGGCTGGAAGAAGCACAAGCTGGAATCAAGATTGCCGGGAGAAATATCAATAACCTCAGACATGCAGATGACACCACCCTTATGGCAGAAAGTGAAGAGGAACTAAAAAGCCTCTTGAGGAAAGTGAAAGAGGAGAGTGAAAAAGTTGACTTAAAGCTCAACATTCAGAAAACGAATATCATGGCATCTGGTCCCATCACTTCATGGGACATACATGGGGAAACAGTAGAAACAGTGTCAGACTTTATTTTCTTGGGCTCCAAAATCACTGCAGATGGTGACTGCAGCCATGAAATTAAAAGACACTTACTCCTTAGAAGACAAGTTATGATCAACCTAGACAGCATGTTGAAAAATAGAGATATTACTTTGCCAACAAAGGTCCGTCTCGTCAAAGCTATGGTTTTTCCAGTGGTCATGTATGGATTTGAGAGTTGGACTGTGAGGAAAGCTGAGCGCCGAAGAATTGATTCTTTTGAACTATGGTGTTGGAGAAGACTCTTGAGAATCCCTTGGACTGCAAGGAGATCCAACCAGTCCCTCCTAAAGGAGATCAGTCCTGGGTGTTCATTGGAGGGGCTGATGCTGAAGCTGAAACTCCAGTACTTTGGCCACCTCATGCGAACAGTTGACTGATTGGAAAAGACCCTGATGCTGGGAGGGATTGGGGGCAGGAGGAGAAGGGGATGACAGAGGATGAGATGGCTGGATGGCATCACCGACTTGATGGACATGAATTTGAGTGAACTCCGGGAGATGGTGATGGACAGGGAGGCCTGGCATGCTGTGATTCATGCTTGCAAGGAGTCGGACATGACTGAGCCACTGAACTGAACTGAACTGAAGAATACTCCTACATGTTTTTGCCTTGCTCCAAGGCAAGCTTGTAGCTTTCCAGCTAGCTACAATGTTTCCAGCTTGCTGCAACAGAGATGGCTCTGTACCTTACGCTATGGATGACCTTGGTTGCAGCTGCTGCTGCTAAGTTGCTTCAGTTGTGTGCGACTGTGCGACCCCATAGATGGCAGCCCATAGATGGCAGCCCATAGATGGCAGCCCACTAGGCTCCCCCGTCTCTGGGATTCTCCAGGCAAGAACACTGGAGTGGGTTGCCATTTCCTTCTCCAATACATGAAAGTGAAAAGTGAAGAGGAAGTCACTAAGTCATGTCCAACTCCTAGCGACTCCATGGGCTGCAGCCTACCAGGCTACTCCATCCATGGGATTTTCCAGGCAAGAGTACTGGAGTGGCGTGCCATTGCCTTCTCCAGTGGAAAGATGGAGAGTTTTGTGAAAGGCTTGATTAAGGTAACACCTGTATTAAAAAAGACGTCAGGGGATATCTCTGGTGGTCCAGTGGTAGGACTCCAAGCTCCCAATGCAGGAAGCCCAGGTTCAATCTCTGGTCAGGGAAGTAGATTCTGCATGCCCCCTAAAGATCCCACGTGCTGCAACTAAGAGCTGACATGCCACAATGATGATCCTACACGTAACTGAGCCAATGGCTTTAGGGAAAGAGGATAGAAGGAAGTGTTAATAGTGTGTATTGATGGTTTCTTGGTGTGTTTAACAAGGTATTTTTCCAAGAAAACAAAAAACTCAGGCCAGAATTGGCAGATTCAATGACAAAATGGAAAAGAGGGAAAAAATTGGGGAACACAAAGTTAGAAAAGCTGCCTACTTTTGAATCCCCAACAACAAGAGAAAAGACTGAAAGAGGCTTTGTGCAACAGAGTGTAAGGGACAAGCTGTATCAGGACACGCTGGTGGCCTTGCACATCTCCATATAGGTCACAGAAGCAGGGCTTGTCGGTAGTCTGACCAGACTTGGCAGAAGGCTCTGTGATTCCTCCTGGAACAAAGGGAGATAAGGACAGGGAGCTGCTGCAAGGCAGTTTCCCCTCACTATCTTGTGGCAGACTGCCACAAGGCCATTTCTCACCCATCTCCCTTGTTCTGGGGAGGACAACCCTTTCTACCCACCCCACTACCCGCCAGGCTACAGCTGCCAACTTCCATGGCTATCTAGAAAACTGCTTGACTGTAGTTTAGAATTGGCCTCCCCCCAGCAAAACGACTTAGCACACTGGTATTCAGTCATTTGGCTCCTCTTTTTCAGTATGATGCTGTGGGACGAGGGGTGTGGGGAGCAGAGACCATGCTGATCTCGCCTATGTGGTCTCTGCAATATATAATCTAAATGCATTTGGCCTCATTATCTCTCCCCAGCCTAACAGCTGCAATCGTGTCATCCACGAGGCCCCAGCTTAGGGACTGCTTAAGCACTTGACACAAGGCACATTAAGACTCCTCAGGTTAAAAAAAAAAAGAAAAAAGAAAAGACTCCTCAGTTAAACAGAGGGACTCTGCCCTGAAGCAAAAATCAGACTGAGTATGAAATAGATAACCAGCAAGGACCTACTGTATCGCACAGGGAACTATAGTCAATGTTTTATAATAACCTATACAGGAAAAGAGCTTCCCTGGTGGTTCAGTGGTAAAGAATCCACCTGTCAATGTAGGAGATGAAGGTTCATTCCCCAGGTTGGGAAGATCCCCTGGGGGAGGAAATGGCAACCCAATCCAGTATTCTTAATTGGAAAATCCCCTGGACAGAGGAGCCTTGAGGGCTACAGTCCATAGGGTAGCAAAGAGTCAGATATGACTGAGCACATTAGCATAAGGGAAAAGAATCTGAATATATATATATATATATGTCTAACTGAATCACTTTGCTGTATACTTGAAACTAACACAACATTGTAAATCAACCATACTTCAATTTAAAAAAAAGAAAAAAATCAGATTGAGGGTGGTGGTTGGTGTCCATCCTTCTTACCTGAGCCTGTTTTTTGTGACCGCATCAAGGTAGCCACCATTCACTTGAAAAAGGAAAAGCATGGGAAGAAGGAGGTAAAAACACAAAGCAGGCTTAACAACTATGTCTAGGAAAGAACTTTGAATATGGCTACAAAACTCAAAACTGCCCAGAAGCAAAAAGATCAGAGGCCTATTCAGGTTTGAGGGAACTGAATCGCCAAAGAAACCAAGAGCCCAGTCTGGAAAAGCCTGGAGGAGCCTGGTGGGCTGCCGTCTATGGGGTCACCCAGAGTCAGAGTCAGACACGACTAAAGTGACTTAGCAGCAGCCGCAGCAGCAGCAGCAGCAGCAGGGCAGGAGTGAGCTGGAAAGTTGATGTAGTCTCCAATCCTCATCGTTGCCTCCGACTCCGTATCCTACTTGTCCTCCTCACTCTGTATTCCAACCAGCCTCTGGACCATTCCTTCAACATGATAAGCATGCTCTCACTCCAGATCCTAGGACTTTGTGTTTCCTCTGCCTGAAAAATATTTTTCCAAATATTGACATGGCCAAGTACACTGTGGATCCCAATCCCAGGTATGCTTAGGGGTAACTGAAAGAAACCAACTAGCCTTTCTCATGCAGATGCCACTAACATTGAACTCGGTGCCCATTGACCTGATGCCACTCCCACAGGCACTGGGTCCAGTGTTAGTTGCATATAAGGAAGGCTATGGTAAGCTACTCACTCTGCCCCAGGGTCAGGCAAGGACTTCAGAGCCCCCCAAATGCAACTACAGTAAGTCTCCTACATATGAAACTTTAAGTTTCAAATTTTCACAGATACAAACATTTGTTTGCATGTCAGGGGCTTCGCTGGTAGCTCAGACAGTAAAGAATCTGCCCGCAACGCGGGAGACTTGGGTTCAGTTCCTGGGTCAGGAAGATCCCCTTGAGAAGGGCATGGCAACCCACTCCAGTATTTTTGCCTGGAGAAGCCCATGGACAGAGGTGCCTGGCGGACTCTAGTCCATTGTGTTGCAAAGAGTCAGACACTACTGAGCAACTAACACTTCTTCGAATGTCAGTCATGTCAGTTAGTTCAAGTGTCTGGCGTACATTGTCATATGTGTGCATCCTGTACAAGTGGTTGTGCTTTTGTGCACTTTATTGCACAGTACTGTATAGAGTACAGTAGTGTGTGCCTTGCTCAGTCGCTCAGTCATGTCCAACTCTTTGCAATCCCATGGACTGTAGCCCACCAGGCTCCTCTGTCCATGGGATCCTCCAGGCAAGAAGACTGGAGTGGGTTGCCATTCCCTTCTCCAGGGGATCTTTCTGACCCAGGGATCAAACCCGCATCTTTGGCATCTCCTGCATTTGCAGGCAGGTTCTTTACTTGCTGAGCCACCAGTACTGTACTGTAAGATTAAAAATGTTTTATTTTTTGTGTTTGTTTATATATTATTTCATGAAGCCATGAATTTATGACACTTGCTCCTTGGAAGAAAAGCTATGACCAACCTAGACACCATATTAAAAAGAAGAGACATAAGTTTGCCAACAAAGGTCTGTCTAGTCAAAGCTATGGTTTTTCCAGTAGTCATGTATGGATTTGAGAGTTGGACCGTAAAGAAAGCTGAGCACCAAAGAATTGATGCTTTTGAACAGTGGTGTTGGAAAAGACTATTGCGAGTCTCTTGGACTGCAAGGAGATCCAACCAGTCCATCCTAAAGGAAATCAGTCCTGAATATTCATTCGAAGGACTGATGCTGAAGCGGAAACTCCAGTATTTGGCCATCTGATGTGAAGAAGTGACTCACTGGAAAAGACCCTGATGCTGGGAAAGATTGAAGGCAGAAGGAGAAGGGGACAACAAAGGATGAGATGGTTGGATGGCATTACTGACTCGATGGACATGAGTTTGAGTAAGCTCCGGGAGTTGGTGATTGACAGGGAAGCCTGGCATGCTGCAGTCTATGGGGTGGCAGAGAGTCGGACAAGACTGAGTGACTGAACTGAACTGAACTGATATATTATTTGTGTGAAAAGTATTATAAATCTATTGCAGTACAGTACTATATAGCCGATTGTGTTAGTTGAGTACCTAGGCAAACTTTGTTGGACTTCCGAACAAATTGGACCTAATGAACGCACTCTCTGAATGGAACTCATTCATATGTAATTACTGTAATTATTCCAGGAGTTGCTAAGGACTGTCACAGAGGCCCAGGAACAAGCCCATTCCAAGAATCTCTGAGACTCTGCTCTCAGGGGACACCACAGACATTGCTGCCAGCATAAAGACTCCACTTTGGTGTCTCCTGTGACATTCAAGTTAGTCCTGCCCTGGTGGCCCCGTGGACAGTAGAATGCAGAAGATGCCTGGTGGCTTGTGGATGGCTGGGGTGAACAGCTAGCTTTCTCCCCACTGGGTTATCCTCTACTAAGAGGGCCCAGAGCAGAGCCAGATGGGAAATGAAGGCTAAGATAGCTATAGTGAGTCCTATAGTAAGAAGAACATTGGCACCTTCCTAGTACCCTTGTCTTTTAGGTGTTCTGAGATCCAATTTCCAATGTATGTTGGGGGCAGGGAGGTTTCCCCAAACAAACAAGCAATTCTCAGACACCAGCAGGGTGTCCAAGAATTCAACTCAGGTCATATCAATTCTGATACCATCTACCCAGAGACAGCATCAGATTCCATAGGTTGAAGGTTCAGTCCTACAGGACTGCCCTCTACCTCACCCCCACTTCAGATGCCAGTCCCAAGTCCAGGTTGTGACCTGTACTTTGGAACAGTTGGCTTTGTTCTAACAACCCACTCCTTGGGTTCGATTAATTTGCTAGGGCAGCTCAAAGAACTCAAACATTTTACTCACTAGATCACTGGTTCATTATAAAAGGCTACAACTCAGGAAGCCAGAGGGAAGAGATTCATAGAGCAAGGTGGGGGGAAAGGACTCCCCTGGGCTCATGCTTCCATGCCCTCCCTGGGCTCACCACTCTCCCCACATCTCCACGTGTTCACCAGGCTGGAAGCTCTCTGAACTCTGTACTTTTGGGTGTTTATGTAGGCTTTGTTACACAGGCACGATTGACTAAGTCATTGGCCATGGGTGATAGATTCAACTTACAGCTCCCCTCTACTCCTCCAAAATGAGGAGGAAGGACTAAAAGTTCCAACCTTCTAATCAACATGTTGGTCCCCCTGGCAACCAACCCCATTCTTAGGTACAGTCCAAAAGCCACTTCGTTAACATAACAAAAGACACCTTTGTTGCTCTCTTCACTTCGGAAGTTCCAAGGATTTTAGTAACTGCCACAATAGGGGACCAAAGGTATATATTTCTTATTGTAAGTCAAAATATCCCAGTTCACCCCCTGATCTTCAAATATGGATCCCTTACAACAAAATAATCCTAAAAGTCAAAAGATACCGGCCCATGACTAGAATCCCACTCAGTCATTAATAAATTTCCAACCCAGCATCAGATCATAAGAAAATGTCTCCCAGGGCCAGGTCCACTCAGGTTTGCAAGCTTAAATTTGATCTTGTCAGGTACTAAAAGCAGGAGTGGGGTCAGCAACATGTGGCTTCACCCTTTCAGGTATCTTGCTTTGAGCCTCTTGGGAGATGTTAACATAATGTTGGATGTCCCTCATTATGGAACCAATTTATTTATTCATTCCTATTTACCCTCAGCTACCATTTTCCCTTCTCTCCATCTATATCCAAATTTTCCTGCCTTTGGGAGGGACTTTAGGTTCGGCCTCGGTGCTGGTGTAGATGGCAGGCAGCAATACTAGTTAAGCAAGCGCCTCCCCCTGAGTGCTCCTCTAGTCAGATAAGGTTACACAGACTCAGAACTAGCAGGCTATCTTTACCTCTAGGCAATATAGCTGCTTTCGCTGTTGATCCCAATTTTGTTACACGTGTAAAGGCACATCCCGCCCCATCAGGCTCTTAGGAATTCTGACACAAAGGTTAAAAACACAGTTGTAGTTTCTTGCTCAGGAACCATCCCTGTTTCCAGCCCTGGTCTTGTGACCCCTGCATCAAGTAGGGAGGAAAAAAAAGCCAAAGTGATGTGGGGAAGAAAAAAATACCAATGCCTTTCACTCCCCCTTTTCCTCAGATCCACCAGAGAAACAGAGAAATCTACGCAGCGAGGAAACCCTTTAGCCCCACTCATGTGAGTGTTGAAGGCATGGAAGCTGGCCCTTCATGCGTCTATCCTCTGTTATAGACAACCATTGTTCTAACTGCCCCTTCAGATTCCATCACACTCTGAAGAGGATATATTGCTGTCCATCCTTGGAGATTCCCATGGACAGAGGAGCCTGGCAGGCTACAGTCTGTGGGATTGCAAAGAGTCGGACGTGACTGAGTGACTTAGCACAAACATACATCCTTTGACATTATGAGCTGGTGAAGTGCGTTCCTTAGTCTGAAGAAATGATGATCAGATGTTCAAATTGGTGCCCTCTCCTGTGTTCAGGTCCTCTCCTAACACCCTGAGAAGTGGCATCGACCACCGGGCAAGTAAAGCCCAGGCTGGGCTCAACATTGCCCCTGTCAGGACCCAGGATCCATTTGGAGCCCTGAACCTCCAGCCTTGGCCTCACTTGGCAGCTACAGTCAAGGTCTTCCCACCAGAATCTGCCACACAGCCCACCGCACCCCTGTCTGTCTCGCTGACAGAACAGCTCTTATTTGGCATCTTGCATCTCAGAGGGAACAAGAGGACCACGTCTGGATCAGTCCCATCTCTGCAATGCTTCAGCACCCCTATATCCACTCATTTCATGGGCCCAGGTGGCCACCTCCAGCAAGTGAGGGGATGGATATCTGCTTGTTGATTCCAGTCACCTCCCAAAGCCGGAATGGGATTCTCCCAATGAGCATTGACACGTCCTACCTTCACGCCCCCCTCAAATTCCCATAGTGACTTCCATAAGGGCATCTCTTTAATAAGCCAGGTTTCCCTTGCCCTCTGCCTGCCCGTATGGCCAATGGCTGCTGCCCATGAGTCAGTGAAAACTCAGACACAGGGGCTTTACCACCGTTCAATTCTTTCATCACTGCTAAGCAAACACCATACAACTCAGCCCACTGAGCTAATTTGTTTTCACCTTCTTCGAGCGGGGGTGTTCATTCACTGTGAAACTGCTGTCCACAAACCAAGTGGCCCTTTCTCTGTCAGTAGAGAGCTGTTTATAGGGCACTGTTCAAATGACGGTAGAATCCAGCCGCTACTCACACAGTTCTGGAGTCAGTCCTAGGAGAAAAGAGGCTCCCTGTTCCTGACTGTCTCCTTGCTTTCTTCCTCCCAATAACAAAATCCTGTATAACCCATTCCCATATTGTTATGGAACTGTTCTGGGTGCCGCCATTCCCATTAGGGCATTTCTCCAACGTTGTCCTTGACATTATAACCATTTCAGATTTAAGAGCACTTTAAGTCCTTCAGTCATAAGGGTAGCTTCAATTAATAATGTCTAATAACAAGGTAGCAAATAGCCCTCAAATGGGAATTCTCTAGTTGCGAGTCCCAGTTGTCACGGGGAGTGCTGACAGGCTCCTGCCCTAAGTCCAAGCTACATTCCATGTTGGGCTGTGGCACAGAGACTTTGTCCCTACTGGTACCCAGCTTCTATTCCACTGTGTGGGCTTAGGCGGTCTTACTGGTTCCCATTTAGCAAGTCCCATTAATGTTGCTTAAGGGGTGGAGTCACGTGTCCTCTGTTTTACAATCCTCAGTGGGAGAAACATTCCCCGGTCAGATAGTATGTCTGTCCCCATGACAGGTAAGAGAGATACCACCACTTCACAGAAAGCCTGTTCCAACATACGGCTTCTCCCACAAAACTTTATCTTAGTACCATCCATTACGGTCCTAACTGTAGCCTCCCTTAGGACCTCATCCACAGGTTTGGATTTTACAGCACTAGGTAGGGGAGGTGTTCCCCAGCCAGACATAACAGCCATTCCCACAAAACGTTCCGGTAACACTGACACAACTTTTTTTTTAAATTTTAATTTTTACTTTATTTTGCTTTATAATACTGTATTGGTTTTGCCATACATTGACATGAATCCACCACGGGTGTACACGAGTTCCCAATCCTGAACCCCCTTCCCACCTCCCACCCCATATCATCTCTCTGGATCTTCCCCGGGCACCAGCCCCAAGCATCCTGTATCCTGTATCGAACATAGACTGGCGATTCGTTTCTTACATGATAGTATACATGTTTCAATGCCATTCTCCCACCGACACAACTTTTTTACATAATCCCTGCTTAGACATTTCAATTTTCATGATTCTATCAACCATTCCATTTTTACTTTCTCTCCATCTAGTTGTAACCTAAGTAAGGGCTTCACCAATAGGTTCATGTGATTCTCCTATCAGTGAGTACTGGCAACTTCTCTTCTTCACCCCCTACGCATTTTATCCACTCTAGTGTAAAAGGCTCCAGCGAGGGGTCAAGCTTAGGGACCCCAACCCTTTTATCAATCTCTGTTTTGATTAACAGGCCTAAGCATGACCCCAAGCAATTACTATACTGGTCATGTTTCTCATCGCAAAGTTTGCTTTCCAGCTTTTAATTTCTCCACTAGGGTATATAGAGCGGACTTGTTTGGGGTCCTTTAATATTGGGAGTCAACCAGGGGTCCTTTTGCCCACCCATCCTTTAGGACCCCTTTGTTTTGGTGAGTTGCCTGGCGGTCTATTGGATAGGACTTTTTCACTGCCATAGCCCAGGCTGAATCCCTGGTCAGAGAATTCCCCCAAACCGCACAGGTTGGCCAAAAGAAATTATTTTTAAAAAGAAACCTTTGTTTTAACCCCACCAATGTCCCATTTTTATTTCATCCTATTTCTTAACAACCATCTAAAGATTTCCACCCTACTGGTACAAGTCCCCAGGGCTCTCTCCAGTCAATATTCATGTTATCTACCTTATGCCTTAAAAACAGTTTAAAAAGTTCCACCTAGTGGGGAAGAAGAGTTGCCTCTCAGTGTCTTCTCATTCTCTTGTTAATTAACCTAATGTTTTTAATTAGCATCTGTAAGACCCTTGAGGGGAAGCAGAATAGCAAATTATATGTTAAGACTTCCCAAACTAGTTTAAAATTTTGTAATAAGGATATATGTACCTCCCCATTCCCATTCATCCTTTCCCTTCCTAAACTACAAGTTTCTTTGCACCTGGGCCATTCTAGCAAATCCCATTTCACTGACACCAACTCTTGAGTTCCCAAACCCAGTTTGAATGTGTAGGGGGTTTTTTTTGGTGGGAGAGGAGGTGCTTCCCATACAACACCAATTTTCAGACACCAGTGGGGTGTCCAAGAATTCAACTCAATCTTGACGTTATACTTCTGATCAACTGGCTAAGTTCCAAAGATCCCCTCCCAGGGTTCAGTTCGTTTGCTAAAGCGGCTCAAAGAACTCAGAGAAACGATTTACCTACTAGACCATCGGTTTATTATAAAAGGATATAACTCAGGAACAGCTAGACGGAAAGGATTCTTAGGACAAGGTGTGGGGAAAGGATGAGGCGTGTCCATGTCCTCTCCAGTAGTCCCATTCCCCCGAGATAAGCACGAGTTCACCAATCCAGAGGCTCTCTGAATCCTATAGGTTTGGGTTTTTAAGGAGGCTTCATTACTTAGTCAAGATTGATTCAGTCATTGGCCATTGGCGACTCTGGTGACAACCTCCAGCTCTCCTCCCATCCCCTCCCCCGAGGTTAGAAGGTAGGACTGAAAGTTGCAACCCTCTAATCACAACGTTGATTCCTCTGGCAACCAGCCCCCATTCTTAGGTGCAGTTGGGGAATCACCTTATTCACATCACAAAGACACCTTTGTTGCTCTCTTTGCTTAGGAAATTCCAAGGGTTTTAGGAACCCTGCCAGAAATGAGGATGAAGACCAACTACAGTATGTCTCCTACATAGGAACGTTCAAGTTGTGAACTATCAAAGATGCAAACGTGCGTTTGCACATCCAATCACATAATAGTTGACAGGTCTGGTGTACATTATCATGTGCGTGCATCCTCTACAAGTGGTTGTGTTTTTGCGCACCTTACTGTACAGTACTGTATAGAGTCCAGTAGTACAGTATTTTTATTTCAAGCTCAGGATGCTCTGAGTGAACTCCGGGAGTTGGTGGTGGACAGGGAGGCCTGGCGTGCTGCAGTTCATGGGGTCGCAAAGAGTCGGACACGACTGAGCAACTGAACTGAACTGAACTGAACAGGATGCCCAGAAGCAAGCATAAAAGCTGTACTTTGTCCTGCTATCAGCTTCTGTATGCCAGCTATTGTACTATAGTACTGTACTTTTCAAGGCACTATACTGTAAGATTAAAAATGTTTTCCTTATTTTTTGTTTGTTTTTTATGTATTATTTGTGTGAAAAGTATTACAAACCAATTACTATACAGTAGTATATAGCCTATTGTGTTAGTTGGGTACCTAGGCTAATTTTGTTGGACTTACAACGAATTGGACTTCCAAATGCGCTTTCGGAATGGAACTCATTTGTATGTAGGGGACTTACTATATATATATTTCTTATTATAAGCTGCAATATCACAGCTTGTACATTAGAACCACATTTCAGAAGACATATTTTTAACATCTAATGCACATTTAAAATTGACCCAGCATTTCTATTGTTCTGTATCTAACCTGGAAAAACACTCCTAAACTGGTGCAAAGACACACAGACATGAATATTAATCATAGAATTTTGTTAATTGTGAACATAGATCACAAGCAAAATAAACAATGGCATATGGATGTTAGAGAATATTATGCAACAGTTAAAAAGAAATAGGTGGATCTATGTGTCATAATATGGAATGAGTTCCAAGACAAATTGTTTTGTAAATAAAGCAAACTGCAAAAAGACATGTATACTCTGAAATAAAAACCAAAAGCTACAAAATAATGCCATGTATGTTTTATATACATATATATGTAGAAAAACACATGTAACTGATAACTGATAACAGTGATTACCTCTAGGGAGCAAGGAAGCAAAGGGAATCTAGATGGGGAACGGTGATTGAGAGGACTTTTGCCTTATGCTTAATGACTAAGTCTTTCAAAGATAATGAATGCTTGTGTAATGAGAAATTAATTTTTTATAAAGAGCATTAGGCTGTGTAGCAAACATCGTCACACCCCGCCCCCATCCCGCCCTTGTTCCCTCTCCCTTATCACTTTAGTACACACTGGCCCAACTTCCAAAGCTAGCTCCCACAGTACTTTGCCTAAGTGTTGTCTCTTGCAACTGGAGCCTGCCCTGCTGCAGGTGTCGACTTTACCGCCCCTGTGACTGATGGCAAATGCTGGGTAATGAACCTCCCTGGAAGCAGCCTTTAACCAATGACTGATGGGTTTACCTTTCAGTAGGGCCCAGTCAAGAGGCAGAAGCCACATTAGTTATTTGAATGGGCAGAAAGTCATGTAAAAAGCGTGAAGTAGTCATAAAGTTGTTAAGTTATCAATAGATTAACTCAAGTGGTGCAGAGAACTGTAAGATATCTTGGAGTAGGAAACAGAAAACTGCTACCACTCCCGCCCCAGGGCTTGCGTACCAGGGAAAGAGAATGGAATTATTACAACTTAGAAGCTTAGAGGAAGGGCTCCATGGGCTGGGACCCAGACCTCTGAGGAAGGGCTGCTGCTCACCTCATGCTGGTGTTTCTGATGTGGGTTTGACGAGGCTCATTCTGTGAATGTTGGAAAACTGCAAACTGCAATCAGCTGTTGACATGAATGGAGCTGCTGATTCAGGGGTGAAGAAATGCTCCTGGGTGGGGAGATGCTGAGGGAGGCAGGAAGCTGGCAGGAAGCAACAAGGAAGAACAGAAAGGAGTTTAAATTCCATCATTCTCCTCCAGCCCTGCAGTCTCCCTCTATCAACCCCCTATGGTCAGAATCTGATGGGGAACAGTTGGCAAAGCAGAAATGTGGATGGTCAAACTCCATCCCCAGAATCACAAGGTATAGAAGGGTGAATTGAAGCTCAATAACTGAAGAGCTTCTTAACATATGCAAAAATAAAGAAGCAAGTTTAACGAGCCCCAGTTTATCTATCATTCAGCTTCAACAGTTATTACCCTTGTGGCTTTCTTGAGTCATTTATTCCTCTCTGTATTTCTCTCCAACAATATTTTAAAGCATAAATACTCAACTGTCTACCAGGATACAGACTTTAAGAACACAATACCACCATCACATCTAATAAAATGAACACTAATCCTTTAATATCATCTGTGTTCAAATGATTCTGATAGTCTCAAAAATGGCTTTTCATAGTTGGTTTGTTTCAATCAAGACCCAAACAATGTCCAGATATTGTTTTGATTAATATGTCTCTTAAGTCTCTTTTGGGCTTCCCTTGTAGCTCAGTCAGTAAAGAATCTGCCTGCAGTGCAGGGACCCAGGTTCGATCCCTGGGGTGGAAATATCCCCTGGTGAAGGAAATGGTGGCCAACTCCAGTATCCTTGCCTAGAATATCTCATGGACAGAGGAACCTGGTGGGCTGGAGTCCATGGGTTGCAAAGAGTTGGGCATGACTGAGCGACTAACACTTAAGTCTCTTTCAATTTATGACTCATCCTTTCCCCTTCCCTTTCTCTTTTATATCATGAATTCACTGAAGAAGTCATGTCATTTGTCCTGTGCACAGATTCGTGTTCAGTCACTCAGTCATGTCTAACTCTTGGCTACTCCATGGACATTTATTCTATGAAAGTGAAAAGTGAAAGTTGCTCAGTCATATCCGACTCTTTGCGACTCCATGGACTATACAGTCCATGGAATTCTCCAGGCCAGAATCCTGGAGTGGGTAGCCTTTCCCTGCTCCAGGGGATCTTCCCAACCCAGGTCTCCCGCATTGCAGGCAGATTCTTTACCAGCTGAGCCACCAGGGAAGACCCATTTGTTCTATAGAACGTCCCATATTCTCCATTTGTCTGGTTGTACCCTGTTGGTATCATTTAACATGTTCCTCTGTTCTCTTTATTTTCTGTGAGTTGGTTATATATAGAGCCCTGTTTAGATTCAAGTTCAATTTTTTGGCAAGGATATTTCATACGGTGCTGTACTTCCTATTACACTACATAGGAAGACATAATGGGAATTTTTTTAAAATTGAGGTAAAATTATTAAATTGAACTATACTTGCAATAAAATGCATAAAAATTAAATGGATAGCTGGAAAAATATTTATATATGATCCAGTCATGTAGCTACCACTGAGATCAAGATATTAAAGCATTTTCATAACCGAAACCATTCCTTCATGAAATGGTGATTTTCTGATTCTGACATTCTTTCAGAGCTTCAATTATAAGCTGAAGAACTTTCCCATTAATTCTGGATGCTCTGAAACACAGCCAGGCAGAAAAAAAATGTTTAAATTTTTCTCCTTTGTCAATTTTATGATTAATAAGTTGGTGTCCAAGCAACCTCCAAAAAGTGAACATTGAGGTTTTACTTATATTTTAGTATCATTGGTGCCTCAGATGGTAAAGAATCTGCCTGCAGTGCAGGAAACCTAGATTCGATCCCTGGGTGGGGAAGATTCTCTGGAGAAGGGCATGGCAACCCACTCCAGTATTCTTACCTGGAGAATTCCACGGACAGAGGTGCCTGGTGGGCTACAGTCCATGGGGTCACATAGAGTTGGACACAATTGAGCCACTAACACACACATCATTACGAACTCAAGAAGTTTTAAAATATTTGGTGTATAAAAACATATACTACTTTGTAGTCATTACACTTTTTGGATGCTCAAAGTATCCTATCTTGGGCCAGTGACAGCCCCTCACAAAGGTGGCTCCTTAGTCCTTTAATTTGACTCTTGTAGTTCTTAATTTCTAGTAACACAGAACATTCCAGGTTCATCTTTTCTATTTCCAGTCTCAGAATTGAAATTAGCCATTTCCCTAAGGAATTCTGCATGCTTATTTGTTTTAAATTATATTTAGTCATCACAATCTGGGTGGGTATTTATTGCTATTATGTTGTTATTTCTTTTAGGTCTTTCAGTGCACAGAGCTAGAAAGACATATTTTTGGAGAAAGAAAAATAATGAATCCATACTGCTATTTCCAATCCAAATTAAAGAGCAAAGGATTTTTACTTACTTCTTTGATTTTGTGTTTGTGTCTCTTTTCTGACTCATATAAAATCTTGGTTCTTAGTGATGTTAACATAATGACTTCTTTGCTTTACTTCTATACAGATAGAATAGTGTCAGGGCAGCAATACAGATGTCATTGCTTACAATTAAACAACTGAACGTCATTTAAGATTTATTTGCAGTTCTTTTTGTCCTTTTAGGATCTAGCACATTAGGAATGTACAGTAAAAAGTACTGTTTGCAAGTCACTTGAAGTAATCATCGTCTGTGTAGTTTTGCCACTAGCTTGATAGTTCAGTTTGTTTCCCTTTGTCTTGAATTTTTAAGGACTGCTTTTTTTTCCTTTTTATTTATATTCAGATTTTTAATTATTTAAATCAGTTTTATGGCTCCAACGTGTATTCATGATCTACTGCTGCCTAACAAATTAGACCAAACTTAACAATTCAAAATAACAAATGTTCATTATCTCACAGTTTCGGTAGGTCAGAAATCTAGGATGGCTTAGCTGGATGGTTCTAGCTCAGGGTCTCTCATGAAATACAGTCTAGACATCAGCCAGGGCTGCAGTCATTTCAAGGCTAAACTGGGGCTAAATGATCTGCTTCCAAGATGGTTGGTTCACCCATGTGACTGTTGGCAGCCCTCAGACCCTCACCCTGTGGGAGTGACCGCTCAACAGGGCAACTGCCTTCCCCCAGAACAAGTGATGCAAAAGAAAAGAAAGAATAAAACGGAAGCTACATTGTCTTTTAAGAACCTAATCTTGGAAGTCACATCATCATTTCTGCCAAATTCTTTTGGCCACACAGAGCAATCCTGACATAATATTAAGGGAACTTTACAAGGATGTGAATACCAGGAGGTGGGGATCTTTGGAGGCCATCTTTTACAAGCTTCCATCTTTGTGCTTTCCACATTCCTTTCCTCCCAATTTACAAAACCACTTTATATTAGTTTTTGCTTTATCTGTCCATTGCTCTGTTTTGAAAAATATCAGGAAATATGTACCTATATTCATACTCTTAAAACATATTCCCTACTGTTCAGCTTTTCTGCATCTTGCTTATTTTCAGTTAGCGTCATCTCCTACTAATAGCTAATAGCAACACACAGGGATCTTCATTATTCCATTTTATAGTTTCATTAAACTCCATTATAGGAACTTTGCTGGTGGTGCAGGGCTAAAGACTCCATCCACACTCCCAGTGCAGGGTGCACAGATTTGATCCCTGGATGAGAAACTAAGATTCAGGATGTTGCTTTGTGTGGCCTAAAAACAACGACAATAACAACAAAAACTCCATTATATAGGTATCTTACTGGTTTCATCATTTATTAATTCTTCTCCGACTTTTGGATGTCTAAATTGCTTATAATTTTCATCACTACAGACAATGCTGCAATGGATATCTTTGTGTATACAGGTTTTTCTGGATGTAGGATTATTATATTAGACTACTACAGATACATATTTATTAAATCAAAAGTATGAACAGTTCTTATGCTCTATTTATGTATTACTAAATTGGTTCAGTAAAGAACGATACTATATTACATTTTCTCTATATTCTAATCTGAATTGAGTAGTCTAATTGTTTTTAATCTATACTATTTTGACAATTATAGCTAGCTTTATTCTTGTAGTGGCCACATAATTTCACATCATGTTTTAGTACTGTTAGTTTATTACTCTATATTTCAGACATAACTTATTAATTTACAAATTATAAATATATCAAATATCTTTTTGACTGTTTAAATTTATATTTCTATATCTTTTAAGTGCATGTGGACTTAATATTTTTCTGAGCCAGTACTTAGTACTTACATGCAAGACTATAATGTGTGCAAAAATTATAAAATGCAGCAATGATTATACAAAAGTCATATAAAATGCAATAAAAATTACTCTAGCAATTTTAGTACAAGATATTCATATATTTAGAGATATTAAAATATTCAGGTGATTTTTTTTCAGATTTATAGCACTATGTTTTTATTTTTGCTCTAATAATAATTGTTAACCCTTTTTCACTAAGAAAATACAATCTGGAGTTAGAGATCTATTATTCATGAGCTAAATATTCAGTAAGTGTTTTTAAAACAGCACTGCCGTGTTTCCCAATAAGATAGTTATGGCATATGATTCTAAATTCACAAGTCAATCCTCACTGGAGGAATTAGCAAAATTATTTTTTTCTCCTTTTACCTTGCTGAGTGATATCTTAAAAATCAATTTATAGGTTATACAAATATTCATATGTGTAGTTCTATTGCTGCCACTGTGAATACTATGAATAATTATGAACATATATTTAGGTATTTGTAACACCTAGCCATTTTTCAGAAATGTAACAGACAATAGCCCTCTGGGGGTGGAGGTGGGGATGGGTAACATCAAGACCACCTGCAAATCATCAGCCTCACTGTTATTGATAAACAATGTTAACAAACTGGGTCAAAATGCCCTGAAATTCCTTGGGCCCAGGTTAAAAGGAAACTGTTAATCACTATGTTCATGTCTTGACCAGCAAAACAACTCAGTCCAGCTGGAATTAACCCCTAGAGCATGACAATGAAACCCTGATTATATCTCATTATTTTCCAGAAAGCTACAGGCCAAAGCACATTTTTGTTTTTTAGACCACAATGAAAACACTAGCAGAAATGGTTAATAAAAATCAAAGCAAAATAAAACTCAAAACTAGGTACTTTAAAAACCCATTTATTTATGTATTTTTCATTGGGCTGGGTCTTCGTTGCTGGGAGAGCTTTCCTCTAGTTGCAGAATCCGGGGCTACTCTTCAGTTGCAGTGTGTGGGCTTCTCATTGCAGTGGCTTCTTTTGTTGTGGAGCATGGACTCCAGTTGCGTGGATTTCAGTAGCTGCAGCACGTGGGTTCAGTAGTTGCGGTTCCCAGGCTCTAGAGAGTGGGCTTGACAGTTGTGGCCCACGGGTTTAGGTGCTCTGCGACTGTAAGGATCCTCCAGGGCCAGGAATCGAACCCATGTCTCCTCCATTGGCAGGTGGATTCTTTGCCACTGAGCCACCGGGAAAGCCCAAACTAGGTACTTTTTAAAGAGTATAAAACTGGTGAAAATTAATGAGGATGTTAATATCCAGGGTCAGTGAGGACAGGCTTCTTCATTCACTGCTCAAGTAAAATATAAATTTGTTGAGCCTTTCTAAGGTACATCTTGGCAATCTGCATCAAACCTTTTTTGAAGGTACATTCCCTCTGCCTAGTAATTACATATACAGCACTTCGCCCTGAAGAAATAAATGAGGATATGGGCAGGGAAACATTACAAAGACATTTATTATACTACAGTAAAAGTGTTAGTTGCTCAGTCATGTCCAACTCTGCAACCCCATGGACTGTAGCCCGCCAGGCTCCTCTGTCCAAGGGATTTTCCAGGCAAGAATACTGGAGTGGGTAGCCATTCCCCTTACCAGGGGAATCTTCCTGATCCAGGAATCGAAACCAGGTCTCCTGCATTACAGGCGAATTCTTTACTGTCTGAGCCACCAAGGGAGCCCTATACTACCATGGATAATTGCAAAAAGCTGGAAACAACCAAATGTCCAGGGAGATCATTTCAATAAGTTATATCTATAGGCAATTATTCCAAAATAATTTTGTAGGGGTCTATTTGTGGCAGGCCTTGTCACTTTTGGGTCTAATATCCTTTCCCCTTCTCTGCTAACAGAACCCAGAGACTGGTCTGTTAGCAATCAATGTTCACTGCTCTAGGCACAGAATCCTGGCAATCCTGTTCCCACTTTTCCATCTTCCCCTGCCCATAGGGATGGACCTGTGATCCAGTTCTGGCCAATTGAATAGAAGGGGAAGTCTTCTGGGGACTTCTGAGAAAAAATGTTGCTTTCCTGATAAAAAGGACAGATACTATTGATGCCAGCTCTCACCTGCCGCAGACCTTCTGTTAAGTCAGACCAACTCCTGTTTATTAGCAAGGGTTGGTCAGGTTTTCTGCTATTCAGAGTCAAAAGTGTCCCTAACCGTGGTGGACCCTGTGATGTGCTGCACAGATACCTCTTCAGGAAGCCCAACTATTGGAAGTACTACAGGCTGACAGCCTTCATCTGTCATCTATCTTGAGGAAGTCAGCTACCTTGACCAGCGTCACACCCTCTTCCTGGGGTGGGGGCAGCCCACATCTAACAACCCAGGAATATAAAGTCATAGCCTTCTTTCTTCAGTTAGAGACAGCTTTACGGGGCCCTTTAAGCTCCAAAGTTGGAGCCCTTGTCGCTCCTGCACCATTACCTAGCTTGCCCTCCAGTCTGATCCTACTTCACTCCCTTCCCCCATACATGTTGAACTTGAAAGCACTGCCTAATAAACTTCGTGCACACAAATCTCTGTCTCTGGGTCTGTTTCCTGGGAAACCCCATCCACAACAGTACTGACACATTTATTCATATGAAAAGATGTTCAAAATCTATTGCTAAATGACAAAACCACAGGCTGTAAAACACTATGCATGATGTCATCTTGTTTTCTTATTATCCAGACTATAAATATGCAGAGGAAAAAAAAAATCTGGAAAACTTTTTAGGAGATGATATAAGAGAATATCTTGATGATCTTGTGATAGCAGAAAATTTCTTAAGACAAACCATGAAGAAAGGCTTATACATTTGAATGGGCTTCCCTGGTGGCTCAGGTGGTAAAGAATCTGCTTGCTGTGTAGAAGACCAGGGTTTGATCCCTGGATTGGGAAGATCCCTAGGAGAAGGGAATGGCTATCCATTCTGGTATTCTTTTTTTTTTTTTTTTTTCATTCTGGTATTCTTGCCTGGAGAATTCCATGGACAGAGGAGCCTGGTGGGCTCTAGACCATGGATCGAAAAGAGTCAGACACGACTGAGTGACTAATACACTTAAAACTTGTTAATCGAAGGACATGATCCACACACTAGGAGATTTATATTTTCAGCATGATAACTGCCAAAGGAATAGATCCAGAATACATAAAGAATCAATTAGAAGGAGTGAAACCTAATAGAGAAGAGGACAAAGAATATGAAAAGGCAAGTCACAAAAGAAAAACCATACATGGCCAATCAAATACTGACTCAGAAACTCACCAACTCTCAGGAAAATGCAAAACATTTTTCACCCATTGGACAGACAAAAATGAAAAAGACTGATAATGTTCAGTGTTGGCAACAATGTGGGGAATCAGGCGTTGATACAAATATTTTTTTTTTAAAAAACCCAGCCCTATTATACATGATTGGGCCCAGCTGCTTTGGAGAGGTTTGTTTCTTCAACAGCAAAAAAGTCAGTAACTTTGTGCTGATGTAGAATGATCTCCAAGACAAAATATCAAGTAAATAAAGCAGATTACTCAATGTGTGACTAGTTCAATCAATCTCCTTTGTGTTTTAAAAAGATCACTATATATTTCAACCTTCACATTTATGCAAATTCAAAGAAAAAGGATTCACAATAATATCTACCAAACTGTTAATAATAGTGGTTACTTCTGGAAAAGGGCAAAGGTTGAGGTGGAGAAAGGGGGATTTTTACTTTTTACAACATGCTTTTCTGTGTGTTCTTTTAATTTTTTTCTCAGGATTTTAATACTAAAATTTCAAACATACAGCAAAATTGAATTTTATAGTGAACACTGATATACCCATCTTGATTTTACCATTAACCTTCTACTAAATTGTTTTATCATAAATTTCTTGATCCATCCCTCCATCCATTAATCTATCTCATTTTTAATGTACTTTAAATTGTGGATATCAGTACTGCTGCTGCTGCTGCTAAGTCGCATCAGTTGTGTCCGACTCTGTGCGACCCCATAGACGGCAGCTCACCAGGCTCCCCCGTCCCTGGGATTCTCCAGGCAAGAACACTGGAGTGGGTTGCCATTTCCTTCTCCAATGCGTGAAAGTGAAAAGTGAAAGTGAAGTCGCTCAGTCATGTCCGACTCTTAGTGACCCCATGGACTGCGGCCCACCAGGCTCCTCCGTCCATGGGATTTTCCAGGCAAGAGTGCTGGAGTGGGGTGCCATTGCCTTCTCCGGGACATCAGTACATGTCCCCCCAAATACTTCAGCAGGCAGATAATTAATTAGAATAGAACATTTGTTTACAGGTTTTTTAAATATAAAATCTACGTATAATGAGACACAAATTTTAAGAATATATTGACCGAATTTTGCCAAATGACTAGTGACCTAAACCCCTACCAAGATATAGAGCACTTCCATCACTCATGAAAGTGGAACAGAGAAGAACAAACTGGACTCCATATTGGGTCTATTCCTTTAGCTCTAATCCTTATGCTGTGTTGCCTGTTCTTAGTCACGTTGGCTCTGCACCTTTGTAAAAGAATGAGAGACCAATCTCATACCTTTAAAGGTATAATACTTCTCCTTTCATGTAACAACGAAAAGTTGCAGAACTGAAAATAACCTCCTGAGGGAAGTTTATAGCAACATTATGACCAGATCTACATGGACAGCTGCTAGAACAAAAGATTCCAACACCAAGAAGTTTGCAAAAACAAACCATACTCCCTGCCCTTTCAATATAAAAGAAGCCTGAGTTCTAACTCTGATAAGATGGTTGTTTGGGACAGTTGATCAGTATCTTCTCAGGCTGCTAGCTTTCCAAATAAAGTTGCTATTTTTTGTCCCAACAACTAATCTCTCAATTTATTGGCCTGTGTACTGCAAGGAGTACAGCACTATGAACTTGGACTCAGTAACAAAAGTTTCCTTATGTTCTTTCCTATCATTCCCCAACCCTATCTGCCAGAGGCAATGTTTTGACTTTTTCCACTACAGATGAGTTTTGCTCATTCTAAAATTTCATATAAGTGAAATCATACAGTATGCATTCTTTTTGTAAGGCTTCTTTCACTCAGTGTCATGCTTTTGAGATTCTTCATGTTGTTGCATGTATCAGTTCATTCCTTCTGAGTAGTATTCCAGTATATGACTATAGGAGAGCTTGTTTATCCATTCTCCCAGAATCATTGACTGTCCTATTGATATTTCCTCATCTTGGTTATTATGAATAAAGCTACTATGAACATTCATATACAAATCTTTGTGTAGGCATATGTTTTAATTTCTTTTGTGTGTAACTAGCAATGTAATCACTGGTTTTCAGGGTACTAAACATTTGGTTTTATAAGAAACTGTCAGATCTTTTTCCGAAATCATTACACAATTTTGCATTCTCACCAACAGAGCTTGAGAGCTGGAGTTTCTCTACCTCCTCAACAACCTTTGGGGTTGTCAGTCATTTTAATTTAACCGCTATAATAGGTATATAGCGGTATTTCATTGTGACTTTAATTTATATTTAATTATTAGTGATCTTGATCACTTTTTAGTGTGACGATTGGCCATTTGTTTATTTTCTTTTGAGAAGTAAGTGTTCAAATTTTTGGTCCGTTTTAAGTCTAGTTGTTTGTCTTTTTATTACTGAAGTTACAGAGTTCTTTTCATTTTTTGCATAGCAGTCTTTGCCAAATGTATGTTCTCTGCATATTTCTTTCCCCAGTCTGTAGGTTGCATTTCAATATTCTTAATGGTGTCTTTTTTATTTTTATTTTTCCTGGCCACGCTACACGGCTTGAGGGATCTTAGTTCCCTGACTAGGGCTTGAATCCAGGCCCTTGGCAGTGAGTGTGTGGAATACTAACCACTGGTCTGTGAGGGAATTCTCTTTAATAGTGTCTTTTGATAAAGCAGAGCTTTTGTTTTTTCATTCAATACAAATTTATTTCAGTTCAGTTCAGTTCAGTCGCTCAGTCGTGTCCGACTCTTTGCGACCGCATGAATCGCAGCACGCCAGGCCTCCCTGTCCATCACCAACTCCCGGAGTTCACTCAGACTCACGTCCATTGAGTCAGTGATGCCATCCAGCCATCCCATCTTCAGTCGTCCCCTTCTCCTCCTGCCCCCAATCCCTCCCAGTATTAGAGTCTTACAACAGGAACTGTCTAGTATAGGGATAGAGTGTTTTATTTTGATGAAATCTAACTTATCAGTGTTTTCTTTTATGGTATTGATATCTGTGATCTGCTCGCCAACTTTACCTATCCCAAATCATCAAGATATTCTTCTAAGCTTTTCTTTTTAAAATATATGCTTTATATTTTTTAAACACTTCTTGACGTTTTCATTAAGATCAAGTGTAAAATATTTGTTTTTTGTTTGTTTTTTGGGGGGCCATGTCATGTGGCATTCGGGATTGTAGTTCTCTGACAAGGGATATAACCCAAGCCCCCTGCAGTGGGAGTGGGAGACTGGAGTCTTAACCACTGCACCACCAGGGAAGTCCTCCTAAAATATACAGTTTTACTACTTACATTTAGGTGTATGACCCATTTCAAATTAATTTTTATATATGGTGTGACATTCATACCTTTGCATATGGATAGCCAGTTATTATAGTATCATTTGTGACATAAACTTTCCTTTCCCTATTGGATTGCCTTAGTGTTTTTGAACATACATGAAATTCATTTTAGTTTTAGTTTACAATTGTTTGTTGATGCTGCTGCTGCTAAGTCGCTTCAGTCGTGTCCGACTCTGTGTGACCCCATAGATGGCAGCCCACCAAGGCTCCGCTGTCCCTGGGATTCTCCAGGCAAGAACACTGGAGTGGGTTGCCATTTCCTTCTCCAATGCATGAAAGTGAAAAGTGAACGTGAAGTTGTTCAGTCGTGTCCGACTCTTCGCGACCCCATGGAATGAAGCCTTCCAGGCTCCTCTGCCCATGGGATTTTCCAGGCAAGAGTACTGGAGTGGGGTGCCATTGCCTTCTCCGAATTGTTTGTTAGTAGCATATAAAAATACAATTGAGTTTCAAAAAATTAATGTTGTCATCTGTGAATTTAAAAATTAGGTAGTAGTTGTGTATATTCCTTAAGGTTTTCTAAATAAACAGTTCTGTCAGTTGCAAACAGACGTCTCTATGCCTTTTATTTTTCTTCCCTGTTGCACTGGTTGAGGCTTCTAGTACCATGTTGAATAAAAGTGATGAGAATGGAATTCTTACTTTACCCCTGCTTTTAAGGAGAAAATGTTCAATATTTTACTATAAACTCTAATGTTAGCTATAGGTTTTTTGGTAGGTGCCCTTTATAATTTTGGAGGAGAAAAAAATAGTGAATTTGTAGACATAGTAATCGAAACTATTTAAATTTTTTACAAATCAAAAAAGCATAAGTGAGATGTTTGGTAACTTTAAGAGGTCTAGTATGTGATAATGGTGCCCCTGAAAAGGGAGAAGGACAGAAAAAAGTATTTGAAGAAATATTGGACAAAACATTCTAGACTTCATGGGAATTTTAAACCCACAGATCCTAGAAATTCAACAAACACAAGAAATGAGAAAAAAACTAGTATTCTATACCTGGGGAAAATATCCTTCATAATGTAAAGCAATAAAAAGTCATTTTCAGCCACTTGAAAACTGAAAGAATTCATCACCAGCACACACGCAGTACAAGAAATGTTAAAGGACGTCCGTCAGGCAGAAGGAAAGTGATTCCGGATGGAAATCTGGATCTACACAAAGGAATGAAGAGCACCACACAAAGTTAACTGCATAGATAAATATATAAGACTTTTTCTTATTATGTAAATCTCTTTAAAGGACAACTGACTAAACAAAAATAATCATACTGTATTATGGGATTTGTGACAGATGTGAAAGTTAAGGTTAAGCAACAATTGCTATGGAATATGGAAGAAAAGCTATGACCACAGCATATTAAAAAGCAGAGACATTACTTTGCCAACAAAGGTCTGCTAGTCAAATGGACTAGTCCGTCTAGCTATGGTTTTTCCAGTGGTCATGTATGGATGTGACAGTTGGACTATAAAGAAAGCTGAGCGTGAAGAACTGATGCTTTTGAACTGTGGTGTTGGAGAAGACTCTTGAGAGTCCCTTGGACTGCAAGGAGATCCAACCAGTCCATCCTAAAGGAAATCAGTCCTGAATATTCATTGGAAGGACTGATGCTGAAGCTGAAACTCCAATACTTTGACTGATGCGAAGAGACTCATTAGAAATAAGACCCTGATGCTAGGAAAGATTGAAGGCAGGAGAAGGGGATGACAGAGAATGAGATGGTTGGATGGTATCACTGACTTGATGGACATGAGTTTGAGCAAGCTCTGGGAGTTGGTGATGGACAGGGAAGCCTGGCGTGCTGCAATCCATGGGGTGACAAAGAGACAGACACGACTGAACTGAACTGAACAACAGCTTAAAGGCCAAGAGAGAGAAATGGAAGGATCCTATTGTAAGGTTTCTTATACTATAAATGAAGTGTTAAAATGTCACTTAGGTGTAGACTGATAAGTTAGATATGTGCACTATAAACCCTAAGACAGCTACTAAAATTTAAAAATATCTGTAATTTATTATCTATTGCTGTATAACAAAGTATCACAAATTTGGCAGCTTAAGACAACAAAGTATCACAAATTTGGCAGCTTAAGACAACATCTGTTTATTAGCTCATAGTTATATAGGTCAGAAGCCAGGCACAGCATGGCTTAGTTCTCTGATGAGGGTGTCAGAGGCTGAAATCAAATTGTTGGCCAGGTAGAGTTCTTGTCTGTCAGTTCTATGGGGAAAAATGCACTTCCAAGTTCTTTTGCTGTTATACTTCAATTCCCTGTTCGTGTTGAACTGGGGTCTATGTTCCCTTGCCAGCTGTCTGCTAGCTGTCCTTCAGCTCCTGGAGGTTGCCCACCGTCTTTGACACACAGCCCCCTCCATCTTGAAGGCAGCAACAACACAATTAAATCTTCTTGTGTTTTGATTCTTTGACTTCCTTTTCTGCTATTAGCTAACAAAGGTGATAAAACTTTATTATACAAAATACTCAATTAAGATAAAAAAAAGCGAAAGAGAAAAAAGGGAACAAAGAGCATGTGAGGCAGACAGAAAACAAATAGCAAGATGTTAGACTCAAACCGATCCATCTAAAAAAATTACATTACATGTAAATGGTTAAACACTTCAATTAACAGGCAAAACTAGAACTCAGGAAGCTCTTGCTTCAGTAATGCAGATTAATTAGTCCTACACTGCTCCAGACCCACCTAACAAATATCAGGAAAGCAAGAGTCAAAAGGATAAATCTATATCCACATAGTTGAACTGCATCCCAGACAAAGGTTAAAAATATTTATAGGTATATAGAAATATCTGGCACCTTACAAGGTAAGAATTACAACGTTTAGCATTGAATCACGGAGAAGGCAATGGCACCCCACTCCAGCACTCTTGCCTGGAAAATCCCATGGACAGAGGAGCCTGGTGGGCCGCAGTCCATGGGGTCACTAAGAGTCGGACACGACTGAGCGACTTCACTTTCACTTTTCACTTTCATGCATTGGAGAAGGAAATGGCAACCCACTCCAGTGTTCTTGCCTGAGAATCCCAGGGATGGGGGAGCCTGGTGGGCTGCCGTCTATGGGGTCGCACAGAGTCGGACACGACTGAAGTGACTTAGCAGCAGCAGCAGCAGCAGCAGCAGCAGCAGCATTGAATCAAAGATGACCAGGCTGGGGGGTGGTGTGTAAAAGAGAAAAAAAAAGATTGCCAGGCATGTAAAGAGGCAGGAAAATGTGCCCTGGGATTAGGTAAAGGCTTTTTAAATACAACACCAAAAGTGCCATTGCTCCCTAAGTGATAAATTGAACTTTATCGAAATGAAAAACTTTTGTCCTTTGAATGACACAAGGGAATGAAAAGACAAGCCACAAACTGGGAAACATATTTATAAAACATATTTAAGATTTTTTAGTTGTGGCAATTTTTATATATAAAAATTCACCATCTTAAGCATTTTAAGTGTACAGTTTAATCAGTGTTAAGTACATTCATGAAATTGTACAACCAATCTCCAGAACTCTATCTTGTAAAACTAAACCTCTATACCCACTAAACTCCCATTCTTCCCTCCTTCAGTCCCTAGTGATCACCATCCTATTTTCTGTCTCTCTGGGTTTGACTACTCTAGGCACTTCATCATATAAGTAGAATCATACAGTACTCATCATTTTGTGACTGGCTTATTCTATGTAGTATAATGTCTTTAAGATTCATCTATGTTGTAGCGAGTGTCAGAGTTTCCTTCCTTTCTAAAATTGAATATTGTTCCTTTGTATGGATATACCACATTTTACTTATCTGTTATTTATTGAAGGACACTTGAGTTGCTTTCACTTTTCAGCTATTGTGAATAATGCTGCTATGAACATGGGTGTACAAATGATCTCTTTAAGTCCCTGTTTTCAATTCTGGGGCGTCTAGACCTAGAATGGAATTGCTGGGTTATACGGTAATTCTATTTTTAAGTACAAAGCATATATTTTATAAGGGATTTGTGTTTAAGAGGTATAAAGAACTCTCAAAACTCAATAGTAAGGAAACAAACAACCCAATAAAATTTTAGTAAGTGATTTGAATAGATACTTCACTAAAAAAGATATATGGATGGCAAAAGAGCACTTGAAAAGATGCTCAATGTCAGTATACCCTTTAGGGAACTGTAAGTTAGAACCACAAGAAAACACCACATACCTATTAGAATGGCAAAAGTTAAAAAGACTGACTATGTCATGTATTGACAAGGATGCAGAGGAACTGGGACTTTCTTAAACTGCTGGTAGAAACGTAGAATGGTACAACCACTTTGTAAACTGCCTGGCAGTTTCTTAAGAGTTAAACATACCTACTTTATGATCCAGCTATTCTATCCCTATGTATTTACCTAAGAGAAAAGAAAGCATATATCTATACAAAAACTTATACACAAATGTTCATAGCAGCTTTATCTGTAATAGCTCTAAATTGGAAACAAACTATATGTCCATCAACAGGTGAATGGATAAACAAATTGTGATGCAGCTGTAGAATGGAATACTACTCAATAAAACCAAGCAAGGTGAAAAGACAACCCTCAGAATGGGGGTAATAATAGCAATGAAACAATTGATAAAGGATTAATTCCAAAATATACAAGCAACTCATACAACTCAATACTAGAAAAACAAACAACCCAATCAAAAAGTGTGGAAAAGACCTAAACAGACATTTCTCCAAAGAAGACATACAGATGGCTAACAAACACATGAAAAGATGTTCAATATCATTCATTGTTAAAGAAATGAAAATCAAAACTATAATGAGATATCACCTCACGGGGTCAGAATGGCCATCAACAAAAAGTCTACAAACAATAAATGCTGGAGAGGGTATGGAGAAAAGGGAACCCTTTTACACTGTTGGTAGGAATGTAACTTGATACAGCCACTATGGGAGACAGTATGGAGATTGCTCAAAAAACTAGGAATAAAACCACCATATGACCCAGCAATCCCATTCCTAGGCGTATACCTTGAGGAAACCAAAATTGAAAAAGACCCACGTACCCCAATGTTCATTTCAGCACCGTTTACAATAGCTAGAACATGGAAGCAACCTAGATGTCCATCGACAGAAAAATGGATAAAGAGGTTGCGGTACATATGCACAATGGAATATTACTCAGCCATAAAAAGGAACACATCTGAGTCAGTTCTAATGAGGTGGATGAACCTAGAGCCTATTATACAGAGTAAAGTAAGTCAGAAAGGGAAAGGTAAATATTGTATACTAATGCATATAAATGGAATCTAGAAAGATGGTACCAAAGAATTTATTTGCAGGGCAGCAATGGAGAAACAGACAGAGAACAGACTTATGGACAAGGGGAGAGGGGAGGAGAGGGTGAGATGTATGGAGAGAGTAACATAGAAACTTACATTCATATATGTAAAATAGATAGCCAATGGGAATTTCCTGTATGTCTCAGGGAACTCAAACAGGGGCTCTGTATCAACCTAGAGGGATGGAATAGGGAGGGAGATGGGAGGGAGGTTCAAGAGGGAGAGGACATATGTATAGCTATGGCTGATTCATGTTGAGGTTTGACAGAAAACAACAAAATTCTGTAAAGCAATTATCCTTCAGTTAAAAAATAAATAAAATTTTAAAAAAGGGACAAGTTACTGATACATGGAACAACATGGGTGAATTGCAACCTAATTATGTTGTGTGAAAGAAACCAGACAATAATGAGACTATACTGTATATATTCCATTTATATGAAATTCTAAAAAAATGCAAAATAACCTATAGTGACTTAAAGCGGATCAGTGGTTGCTTAGAGCAGCAGTGGGTTGGGGAGGGGCTGGAAGGAAGAATTATAGAGGAGCACCAGGAACATTCTGAGAGTGATAGGTATGTTCACTATATTGCGGTGATCATTTCATACAGATATAAACACACATATATATATATTTATATTATATATAAAACTATATATTTAGTTTTCAAATTGTATAGTTTAAATGTGTATAGGTACAGATTTTTATGTATCAATTATACCTCAATAAAGACTTGCAAAGAAACTCCCAGACTTGGGTTCACCACTCCCCCAACAGTGGATCATTGTTATCTTACATAATCTTGACAGCAGGGAGACAGAAAAATTTTGGCAAGTGCTTACTTTTTCAAGTTTTTTCTAATCCAATAATTCATTTGTTAAGACTGTTCCCCATTCACACAAGGATTCTCACACAGTAGAAAGGACCCACCAAATTCACACACAGAGCAGTGGTACAGTCGTATACTGGCTGTGGCTTAACAACAAAAGGCAACCTTTGAGGCTTCTACTTCTGGGAATATGGAGTAAATGTATTTTTCTCTAGACTTTATATGTACAATAAGCATTGTTGGTGGTGTTGTTTAGTCACTGTCACGTTTGAATCTTTGTGACCCCATGGACTGTAGCCCACCAGCTCCTATGTCCGTGGAATTTTCCAGGCAAAACTATTGGAGTGGGTTGCCATTTCCTTCTCCATGGGATCTTTCTGACCCAGGGATTAAGACCTGTGTCTCCTGCTTTGGCAGGACACATTCTTTACCACTGAGCCGCCGGGCAAGCCCTAGAGCATGGGAAGACTCTAAGAGGTGGAGAGAAAAAGGCAGACTGGTTAGGAATCTTAGAACCCAAGCAACAGCATGGTGGTAAATTCCTAAAGTTTTCTTTTGTCTCGTATCTCCTTGACTGGGTGCTGGAGAAGCCCACAGATAAAAAGAAAAAGAAGGATTCTAAGAAAAGCCTGCCCTTTCTAGCCAAAAGGCCAGGAAAAGGATAACCTAGTGAAACTTTTAGACATTAATCTCTCTACTTCAGGCAAACCCCACAGAACAAAAACTGGGGTCCTACTCTGCCAGCAAAGACCAAGTGGGGACCTCCATCTTTGCCCTACTGTGAGGAAGTGCCCTCAAACCATTCTTCCCCCCGCACCCAAGTGGTATCAGGGAAGGCTGAATGGGAAGGTGGGACTTATATCCCTTGTTGGGTAGTAAGGAGCCCAGTACCGCTTGATGTCAATGGAAGCCACCTGGAAGCCTGAGCTTTCACAGCTCTGTCACCCTGCAGTAACAAGGTACCCCTCCCCCTCTCTTGGGGGTGTTGTCAGAGGAGATCCAATGCAGGATCAAGACTTTCACCAAGGTTCAGAGGTTATGAGGCCACCCCCCCACCACAGCGTCAGTGACGGCAGTCATGAAGCACCTTTAACCTTCCCAGGAAGGGTGGGATCAGTAGAGGCCTATGGAGAGCCTGAACTCCCGTCTCTGTCCAGCAGTAACAAGGAGCACACCCCCACACTTGTCAACAAAGGAGCAACTGGACTTTCACCCTCATCTGACTGGGCAGTGTCCTCACTTCCTCTGCCTGAGCAGCTTCAGAAGAGGTCAGCTAACATACACGATTTAGATAATATTTGAACTCTTATAACACTGTGCTGCCCTAGATGTGCTGGTTTCAATCAAAAATCGCTGATTATACCAAGAACCAGGAAGGTCTCAATCTGCATGAGAAAAGATAACTAAGATGACAGAATTGTTAGAATGATCTGACAAGGGTTTTAAAGCAGCTGCCAGAAAAATGTTTCAATGAACAATTACAAAGAGGCTTGAAAGAAATTTTTTTTTAATCTCAGGGAAGAAATTCAAGATATAAGGAAGAACCAAATGGAAATTTTAGATCTAAGAATTGCAATATTAAATTGCAATATGAAGTTAAAAAATCAGTGCATAGACTGAACAGCAGAATATAAAGAACAGAGGAAAGAGAGAATTTGAGAATAGAATAGAAATTACCCAATGTGAACAACAGACAGAAAACAGACTAAAAAATAAAAGAAAGAAAAGAAAAGAAAAAAATAAAAACAAAACTTCAGGAAAATATAAGACTATAAGAAAAAACTAATATTCAGATCATGGGTGTCTCAGAAGGAGAGGAGTAAGAAGGTGGAGCTGAAATAGCATTTGAAGAAATAATGGTTAAAATCCCCCCAAATTTGGCAAAAGATATAAACCTACAGGGGGGCTTTCCAGTTGGCACTAGTGGTAAAGAACCTGCCCTCCCAATGCAGGAGACATAAGGGACACAGGTTTGATCCCTGGGTTGGGACGATCCCCTGGAGGAGGTCATGGCAACGTACTCCAGTATTCTTGCCTGGAGAACCCCATGGACAGAGAAGCCTGGCAGGCTACGGTCCATAGGCTCCCACAGAATTGGACACGACTGACGTGATTTAGCATGCATGCATGCATAAACCTACAGATTCAAGATACAAGATACTGAAGCAAACCTCAAACAGGATAAAACTCAAGAAATGCACGCTAAGGCTCACCATAGTCAAACTTCTGAAAACTAAGACAAAGAAAAGATCTTGAAAGTATCCAGGAGAAAGGACACTACCTATAGGGGAAAACAGTTTGAGTGATAGATTTCTTCTCATCCAAAACCATGGAGGATGGAATAAAATGGCACATTTTTCAAGTGCTGAAAGAAAAGAACTTTCAATGCAGAATTGTATAGCTAGCAAATAGATTCTTAGAGAGTGAAGGGGAAATCAAGACATTCTCCGATGACAAAAAAACTAAGAGAATTTCTTGCCTGCAGACCTACTCTTGTGAATGGCTAACAGAAACTCTCTAAATCGAAAGAGAATGATAAAAGAGGAAATCTTGGCCCATCAGAAAGGGAGAAGAAGAGCAGAGCAAAAGTATGGGTAAATACAATAGACTTTCATTCTCTTTATTGAGTTTTTATAATTACGTTTCATGGTTGAAACAAAAATTATAACACTGGCTTACGTAGTTCTCAGTGTATGTGTGTGCATGTGTGCTAAGCCGCTTCAGTCGTGTCCAGCTCCATGCGGCCCTATGGACTACAGCCTGCAAGGCTCCTCTGTCCATGGGATTCTCCAGGCAAGAGTACTGGAGTGGGTTGCTGTGCCCTGCTCCTCAATGTATGTAGAGGAAAATAATTAAGACAATTATATTATGAATGGGGGAGGGTAAAGAGTCTTAAAAGGAAGTAGAATTTCTGCACTTTTACTCCAACTGGTAAAATGCTGACATCAGTAGACTGGTAAATTATGTTTGTATAAAACTTAGCACAGCCACTAAAAATGCTGTACAAAGAGATACACCCAGGACATTCCTGGTAGTCCAGTGGTTAAGACTCTGCCAGCCAATGCAGGTGACACAGGTTCAATCCCTGCTCCGGGAAGATCTCACAAGCTGTGGAGCAACTAAACCTGTGAAGGTTATGAGGCTCACAACTCCCGAGCCATGCTCTGCAACCAGAAAAGCCACCGCAATGAGAAGCCCATGAACTGCGACTGGAGAAAACCCTTGGGCAACAATGACTCAGCACAGCCAAAAAAAAAAAAAAAAGATACACCCAAGGAACACGACAGGTAAATCAAAATGGAATTATAAAAAATGATCAAGCAGCCCACAGGAAGGCAGGAGAAAGGTCATTCTGCTGGCCCATGAGAGGCTTCGAGGGTGAGGAGGCCGGGTGCAGAAGTGGTGGTATCTGTGCCTCTACCGTCAGGGCTATTCCAGAACTAACCCAGATTCTTTTGCACAGAGATTGATAGTCCACCCTACTGCTTTGCAGTGCATTGGAGGTGGGGACATAGAAAAGGACCTGCCAAGTTCTTCCATGGAGCTTTGCCTTGGGAGTTCCAATTGGTTAGTGAACTGTTTATAGTGGTACTTAAGGAAGGTTCTTTTCCAGGCCAGCAGGCCAAGCTCCCATTACACAAGAAGGGGCTCCTTGCCAAGGCTTGGGCTCAGTTAACCTTCATCACCATAGCGGTTCCCTCCTGGAGCAGGATGATACCTTTGTGTACTGATGGCAAAAGCCAAAAGCATCACTTTGTGGGTGACCTATGCTGCTGGAAAAATGAAATTAAGATATCTTTGAAAAGGGCCTGATGCAACTTTGGCAAGGAGGAGAAACAAACTCTATACATTTGGAGCTCTGCCCTAAATGCTTAAGCAATATTTGGGTTCAAAATCAGCCAACCTTGGCAAACTTTCCCTGGCAGAATATAAAGGCCTATTTTAACAGGCATTTTTAATCTTTGAACAATTAGAAAGAAACTGAAGACTGAGTTCCAAAGCAGTTCAACTTGCCTTTCATTTTACTGGGGATGTTCTGTATCCTTCCAGGTAGGTGGTAAGGCTCCAAGTCTTGTGGTAGATCCCCTCTTAGGACCCTCTGGCTTTGTGTTTCTGGTCTCCCAACTCTGAGTCTTCCAGAAGAATGCCTCTGCAGACTTTCCATTATATAATATATAATATAAATATATTTCCAGATATGCCTATAAATATTTATTTTATATATAAATATATATAGTTGTTTATACTTCTTATACTTAACAAAAAGTGTTGGGAGCTATTTGTACATTACTCATCATTCATTTGGAGAAGGCGATGGCACCCCACTCCAGTACTCTTGCCTGGAAAATCCCATGGACGGAGGAGTCTGTTAGGCTATAGTCCATGGGGTCGCTAGGAGTCGGACATGACTCAGCGACTTCATCTTCACTTTTCACTTTCAGCATTGGAGAAGGAAATGGCAATCCACTCCAGTGTTCTTGCCTGGAGAATCCCAGGGACGGGGGAGCCTGGTGGGCTGCCGTCTCTGGGGTCGCACAGAGTCGGACACAACTGAAGCAACTTAGCAGTAGCAGCATCAGCATCATTCATTATTCCAAATGTCATTTTAATCATTTCAACATGAACCATCTTAATATTCTCAATAACAGAACTGGTAACTTTATTTTAAAATTTTTTAAAATTGAAGTATAGTTGATTTACAATAATATATTAGTGTCAGGTGTACAACATAGTGATTCAGTCTTTTTGTAGCAAGAGAATTTCAGAAAAACAGCTACCTCTGCTTCATTGACTACACTAAAGCCTTTGACTGTGTGCATCACAACAAACTGTGGAAAATTTGTAAAGAGATGGGAATACCAGACCCACCTCATCAGCCTCCTGAGAAACCTGGAATGCAGGTCAGGAAGGTCAGGAAGGAACAGTTAGAACTGGACATGGAACAAAGATAGGTTCCAAATTGGGAAAGGAGTACATCAAGGCTGTATATTGTCGCCCTGCTTATTTAACTTACATGCAGAGTACATCATGGGAAATGCCGGGGTGGATGTACTTACAAGCTGGAATCAAGATTGCCGGGAGAAATATCAATAACCTAAGATATGCAGATGACACCACCCTTATGGTGGAAAGCAAAGAGGAACTAAAGCAACTGAACTGAACTGGCTAGCTTATTCTTTTTTCCTAATGTTAATTTTAATATTTTAAGTTAACAGTGCTGATAAGCAACAAGGATATAATGCATAGCATAGGGAAATATAGCCATTGTTTTGTAATAACTTTAAGTTGTTGTTGTTCAGTCACTCAGTCGTGTCCAACTCTCTGCCACCCCATGGACTGCAGTATACCAGGCTTCCCTGTCCATCACCAACTCCTGGAGTTTGCTCGAACTCACGTCCATCGAGTCAGTGATGCCATCCAGCCATCTCATCCTCTGTCGTCCCCTTTTCCTCCTGCCCCCAACCCCTCCCAGCATCAGAGTCTTTTCCAATGAGTCAACTCTTCACATGAGGTGGCCAAAGTACTGGAGTTTCAGCTGTAGCATCATTCCTTCCAAAGAAATCCCAGGGCTGATCTCCTTCAGAATGGACTGGTTGGATCTCCTTGCAGTCCAAGGGACTCTCAAGAGTCTTCTTCAACACCACAGTTCAAAAGCATCAGTTCTTTGGCACTCAGCTTTCTTCACAGTCCAACTCTCAAATCCATACATGACTACTGGAAAAACCGCAGCTTTGATTAGATGGACCTTTGTCGGCAAAGTGATGCCTCTGATTTTTAATATGCCATCTAGGTGGGTCATAGCTTTTCTTCCAAGGAGCAAGCATCTTTTAATTTCATGACTGCAATCACCATCTGCAGTGATTTTGGAGCCCAAGAAAATAAAGTCTGTGGATGTTTCCATTATTTCCCCATCTCTTTGCCATGAAGTGATGGGACCGGATGCCATGATATTCGTTTACTGAATGTTGAGCTTTAAGTCAACTTTTTCACTCTCCTCTTTCACTTTCATCAAGAGGCTTTTTAGCTCCTCTTCACTTTCTGCCATAAGGGTGGTGTCATCTGCATATCTGAGGTTATTGATATTTCTCCCGGCAATCTTGATTCCAGCTTGTGCTTCTTCAAGCCCAGCGTTTCTCATGATGTACTCTGCATATAAGTTAAATAAGCAGGGTGACAATATACAGCCTTGACATACTCCTTTTTCTATTTGGAACCAGTCTGTTGTTCCATGTCCAGTTCTAACTGTGGCTTCCTGACCTGCACATAGGTTTCTCAAGAGGCAGGTCAGGTGGTCTGGTATTCCCATCTCTTTCAGAATTGTCCACAGTTTGTTGTGATCAACACAGTCAAAGGCTTTGGCATAGTCAATAAAGCAGAAATAGATGTTTTTCTGGAACTCTCTTGCTTTTTCCATGATCCAGCGGATGTCGGCAATTTGATCCCTGGTTCCTCTGCCCTTTCTAAAACCAGCTTGAACATCTGGAAGTTCACAGTTTACGTACTGCTGAAGCCTGGCTTCCAGAATTTTGAGCATTACTTTACTAGCATGTGAGTGCAATTGTGCGGTAGTTTGAGCATTCTTTGGCATTGCCTTTCTTTGGGATTGGAATGAAAATTGATCTTTTCCAGTTCTGTGGCCACTGCTGAGTTTTCCAAAATTGCTGGCATATTGAGTGCAGCACTTTCACAGCATCATCTTTCAGGATTTGAAATAGCTCCACTGGAATTCCATCACCTCCCCTTAGCTTTGTTTGTAGTGATGCTTTCTAAGGCCCACTTGACTTCACATTCCAGGATGTCTGGCTCTAGGTGAGTGATCACACCATCGTAATTATCTTGGTCTTGAAGATCTTTTTTTGTACAGTTCTTCTGTGTATTCTTGCCACATCTTAATATCTTCTGCTTCTGTTAGGTCCATACCATTTCTGTCCTTTATCAAGCCCATCTTTGCATGAAGTGTTCCCTTGGTATCTCTATTTTCTTGAAGAGACCTCTAGTCTTTCCCATTCTGTTGTTTTCCTCTATTTCTTTGCATTGATCACTGAGGAAGGCTTTCTTATCTCTTCTTGCTATTCTTTGGAACTCTGCACTCAGATGCTTATATCTTTCCTTTTCTCCTTTGCTTTTCGCTTCTCTTCTTTTCACAGCTATTTGTAAGGCCTCCCCAGTCAACCATTTTGCTTTTTTGCATTTCTTTTCCATGGAGATGGTCTTGATCCCTGTCTCCTGTACAATGTCACGAACCCCAGTCCATAGTTCATCAGGCACTCTATCTCTCAGATCTAGGGCCTTAAATCTCACTTCCACTGTATAATCATAAGGGATTTGATTTAGGTCATACCTGAATGGTCTATTGCTTTACCCTACTTCAATTTAAGTCTGAATTTGGCAATAAGGAATTCATCATCTGAGCCGCAGTCAGCTCCTGGTCTTGTTTTTGTTGACTGTATAGAGCTTCTCCATCTTTGGCTGCAAAGAATATAATCAATCTGATTTTGGTGTTGACCATCTGGTGATGTCCATGTGTAGAGTCTTCTCTTGTGTTGTTGGAAGAGGGTGTTTGCTATGACCAGTGCATTTTCCTGGCAAAACTCCATTAGTCTTTGCCCTGCTTCATTCCATATTCCAAGGCCAAATTTGCCTGTTCCCCCAGGTGTTTATTGACTTCCTATTTTTGCATTCCAGTCCCCTATAATGAAAAGGACATCTTTCTTGGGTGTTAGTTCCAAAAGGTCTTGTAAGTCTTAATAGAACAGTTCAACTTCAGGTTCTTCAGTGTTACTGGTTGGGGCATAGACTTGGATTACTGTGATATTGAATGGTTTGCCTTGGAAACGAATAGAGATCATTCTGTCGTTTTTGAGATTGCATCCAAGTACTGCATTTCGGACTCTTTTGTTGACCATGATGGCTACTCTATTTCTTCTTCACGTCAGGTAGCCAGAATATTGGAGCTTCAGCTTCAGCATCAGTCCTTCTAATGAATATTCAGGACTGATTTCCTTTAGGATGGACTGGTTTGATCTTCTTGCAGTCCAAGGGATTCTCAAGAGTCTTCTCGAACACCACAGTTCAAAAGCATCAATTCTTTAGCATTCAGCCTTCTTTATGGTCTGACTCTCACATCCATACATGACTATTGGAAAAACCAAAGCTTTGAGTAGACAGACGATTGTCTGCTGCAGTCACCATCTGCCTTGAATCCAGTCCCATCACTTCATGGCAAATAGATGGGGAAATAATGGAAACATTGACAGACTCTATTTTCTTGGGCTCCAAAATCACTGCAGATGGTGATTGCAGTCATGAAATTAAAAGATGCTTGCTCCTTGGAGGAAAAGCTATGACCCACCTAGATGGCATATTAAAAATCAGAGGCATCACTTTGCCGACAAAGGTCCATCTAATCAAAGCTGTGGTTTTTCCAGTAGTCTTGTATAGACTTGAGAGTTGGACCATAAAAAAGGCTGAGTGCCAAAGAACTGATGCTTTTGAACTGTGGTGTTGGAGAAGACTCTTGAGAGTCCCTTGGACTACAAGGAGATCCAACCAATCCATTCTGAAGGAGATCAGCCCTGGGATTTCTTTGGAAGGAATGATGCTACAGCTGAAACTCCAGTACTTTGGCCACCTCATGTGAAGAGTTGACTCATTGGAAAAGACTCTGATGCTGGGAGGGATTGGGGGCAGGAGGAGAAGGGGACGACAGAGGATGAGATGGCTGGATGGCATCACTGACTCGATGGATGTGTTTGAGGAAACTCCAGGAGTTGGTGATGGACAGGGAAGCCTGGTATACTGCAGTCCATGGGGTGGCAGAGAGTTGGACATGACTGAGCGACTGAACAACAACAACTTAAAGTTATTACAAAACAATGGCTATATTTCCCTATGCTATGCATTATATCCTTGTTGCTTATCAGCACTGTTAACTTAAAATATTAAAATTAACATTAGGAAAAAAGAATAAGCTAGCCAGTTCAGTTGCTTTAGTTCCTCTTTGCTTTCCACCATAAGGGTGGTGTCATCTGCATATCTGAGGTTATTGATACTTCTCCCGGCAGCTTGTAAGTACATCCACCCCGGCATTTCCCATGATGTACTCTGCATGTAAGTTAAATAAGCAGGGTGACAATATACAGCCTTGATGTACTCCTTTCCCAATTTGGAACCTATCTTTGTTCCATGTCCAGTTCTAACTGTTCCTTCCTGACCTTCCTGACCTGCATTCCAGGTTTCTCAGGAGGCTGATGAGGTGGGTCTGGTATTCCCATCTCTTTACAAATTTTCCACAGTTTGTTGTGATGCACACAGACAGAGGCTTTAGCATAGTCAATAAAGCTAGCCACTGTGCCCTTATCAACAATACGTAGGTGCTTAAGTTTAGCTGATTTGTGGAAAATTGCTGTCTTCACAATATTAAGTCTTCCAATCTGGGTTTCCATGCATTTCTGTTAACAATATTGGTGGTTTAGTAACTAAGTCGTGTTTGACTCTTGAGACTCCATGGGCTGTAGCCTGCCAGGCTCCTCTGTCCATGGAATTCTCCAAGCAAGAATAGTGGAGTGGGTTTCCATTTCCTTCTCTAGGGGATCTTGCCAATCCAGAAATTGAACCTGGGTTTCCTGCATTGCAGGTAGATTTTTTACCGACTGAGGTATGAGGGAAGTCCGTCAACAATATTAACAGTATTTTATAGCTTTTCTATAGAGTTCTTGCACAACTCTGATAGATTTACATGTTTAGTGTTTTTGATGCTAATATAAATTATTCCTCTTAAGGTGTCATTTCCTAATTACACTTTTTAAAAAGATTTTTTTGATGTGGACTATTTTTTAAAAGTCTTTATTGAATTCGTTACAATATTGCTTCTGTTTTATGTTTTGGTTTCTTTGCCTCTGGCCTGTGGGATCTTAGCTCCTTGACCAGGGATCAAACCTGCACCCTTTGTACTGGAAAGCGAATCTTAACCACTGGACCACCAGGGAAATCCCCTAATTATGCTTTTAACATCATATACAAATTTGATTGTGTGTTTTGACAATTTCTGCTGCCCCTTGCTGACCTTCCAACACACACAACTTTCCATGTACACAATCATGCTGCTAACAAATCAGATGGTTTATTTCTATTTGCTAGACAAAATGCTTTGGTGGTAAAGAAACTGTCTGCCAGTGTAGGAGACGTAAGAGACGTGGGTTAGATACTTGGGTCAGGAAGATCCCCTGGAGGAGGGCATGGCACGACAGTCAAGTATTCTTGCCTGGAGAATCCCATGGACAGAGGCACCTGATGGGCTACAGCCCATAGGGTTGCAAAGAGTTGGACATAACTGAAGTGACTTAAGCACACAGACATGATGCATTCTTATTTATCCTTTTTTGCCTTATAGTCCTAGCTACATTACGATGGCTGTTAAATAGAGTGGACATCCTTGTCTTGTTCCAATTTCATAGCCTTCAATATTTCATCACTGTATGATGTTTGCTGTAGGGTTTTAGGAGGTGTCACTTTAAGGAAACCCATTTCTATTTGGAGCTTTCGAAGAATTTTTTTTTTATCATAAATGAATGTTATATTAAATGCTTCTAATGTATTTTGAAATACTCATGATTTTGTGCCTTTATTCTGTTAATATAGTGAGTAGCATTTACTTTCAAATTGCACACCAATCCTGCATTTCTGAGATAAACATATCCCTTTTCATAAAAATAAAAGGCAACCTTGCCAGCTCTACCCAGACTGCGTCATGATGACTCATAGTGGCAGCCCTCTGGAGCTTTGAATATTTTTGATGTTATGTGCTGGAATTTTGTGGAAAATTCATTCTCTAAGAGGTAACAACCAAATGGGGAAAATCTTTAAAAATATTTACTGGTTGGTTTCTTGTATGAGCATGTTTGTCTCTCTTTCTTTCTGTGTTTGCTTTAAAACCAGATTCCTAATTATCCATCCTTTTCTTATTAAAGTAGGTTTACCTGTTTTGGTAATGCATTGCTGATTAACAAAGTGCTCCAAACTTAGTGGCAAAAAAAAACTAGTATTTTATTATAGATGGATCAGGAATTCACAAAAGAAGTGGTGGGGTCCGTTTGTCTCTGTTGTATAAAGTCTGGGGCCTCAGCTGGGAGACTGAAATGTCTGGGGATGAGCTGAACAGCTGGGTCAAAGCATGACCGGAAGACTTCCTTTATGGTGTCTGGTGCCTGGGATAAGATATTCTGGCGTCTGGGCTCAGCTCAGATTGTCTGCCAGAGTGCTTACGTTTGGTTCTCCTTATGGCTTGGGTGTCCACTGCATGGTAGCTCCCGTGGCTGGACTGATGACATGGCAGCTCAGGGCTCAGAGAGTATTGTAGTGAGCAAGGTGGAAACTGCATGGCATTGGATGGCTTAGCTCAGGGGTTAGCAAAATTTTCTCTAAAGGGTCGGATAGTAAATAATTTAGGTGTGTAGGTCGTAAATTCTCTCTTGCCCCTGCTGTTGTAGCATGAAATTAGCTATAGACGGTACGTAAACAAATAGGCATGGTTGTATTGGAATAGAGAATCAACTGCATTTATTTCAACTAGTAGCAGTGAAGTTGCTCAGTTGTGTCCAACTCTTTGCGATCCCAGGGACTGTAGCCTACCAGGCTCCTCCATCCATGGAATTTTCCAGGCAAGAGTACTGGAGTGGGTTGCCATTTCCTTCTCCAGGGGATCTTCCTGACCCTGGGATTGAACCCAGGTCTCCCGCATTGCAGGCAGACACTTTACTGTCTGAGCCACCAGGGAAGCCCTAATTTGTTTAGGGACACTGAAATTTGAATTCCATATAATGTTCACATGCTTCTTTTGAGTTTTCTCAATGCTGTAAGAAAAATGTACAAGACATTTGTCACTTACTGTTCAGAAATTGACAGTGGACCAGATTTGACCTATGGGGGTGAAGTTTGTCAACCTTTAACATGGAATATTTGTAGCTTTTCATAAAGTTCCCCAGGTCGTCTTTTCAGTCACTGTTTACCTTCACTCATATTTCCAGGCAACCATAGGCCTGTTCTCTATCAGTATAGATTAGTTTTGCTCATTCTAGAATTTCACGTGAGTGGAATCATATAGTATGTCTGGCTTATATTTCTCATCACAATGTTTTGAGATTTATTGGTGTTGCGTGTATAAATTGTTTGTTCTTTTAAATTGCTGAATAATATTCCTTCATATGGATATACCATAATATGTCTAACCATATTTCTACTGATTTTCATATTGGTCCCAATTTTTCACTACTATGAACAAAGTTGCTATGCACATTTGTGCACAAATCTTTGCATGTTTTCATTTCTTTTGGATTGTATAGTAAGTATATGTTTAACTTTGAATCTTCAAAATTGTTCCCCAAAGCAGCTGTAGCATTTTTATTCCCAATAACAACGTATGGGAATTATAGTTGCTTCATATTCTTGTCAACTCTTAGCAGTGTTAACCTTTTTGATTTTAGCAATCTAGTTGGTGGTGTTTTTTATCAAGTGGGTGGTTTTAAATTACATTTTTTCACTAACTAATGATATTGAACATCTTTTCATGTATTTACAGGCCATGTCTTCTTTCCTAAAGCATCTGTTTAAATTTTTTCCTATATATTGGGGATTTTCTTATTTTTTTTAAATTTATTTATTTATGACTGAGTCTTTGCTGCTATGTGTGGGCTTTCTCTAGTTGTGATGAGCAGGGGCTACTTGTTGCAGTGGCATCTCTTGTTGTAGAGCGCAGGCTCTAAGCTTGGGCTCAGTATTTGTAGCAAATGGGCTTAGTTACCCCAAGGCATGCGGGATCTTCCCACACCGGAAATGGAACCCGTGTCACTTGCATCTCCAGGCGGATTCTTTACCTCTGGACCACCAGAAAGTCCTTGTCTTATTGTTTTAAAAGTTTTTTATGCATAGGGACCTTTCATCAGATATATATAGGGAATATTTTCTCTCAGCCAGTCGACTTGTTTTTTAATTTTCATATTATTGATTTTCAATGAACAGTAGTTTTAAATTTTGATTAGGTTCAATGTATTAATTTCTTCTTATCTAGTTCACATTTCTTGGGTCCTGTCTAAGAAATTTCTTCTTACACTAAGACCAGAAAAATTTTCTCTTGTGTTTTCTTATAAACTTTTTTTATTTTGGGTTTTATATTTAGAACTAAGATCCATTTTGAGCTTATATTTGTGTATGGTGTAAGACAAGGTAAAGCTATATTTTTTTTTTCCAATGTGGAAATCCAATGGTTTACTAAGTCTTGAAATCAGTTTATGTAAATCCTCCAACTTTGTTCTTCTTTTTCAAAATTGTTTAGTCTAATCTAGTTATTTTGCATTTCCACATAAATTTAGAAATAGCTTGTCAATTTCTTAAAAAATAAACACTGGTAGGATTTTTATTTGGATTGCATTGAATCTATTAAATTTGGGGAGAATAGACATCTTAATAATAGTTAATCTTCCAATCCATGAATATGCTATATCTCTCCATTTATTTAGGTCTTCTTTAATTTCCTTATGTAGTATTTTGAACTTTTCAATGTCTAAGTCTTGGATATATTTTTTGAAATTTATTTCATGTATTTGGATGGTATCATTGATGATATTTTTAAAATTTCAATTTCCCACTCTTCTTTACTTGTAGACAGACATATAGTTAATTTTTGTACTTTTGTCTCATATGTCTTGAAGACTTGCTAATCTCACCTATTAGTTCTAGGGCTTTTTTTAGATTCCTTAGAATGTTTTATGTACATGATCATGTCATATAAGTTCAGTTTTACCTTTTATTTTCCAATCTGTATGCCATTTATTTCTTTTCCCTGATTTATTGCACTGGCTAGTACAATATTAAGTGTAAATAGTGAAGATCAGTGTTTTGGCCCTGTTCCTTGTCTTACTGGGAAAACATTTATTCTTTAACATTAAATATGATGTTAGCTGTAGGTTTCGCATAGCCATTCTTTATCAGATTAAGAAAACTGTCTTTAATTCCTAACGTTCTGAATGATTTTATTATGAATGAGGGTTGGATATTGTCAAATGTGGGGGATGGTTGTATTGATGTGATCATATAATTTGTGGGGGGGTGCTGGACTATGCCACTTGCCATATCTTAGTTGCCGCCACGGGGATCCAATCCAGGCCCTGGCAGTGAAGGCACTGACTCCTAACCATTGGACTGCCAGGAAATTCCTATTCAGTTTTTTTTTTTTTAGCCTGTTAATATGGTCATTTTATTGGTTGATTTGCGAATGATAAACCAACCTATATTCCTTAGATAAATACAACTTGGTCAAGTGTAGTATCTTTTTTATATGTTGCTGGATTTGAGTTGCTATTTTATTCAGAATTTTTGTGTCTATGTTTATGAGGAATACTGGTCTGTAGTTTTATTTTCTTTGTTTTGTTTCTTGGGGGGGCACGTGGGACTTTTGAACTTCACTGCAGCATGTGGAATCTTTAGTTGTGGCATATGAACTGCTAGGTGTGGTATGTGGGATCTAGTTCCGGGACCAAGGATGGAACCCAGGGCCCCTGCACTGGGAGTGAGGAGCCTCAGCTGTTGGACCACCAGGGAAGTTCCTGTAATTTTATTTTCTTATATCAGGATAATGTTAGTCTCATACAATGAGTTGTAAAGTGTTCCTTTCTCTCCTATTTTCTGAAAAGAGTATAGGTGGATTAGTATTATATCTTTCTTATGTGTTTGGTTGAATTCAATAAAGCCATCTGGGCCTAGAATATTCTTTCTGGAATGGTTATTTGTGAATTCAGTTTTTATAATTGACATAGGATTTTTCTTCTTTTCTATTTCTTGTTGACTCCATTTTGGTAATTTTTGTCTTTCAAGGAATTTGTTCATTTCATGTAGTTGTTAAACTTAACGGTGTTAAGTCATTATATAAATATATAGTCTCCATGATCCATATGATATGTCCTCTTTTATCTCTGATTTTGATAATTTGTGTCTTTTTTCTCTCCTTGATCAGTCTAGCTAGAGGTTTATCAACTTCATTGACATTTTCAAAAGACCAACTTTTTGTTTCATTGATTTTCTCTATTGTTTGTCCATTTTCTAGTTTATTGATTTCTGTTCCTATCTTTACTTTTCCCTTTCTTGTAGTCTCTTTGGGTCTAATAAGTTCTTTTTCTAGCTTCCTTTTTAAAAATTGAATTATAGTTTACTTTTTTGTTCTAACTTCTTAAGGTAGAAGCTTAGATCATTAGTTTTAGACATTTCTTCTTTTATAATATAAATATTTAAAGTTATAAAAATTTCCTTCTGATTTCTTTCACTTATGTGTTTTATAGAAGTGTGTGGTTTAATTTCCAAATATTCGGATATTTCCAGATCTTATTGGTTTAATTTAATTCTGTTGTGGTTAAACAGCATGCTCTATATGATTATAATTTAAATTTATTGATTTATGGCTCCCCATATGGTCTATTTTGGTGAATGAACCATACGCACTTGAAAAGAACATACATTCTTTAACTGTATGAAGTACTTTAATTTTAATTTAAATATTAAATCTAAATTTAATTAAGTCAAGTTGAATGATTATGTTGTGTTCCTTACTCCTATCAATTTTCTGTCTGCTTTTCTATCTATTTCTATGGGAATTGTTTCCAATAATAATTTTGGCTTTCTCTCCTGTTTTTGCTTCTTGCAGACAGCATACCAGTAGGTCTCACATTTTTAGTTTTTCAAACCCTGCCTGCTAATTTTTCTTTGAATTGAAGCATTTGGACCATTTACATTTAATGTATCAGTATGATTAAATCTAACATTTGCTCTTTGTTTCATATCTTATTCGTCTGTTCTTCACTTTCTTTCCCCTCTTTTCCTGTCTTCTTTTGGATTGGTTGAGTACTTTTGTATTCCTTTTCATCTCCACTGTTGGCTTACTTTCCATACTTCTTTGTTTTGAGGTATTTGCTCTAGAGTTTACAAAATGCTTATTTATCATATCACAATTTGTTTTCAGATACTATATCATTGCACATATGGCATAAGAACCCTAGAACAGTGTTTCCTTTCTCCACTCCTGGCTTTTGTGTTAATTTCTACATATGTTATAAACCCCACAGTACATCATAATTATTTTTGCTTTATTTATTACTTTTTTTTGTATGTAAATGTTTGCAGGCAAGAATTCCTTAGAAGAAATGGAGTAGCCCTCACAGCAAAAAAGAGTCTAAAATGCAGTACGTGGATGCAACCTCAAAAACAACAGAATGATCTCTATTCATTTCCAAGGCAAACCATTCAATATCAAGGTAATCCAAGTCTACGCCCCAGCCAGTAATGCTGAAGAAACTGAAGTTGAACGGTTCTATGAAAACCTACAAGATCTTCTAGAACTAACACCCAAAAAAGATGTCTTTTTCATTATAGGGGACTGGAATGCAAAAGCAGGAAGTCAAGAGATATTTGGAGTAACAGGAAATTTGCCTTGGAGTACAAAATGAAGCAGGCCAAAGGCTAATAGAGCTTTGCCAAGAGAATGCACTGATCATAGCAAACACCCTTTTTCAACAACACAAGAGAAGACTACACATGGACATCACCAGATGGTCAACACTGAAATCAGATTGATTATATTCCTTGCAGCCGAAGATGGAGAAGCTCTATACAGTCAGCAAAAACAAGACCAGGAGCTGACTGTGGCTCAGATCATGAACTCCTTATTGCCAAATTCAGACTTAAATTGAAGAAAGTAGGGTAAAGTAATAGACCATTCAGGTATGACCTAAATCAAATCCCTTATGGTTATGCAGTGGAAGTGAGAAATAGATTTAAGGGATTAGATCTGATAGACAGAGTGCCAGAAGAACTATGGACAGAGGTTTGTGATATTGTACAGGAGGCAGTGATCAGACCATCCCCAAGAAAAAGAAACGCAAAAAGGTAAAATGGTTGTCTGAGGAGGCCTTACAAATAACTGAGAAAAGAAGAGAAGTGAAAGGCAAAGGCGAAAAGGAAAGATATACTCATTTGAATGCAAAGTTCCAAAGAATAGCAAGGAGAGATAAGAAAGCCTTCCTCAGTGATCAAAGTAAACAAATCGAGGCAAACAACAGAATGGGAAAGACTAGAGATCTCTTCAAGAAAATTAGAGATACCATGGGAACACTTCATGCAAAGATGGGCTCAATAAAGGACAGAAATGGTAGGGACCTAACAGAAGCAGAAGATATTAAGAAGAGGTAGCAAGAATACACAGAAGAACTGTACAGAAAAGATCTTCAAGACCCAGATAACCACGATGGTGTGATCACTCACCTAGAGCCAGACATCCTGGAATGCGAAGTCAAGTAGGCCTTAGGAAGCATCACTATGAACAAAGCTAGTGGAGGTGATGGAATTCCAGTTGAGCTCTTTCAAACCCTAAAAGCTGATGCTGTGCAAGTGATGCACTCAATATGCCAGCAAATTTGGAAAATTCAGCAGTGGCCACAGGACTGAAAAAGGTCAGTTTCATTCCAATCCCAAAGAAAGCCACTGCCAAAGAATGCTCAAACTACCGCACAATCTCATCTCACACACTAGCAAAGTAATGCTCAAAATTCTCCAAGCCAGGCTTCAGCAATATGTGAACCGTGAACTTACAGATGTTCAAGCTGGATTTAGAAAAGGCAGAGGAACGAGAGATCAAATTGCCAACATCTGTTGGATCATCAAAAAAGCAAAAGAGTCCTAGAAAATCATCTATTTCTGCTTTATTGACTATGCCAATGCCTTTGTGTAGATCACAACAAACTGGAAAATTCTTTAAGAGATGGGAATAGCAGACCACCTGACCTGCCTCCTGAGAAATCTGTATGCAGGTCAAGAAGCAACAGTTAGAACTGGACATGAAACAACAGACTGGTTCCAAATTAGGAAAGGAGTATGTCAAGGCTGCATATTGTTACCCTGGTTATACAACTTATATGCAGAGTACATCATGCAAAATGCTGGCCTGGATGAAGCACAAGCTGGAATCAAGATTGCCAGGAGAAATATCAGTAACCTCAGATACGCAGATGACACCACCCTTATGGCAGAAAGCAAAGAACTAAAGAGACTCTTGATGAAAGTGAAAGAGGAGAGTGAAAAAGTTGGCTTAAAACTCAGCATTCAGAAAACTAAGATCATGGCGTGTGGTCCCATCACTTCATGGCAGATAGATGGGGCAACAGTGGAAACATTGACAGACTTTATTTTCTTGGGCTCCAAAATCACTGCAGATGGTGACTGCAGCCATGAAAATAAAAGATGCTTGCTCCTTAGAAGAAAAGCTCTGACCAAACTAGACATCATGAAAAAAAAAAGCAGAGACGTTACTTTGACAACATAGGTTCCTCTAGTCAAAGCTATGGTTTTTCCAGTAGTCATGTATGGATGTGAGAGTTGGACCATAAAGAAGGCTGAGTGCTGACGAATTGATACTTTTGAACTGTGGTGTTGGAGAAGACTCTTGAGAGTCCCTTGGACTGCAAGGAGATCCCAACAGTCCATCCTAAAGGAGATCAGTCCTGGGTGTTCATTGGTAGGATTGATGTTGAAGCTGAAACTCCAATACTTTGGGCCACCTGCTGTGAAGAGCCGACTCATTAGAAAAGACCTTGATGCTGGGAAAGATTGAAGGCAGAAGGGGACAACAGAAGATGAGATGGTTGAATGGCATCACCGACTTGATGGGCATGAGTTTAAGTAAGCTCCAGGAGTTCTTGTTGGACAGGGAAGCCTGGCGTGCTGCAGTCCATGTGGTCACAAAGAGTTGGACATGATTGAGCGACTGAACTGAACTGAAATGTTTAATTTTTTTAAAGACTTTTTATTTTCTTTGGGGGTATAGCCAATTAACAATACTGTGATAGTTTCAGGTGAACAGTGAAGGGACTCAGCCATATATATATATATATATATATATATATATATATATATATATATATATCTACATGTATTCATTCTCTGACAAACCCCCTTCCCATCTAGACTGCCACATAAAATTGAGCAGAGTTCCATGTGCTATACAGTAGGTTCTGGCTGGTCATCCATTTAAAATATAGCGGTGTATACATGTCCATCTCCACCTCTTTACCTATCCTTTCCCCTTTTCCTTCCCCCTGGCAGTTATGCTTGTCTTCTTTGAGTCTCTTATTGTTTTGTAAGTAAGTCCGTTTGTATCATTCCTTTTTTAGATTCCACATATAAGAAATGTCATACAGTATTTCTCCTTCTCTGTCTGACTTGCTTCAGTCAGTATGACAGTCTCTAGACCCATTCATGTTGTATTTTTGCTTTAAATAGTTATTAAGATAATTAGAAAATTAAGAAAATAACTTTTAACATATTTAACCCCATATATACCATTTCAGTACTCTTCATTCCTTTGTGTAGATCTAAGTTTCTTTCTGGTGTTATATGCTTGGAAGAACTTTGAACATTTCTTGTAGCGGATGTGTGCTGGTGCCAAATCCTCTCAGTTTTTGTTTGTCTGAAAATTCTTTCACTTTCATTTTTGAAGGAGATATATTTTCTGAGTAGAGAATTCTAAGTCAACATATCTTTTTTTATTTAAAGATCTTCTATGCCTTTCATAGTTTATAAAGAAAGGTCTGCAGTGATTTTTACATTTGTACCTCTGTACATAATGCGCCTTTCTTCTCTGGCTGCTTTTTTAAAAAAATATAAATTTATTTATTTTAATTGGAGGCTAATTACTTTGATGTCTGGCTGCTTTTAAGATTCTCTCTCTCTCTAATTTTGAATGATATAAACAACTTGATTTAACACTTCATGAGATTTCCCTGGTGGTTCAGTGGTTAAGAACCTGCCTTGCAATGTAAAGGATGTGAGTTCAGTCCCTGACTGGGGAACTAAGATCCCACATGCCAAGGAGCAACTGAGCCAGCTTGCTGCTTCTAGAGAATTAGTGTGCCACAAGGGAGGATTTCCTGTGCCACCACTAAGACCTGATGCGGCCAAAAGTTCTTGAAGTGGAGAGCTGCCGAGATTTTCTCTTGGTCTTTGTTTTCTAACAGTTTGGCTTGGACGTGTCTTCATGTAGTTTTCTTTGTGTTTATCATATTTGGGACACCTTGAGTATATAGATATGTTTGTTTATAGGATTTTTTTAAAGAAAAGAATATTACTTTTAAAAAGATCTTTTTAAGAGCAGTTTTAGGTTAACACTAAAATTGAGAAGAAGATACAGAGATTTCCCATATGCCCTTTGTTCCCATGTATGCATAGCCTCTCCCATTATCAACATCATTCATGGGAATGGTACACTTTTTTTTTTTTAACGAAGATGAGCATACACTGATTTATTACAATCATCCAAAGTCCATAGTTTACATTACAGTTCACTCCTGGTGGTGTGTATTCACTGGCTTTGGATTAATGTATAATGACATATATCCACCATTATAATAAATACAAAATATTTTCACTGTCCTAAAAATCTTCTGTGCTCTCTGCTATTCATCCCCATCTCCACTCCGACCCCAGCCCCTGCCTGACAACCTTTGATCTTTTCACTATCTCCATGGTATTACCTTTTCCAGAATGTCATATAGTTGTTGTTGCTGTTGTTTAGTCACTAAGTCATGTCTGTCTATTTTGCGACCCCACGGACTGCAGCACACCAGTCTCCTCTGTCCATGGGATTTCACAGGCAAGAATACTGGAGTGGGTTGCCATTTCCTTCTTCAGGGGATCTTCCTGACTCAGGGATCAAACCAATGTCTCCTGCTTGGCATGCGGATTCTTTACAACTGAGCCACCAGGGAAGCCCTGTCATATAGTTAGAATCAGGCAATATGTAGCATTCTCAGATTTAACTTAGTAATGCACACTTAAGATTCCTCCATATCTTCTCATTTTTTCTTAGCATTGAATAATACTGTAGTCCTTTGTCTGGTACCACAATTTATTTATTCATTCACTTACTAAAGTTTATCAGATTTTAAAAATCAATTTTGGAAAAAGTTTGGCCCTTACTTCTTCGAATATTTTCATGTTCTTTTTCTTTCTCGTCTCCTGGGATTTCAATTGTGTATGTGTTCAACTGCTTGATATTTTCCTATAGATCATTGAGGCTCTGTGGGTTGTTTCTTAGCCATTTTCTCTTTATCTGCATTTTGATAGTTTCTATTGCTACGTCTTTAAGTCCTCTGGTCTTCTGTGTTGTCTAATCTGCTGTTAATCTCATCTAGTGGAATTGTAAATTTAAGTATTGTGTTTTTCATATCTAGAGTTTCCATTTATCTTCCATTTCTATTTTCATTCTGTTTATATTTTCTTTTACTATACTTCCTATTTTTACTTTACTATATGGGGAATACTTACAGTAGCTGTTTTATCACTGTTGTCCATTAGCCCTATCATTCTGTAATTCTTCTTCTGTTTCTATTGACTAATTTTTCTCCTTATGGGTCATGCTTTCTATTTCTTTGCATGCTAAGTAATTTCTGATTGGATTGCAGGCATTATGAATTTTACATCGTTGAGTCTTAGAATTTGCCATCTTACTTTAAATACTATTGGACTTGTTTTGGCAGATAGTTATTTTATTTGTAGGTCAGCTCGATCCCTTCAAGACTTTCATTTAAGAACTTTTAAGGTTGGTCTAGAATAGCCTTTTCTTTAGGGCTAGATTAGCTATACTCTTCAGGTATGATATTTCTGGGATCAAAGTTTCTCTACTCAGACTGGTAAAAACTTGAAGATCCCTGATCCTGTGTAAACTCTGGAAATTGACTGAATACAATTCTTGGAATTTCCTTCATCAGAAGTTGTTCTTTGCCCAGCCATATATTGAATAGCATTTCATTCTGTGTGCTTGGGATATCAATTCAGATTTCTGCAACTCTTAGAATTCTGTCTACTGTATCATGGTACATATCCACAAATTTTATTTTGCAGGTTGGTGTCCTGAACAACAGTGAGAGTGAAATTGCATATATGTTCTAAATTATTAAGCTCTATTCCAATGGTTTATCCAGTAATAAAGCACTCTGTTTTGCAGTTTCATTGAAGTCTAATATTCTAAGTATTACTAGACCCAGTTACATAGTATGATGAAAATATGAACACACACATGTAGTTGTTATCACAATAGATCACTTTATCGGGAAAACTACCTTGAATAATTCAGAATCTCCGTTTCACCAATGAGGACACTTGTTCAATTTGTTGCTGATACCCCTTGTTGGAATGGAACCAAGTTTGCAGGTACCTAGAGAGCCTGCCTACCTATAGTTCACTGGTGTGTCAAGAGCATTTCTCTTTGCCTTCTAAGCTTACTAGCTTTTCAGTCTAAATGATTGTGATGCTTTTATTGTAAAGATAAAATGCTGTGGCAGAGGTAGAACCATTTCTTAGTGTCAAGGATGAGGAAGTCAGTTGAAATTACACATTATAAGATATATTGTATATCAATAGATAAGAGATTATCTTAAAGCAAGTGATAATTATATTTTTTCACATTATCTGTGTGGATGACTCTTTTTGGTCACATGTCAGTAAAATTTAGTGATACATTAAAAATTTTTGCTCTGCTTTATGATAATGCCATACCTCTGGCACTTTTTTAGGGGAAGGAATTGTAGTTGACTATTTCTAGTCTTGTAATTGATAGAGTAAGTACCTGGCTAGACTCATGATTATAAGTGTAAGGACAGTTGCTGACTTGTTTGCATGTCTTACTTCAAATTTTACAAATGCATATAGATTCCACTGTGAGAAATGTAGAAAAGATCCCATGGAACATTTCGGTTCAACAGAATCATTGGTAATGAAATTATAGCTTTGTATTAAACTGTTAAAAATTCAACTAGAAACAATTTAAATTACTTGCTATTTTGCTGAGTGAAGTAGAGGCTTCTCTGAAGTGCATTGTTGATGACTACTATGCCTGGATACTATACCAGATGCTCAATAAATACTTTTCTTCTAAGTTGAAAATTATTAAAACTCTTGAGGAAACATGTTTAATGGTTAATAGCGTTAGAGAATATCAGGCTGCTGAAAAAATAGATGTTGCCAAAAAATCAATATATTTAATAGCATTAAATCACAATGATCCTTCTGAAATTATGATGTTTTGCTTTAGATTTGAAGTTTGTTTGTGTTGTGTTTTTTGTTTGTTTTCACCAAAAAGACTGCAGTGATGATTCTGGAGTAAAAATACCTGGGTTCCAAATTCTGATTCCACTACGTATTAGCTATGGGACCTTGAGCAAGTCACATAATCCCTCTATATTTCAGTTTTCTCATCTTAACCTCTATACCTGCACCAGCAGCATTAACCATCACTTGGGAACTTTTAAAAAGAGCAAATTCTTGGCCCTAGCCTAGGCATACTGCATACTGAATCAGAACATCAGGAAGTGGGGCCCAGCACTCCGCTTTAATGAGTTCTCCCTTCTGATAAACACTAAAGTTTGAGAAGCAGTGTTCTAAGTCCTGTAATACCTTCCATGGTTTCTACTAATCTCTTGTGATGGTGAGTGATTATAGTTAATCTGTTTCTTGGCATTGTCCTTAAAAGTTGAAATCTTAAGCCTCCATTAAATGTGTCTATTGCCAATGAAAAACTGAGGGATTAGAGACATTTAAACAAAACTTCAATCAGACTAAATTTCAGAGGAAGCACAGAAGACCCTCCAGTAAGGGTCATTTTTTTAACAGTGTAGTTGCTGCAGTGTCCAGCTTGTCTAGTGTTGAGCAATGAGATGAGACAGACCGGGAGGGGACAGGCTGAACCTTGGCCCTTGTGTCCTAGTTCTAGGCACAAAGACAAAATTCATTCCAGCAGGTCTAACATAGCACGGAAGTCATAATGGTAAATTTTATTTGTTTTTCCCTGTCAGTCTCTTTAGTATTATTACCATTATTAGAGTCTGACAGGGAAAAACAAATAAAATGGTAAGCATGGGAGGACCAAACATGGGAATGAGATTTCTCAGCCAGAGGGCAGAACTTGGTGACCAAGGCTCTAGAGGAAGGCAGTGTTCTGAGACAGAGGCAGGCAGGCCAACAGGGAGTCTATTTAAGGGACTTCTGCTAGCAGATGCGAAGGCTTCAGTTTCTGGAACTGGTACTGACAAAAGCCTGGCAGGATGCAGTCCTATGGAGGGCATATTATCAACAGTGAGGGTTGGATATCCAGGACAAGGAAGGTGACCACATGTCGGGAACAACGTGTGCATTGCCTTACTGGTCTTCATGTAAGAGTCAAATTTCAGCTGGGTCAACTTGGTGTTGGGGTCTTCTGTCACTTTTTTTTTTTTTTTTGCCACGCTGTGCAGGATGCAGAACTTCCCTGACCAGGGATCCAACCTGTGGTACCTTGCAGTGGAGCCCCGAGTCTTAACCATTAGACCACCAGGGACATCCTTCTATCACCTCCTTATCCAAGGCAGGTGTTTGGTCCTAGGGCTGGAGTCAGTCTGAGCCTGTGTATGGGTCAAAGTGGATGGAGCTGTGGGAAGAGGTGGGCTATCAGCTGGGTCACACATAACATAGAGAAGTGACTCTGGTGAAGAAATTTTCCAGCCATCAAGAAGCAAAAGGGTGGCAACATGGCCAAATGGTCAGACTCCACTATCTATAGGCAACTGTGCTTTAAAAGGAAATAGACAAGTACAGATGCATATATTATCTTTTCAAACATTTAAACATTTTGAATAAGTAATGGATTCACATATTTCTGCATTCAAAGTATAAAAGAGTCCGTAATGAAGAGTCGCCTTCACATCTCTGCACTCCCCAGACATCTAGCTTTCCTCTCCACAACAATATTATTTGCTTTTTGTGTGTATATATATCTCTCTATATAACACAGATATATATTTCTTTATGTTTACATATTTTCTCTTTGGTGTTTGGATCTGTGTATATAATGTTCCCCTTTTCCTTAAGTGGTAGCATACTATATTCTTCTTTTCCTTACTTTTTCCCATTAACAATATATCTTGAATATATTTCCAAATCACTACAAAGAAGGCTTCCTCATTGTTTTTCACAGATGCATGGTATTCCATGGATGTACCATAATTTATGTGACTTAGCCTCCCACTGATGGGTATTTAGGTTGTTTTGAATCCTTGCTCTTCGAAATAATTTGTACACACATTGTTCTGCATGTGTAAATATTTCTGTAGGATGAATCTCTCGAACTAGAATTGATGGATCAAAAGATGTATGCATTTGTAATTTTGATAAATTTTACAAAATTAACCTCTAGGGTTATACCAGTTTATATTTCCATTAGCGATTTAAGAGAATAACTAGCAACTATTTGCACTGTGGAAAAAGTTGATGCTATGACTACACAAAAATATTTCATGGAAATAGTTCCTACAATCGTAGGTCACCAGGTATGGCAGAGTCAAGCTGATTATTCCTTCCATGAAACTGTGGAAAGCTGCCACTTTATTTAGGGAGATTCATTAAGCAAGTAATGTTCATTAATTGAAATGTTAGATGGGGAGGGAGGTGGGAGGGGGGTTCATGTTTGGGAATGCATGTAAGAATTAAAGATTTTAAAATTTAAAAAATAAAAAACTAAAAAAAAAAAAAAAAAAGAAATGTTAGGCTTCCTGTCTTTTGTAAAGCTGAAATGTGAAACATAATCCCACTACATAACCCAAATAAAGATGATGCTTTATGGTTTATGAAGTGTTTTTCCACACAGTTTTTAAAATGTTCTCTGAACCTAAAATCTAGGTTTAAAGTGATATACTAAATTTTAAGAACTTTGCCTCAGAAATACTACAAAAGTCAAAAGAGAACTGGAGCAAGAAGTCACTTGTCAAATTGATACATGCTCCTCATGATCACAGGCCCAGTTCTGGACTTTAAAGTGGTTAGTTTTCTCTCTAACAGTGTTTGGAACTCTGGGTGGCTCTTGAGTACAAGCCCGTGTATTAAAAATGAATGACAGCACCATATTATCATGGCTGATTCCTGCTTTAATCATTCCTGTAAAACCCTTTTGCATTCCAAGACAATGAAAAATGCAAAAAGCTGTTATAAACAGCTGAGTCAAGATCTAATTCTCCAGTGTGTTTATTCTTATTGAGTAAATTCTACATAATCCATTGGCAAAGGAGATAGGATAACACATTCTGGCAGAAATGAAAATTACTGACAAACAGCTACATGGTGCTAGTTACAAAGGCACGGCAAGAATCTTTCTATGGAATCTTTTATCCACCCATACAGTTAGCGTAGGTCACATGACCATCTTTGCAGCTTGTGGGAGAGGGACAGAATTTGCTTGTGCAGTGCAGCAAGCCTTGAAGAGGTTTATTTTATCCTCTGCGAAGTCCATGGTCATGAGAATTGTGAAAAGCTTAACAGCAGGAGACAGTGCTATTCATTTGGAAAATAACCAAAGCCCTCTTTTCACTGGTATATTGTCCACAGATATTTCACAAAATGATAGATTGATAAGTCAATCAAATAATTGTAGCACTACAAAACGTATGTTTTTAAAGACCATTTTAATAGAAGATTCTCATATCTGAATTTATTATTGGTTATCGAAACAGACTTCCATTTATACCCTTTGCTGGTGTTGGCCTCTTTCTTCATTGTTTTTCCTCAGCAGCTGTAGATAAGAGCTCACCAATGATTTCCAATTAAGAACCAGTCATCCGCCTCACTAGTTCTAGAAGATGAAGTGAGTGAAATTCTCTAGAACCGGGCTTCTCAAATTTGAATGTGCAAATTAACTACCTAGGGAGATCTTGTTAAAATGCAGAGTTTGATTCAATAGATCTGTTGGAAATGCAGACTTTGTTGCTGATCTGAGGATCACACTTAAAAGTAGCACTGCTGCCTTATAAAAATCTTTGACAACTATGACTCAAAATACAATTGCCATAAGGAAAAAAACAGATAAATGTGGCGACATTAATGTAACTGTTGTTGACATAGAAAACAAACTTATAGTCACCAAAGGGGACGGAGTGGGGGAGGGAACGAGGGGCGGAGGGGACGGGGGGAGCTACGTTAGGAGTTTGGGATTAACACATACACATTACTATATATGGGCGCGACTTAGCAGCAGCAGCAGCAGCAGCAGCTGGTCGCCGAAGAACCCGCCTCCCAATGCAGGAGCCGCAGAAGACACGGGTTCGATCCTTGGGTCGGGAAGATTCCCTGGAGAAGGAAATGGCAATCCACTTCAGTATTCCTGCTGGGATAATCCCATGGACAGAGGAGCCTGGCGGGTGACAGCCCATGAGGTCGCAAAGAGTCGGACACGATTGAGCACGCAGGCAGGTAGAGACTGCTATATATAAGGCAGGTAAGCAACAGGGATCTACTGTATAGCACAGGGAACTCTACTCCATATCTTGTAATAACCTATGATGGAAAAGGATATGAAAAAGAATGCATATATATGCACATATGTGTATAACTGAATCACTTTGTTGTACACTTAAAATTAACACATTATAAGTTAACTACACTTCAATAAAAATATAGCTGTTGCATGCAAAACAAACAACCAACCCCCAAACAGCTTAGATAGAATAAAAACATAAATGACAAAATGGGAAAAAATATTTGCAACTTGGAGCACAGATAATGGGGTACTATTCCTAATGTATGATAAACTTTTAAAAATAGGACAGAAAAAGACAATTCTAGAAAGCAGGCTAAATATAAAAATGATCAATTTAAGAAAAACAAGTGCATAAAAAAAAAAAAAAAGAAAAACAAGTGCAAATGTCTCTTTACCATATGGAAAGAGCTTGGTCTTGCTCATAATAGAAATGCAAATTAAAACTACACTGAGGTATGTTTTCTCTCCTACCAGGTTAGCAAAAATCCAAAAGTTTGACATTTTCTTTTGATATTCTCTCTTATAGGAATCTATCCCAAGGGTACACTATAAAAAAATGAAAGCACAAATATTTATTGCAACATTAATTATAATAGCAAGAAACTGGAAACAATGCAAATGACTTTTGGGAGCCTCGATGAATAAATTCTGATACATCTACACAATGAATACTAATTTTTTTTGGCTGCACTGCCTGGCGTGCAGGATCTTAGTTCCATGACCAAGGATAGGATGAAACCATGCCCCCTGCAGTGGAAGCTCGGAGTCTTAACCACCAAACCGCCAGGGAAGTCCCCAACTATGAATACTATTTAAACATAGGAGGAAACAAAGAATGTCTTTATGCATTGCTATAACGTGTTCTCTGGGATTTAATGTTAAGTAAAAAGAAAGTAAAGTGGAAAAATAAAAGAACATAGTTTATCATAGAAAGGGGGAAGAATGCAACTATGTATGTACCTATATTTTTCTTTCCCTCCACCCCACCCTCGTCCTCAAACAGGACCTGTATTTTTAGGATACAATGTAAAGGATAGATCATAAAATAAATAAACTGTTACCTATGGAGGAAGAAGGAAATAGTGGAGAGATAGAACCTAGATTTTTTTCTGAAGATACTTTGAATTAGAGATGTAACTTTAGAACCATGTCAATACTTTACATAATTACAAAGCAAAATTTAATTTAAAAATTTTAAAAAGCGATATCTAAAAATCCAAAGCAACATGAAATAAATGGATCTATGTACTAAGTTAATGGCTTAATCACGTGGAGACAAATGATTTCAAGTGAACTTCAAAAGATGGTAAATTTGACTCTAAGTTTCTAATGGGCTATACCTAATAAAAAGGAAAGACATAAAAAAATCTTAAACTGAATATTATATATATATTTTATAGCAAATATATATATTTAAAATAATATGTTTTTTTCTGATAATACTATATGTTTATTCAGTTCAGTTCAGTTGCTCAGTCGTGTCTGACTTTGCGACCCCATGAATCGCAGCATGCCAGGCCTCCCTGTCCATCACCAACTCCCGGAGTTCACTCAGACTCATGTCCATTGAGTCGGTGATGCCATCCAGCCATCTCATCCTCTGTCGTCCCCTTCTCCTCCTGCCCCCAATTCCTCCCAACATCAGGGTCTTTTCCAGTGAGTCAACTCTTTGCATGAGGTGGCCAAAGTATTGGAGTTTCAGCTTTAGCATCAGTCCTTCCAATGAACACCCAGGACTGATCTCCTTTAGGATGAACTGGTTGGATCTCCTTGCAGTCCAAGGGACTCTCAAGAGTCTTCTCCAACACCAAGTTCAAAAGCATCAATTCTTCGGCGCTCAGCTTTCTTCAGAGTCCAACTCTCACATCCATACAGGACCACAGGAAAAACCTTAGCCTTGACTAGACGGACCTTAGTCGGCAAAGTAATGTCTCTGCTTTTGAATATGCTATCTAGGTTGGTCATTACTTTCCTTTCAAGGAATAAGCGTCTTTTAATTTCATGGCTACAGTCACCATCTGCAGTGATTTTGGAGCCCCCCAAAAAACAAAGTCTGACACTGTTTCCACTGTTTCCCCACCTATTTCCCATGAAGTGATGGGACCAGATGCCATGATCTTCGTTTTCTGAATGTTGAGTTTTAAGTCAACTTTTTCACTCTCCTCTTTCACTTTCATCAAGAGGCTCTTTAGTTCCTCTTCACTTTCTGCCAAAAGGGTGGTGTCATATGCATATCTGAGGTTATTGATATTTCTCCCAGCAATCTTGATTCCAGCTTGTGTTTCTTCCAGTCCAGCGTTTCTCATGATGTACTCTGCAGAGAAGTTAAATAAGCAGGTGACAATATACAGCCTTGATGTACTCCTTTTCTTATTTGGAACCAGTCTGTTGTTCCATGTCCAGTTCTAACTGTTGCTTCCTGACCTGCATATAGATTTCTCAAGAGGCAGGTCAGGTGGTCTGGTATTCCCATCTCTTTCAGAATTTTCCAATTTATTGTGATCCATGTGTATTATAGTTATTAAATTATATTTAATTCAAATTTTTATTATATTTACTTATAACTATTAAATTTAAATGTATGTCAAATATATTTAGTAATATAAGACTTATAATTAATTGTTATAATATCATTAGGAACCAAGATTTTCAGCATAGAAGAGAAAAAGTATATTTAATAAAATCAAGGTCTTTATTTTTTAAATTATTTTTAAAAAGATATTACATAGTTACTGAGTATATTTCTCACACTGTATATTTCATACCTGTAACTCATTTATTTTGCAACTGGAAATTTGTACCTCTCAGTGTCCCTCACCTATTTCTTTTTTCTCCTCACCACCTCTGGCAATCACCTGTTCTCTGTATCCATAACTCTGCTTCTGTTTTGCTATATTCGTTCATTTGTTTTGCTTTTTAGATTCCCCCTACAAGTGAAATCATCAAGTGTTTGTCTTTCTCTGTCTGACTTATTTCACTTAGCATAATACTATCTAGGTCTATCCATGTTGTCACAAATAGCAAGATTTTGTTCCTTTTTTATGGTGGAGTAATATTCAATTGTGTACATAAACCACATCTTTGTTTTCTTTATTTTTTATACCACCTCTTCTTTATCCATTCATCTGTTGCTTTGTATCTTGGCTGTTGTAAACAGTACTGCAATGAACCTAGCGATGCGGCATTTCTAGTTAGTGTTTTTGTTTCCTTTGGGTAAATACCCAGAAGTGGAATTGCTGGATCATATGGTAGTTCTATTTTTAATATTTTGAAAAATCGCCATATTGTTTACTATAGTGGCTGCACCAATCTACATTTCCAGCGACGGTACCGAGGGGTTCCCTTTTTTCCACATCTTCACTAACACTTATTTGTTGCATTTTTAATAACAGCCATTCACACAGGTGTGAGGTGATATCTCGTTCTGGTTTTGACTTGCATTTCCCTGGTAATTAGTGATGTTGAGCATCTTTTTATGTATCTGTTAGCAGTCTGTATATTCTTTGGAAAAATGTCTATTCAGTTCTTCTGCTCATTTACTCATTGGTCTGTTTGTTCTTTTGATGTTGAGTTGTATGAATTGTTTGTGTATTTTGGATACTTTTATCAGTCATATCATTTGCACATGTTTCTCCCACTCAGTAGGTTGTCTTTTCATTTTGACAGTTTCTTTTGCTGTGCAAAAGCTTTTACATTTAATTAGATTCCATTTGTTTATTTTTGCTTTTGTTACCTTTGCCTTAGGAGACAGATCCCCCCAAAATAATGCTATTATTTGTGTCCAAGAGTATTCTGCCTATGTTTTCTTCTAGGAGTTTTATTTCCAGTCTTACATTTAGGTCTTTATTCCATTTTTAGTTTATTTTTGCATATGGCAAGAAAATGTTCTAATTTCATTATTTTACATGTAGTTGACCAGTTTTCCAAGCACCACTTATTCAAGAGACCCTCTTTTCTCCATTGTTTATTCTTGCCTCCTTTGTTGTCGATTGGCCATGAATGTGTGGGTTTATTTCTGGGCTCTCTATTCTGTTGCACCAATCTGTCTGTTTTTGTGTCAGTACCATACTATCTTGATTACTGTAGCTTTGTAGAAGTCAAGGAATGTAATACATCCAGCTTTGGTCTTCTTTCTCAGGATTGTTTTGACTATTTGGGGTCTTTTGTGTTTCCATTTCTTTAGAATTATTCGTTCTTGTTCTGTGAAAACTGCTATTGGTAATTTTATAAGGATTTCAATGAATCTCTAGCTTTGGGTCGTAGGATTATTTAAACAATACTAGTTCTTCTAATCTATGAACACAGTATATCTTTCCAACTGTTTGTGTCTTCTTCATTTTCTTTCATCAGTGTCTTACGGTTTTCTGATTATAGATCTTTTACCAACTTATATTTATTCTTAGGTATTTTTGATGCAATGTACATGGGATTTTTTTCCCTAATTTCTCTTTCTGATAGTTCATTGTTAATGTGTAGAAATGATATAGATTTCTATATACTAATTTTGCATCCTGCAACTTTACCAAATTCATTGACAAACTCTAGAAATTTTTTGGTGGTGTCTTTAGAATTTTCTATGTGGAAATCACTGATGTGGAAAATTAAAAAAGAAGAAAGAATAAAACGAAGTGAGAACAGTTTAAGAGACTTTTAAGACAACGTCAAATATAGTAACATTACCATTAATGCAATGTTAGTAGGGTCTCAGAAGAAAGAAAGGGGCAGAGAACATAGTTGAAGATATAATAGCTGAAAACCTCCCTAACATGGGAAAAGAAACAGGCATCCAGGTCCAAGAAGCACAGAATCCCAAATAGGATCACCCCAAAGAGAACCACACCAAGACAGATTGTCATTAAAACGGTAAAAATTAAGGATAAAGAGAGAACACCAAAAGAAGCAGGGGGTCAGTTGGGGGGAGACTTCTCTGGTGGTCCAATGGTTAAGACTCCCTGCTTCCAATGCAGGGGATGTGGGTTTGATCCCTGTTCAGGGAACTAAGATCCCACATGCTTTGCATTGCTGCCCAAAATAAAAGTAAAAGCAGCAAGGGCAAAGCAACATGTTATGTAGAAGGGAACCCCCATAAGGCTATCAGCTGACTTTTCATCAGAAACTCTTCAAGCCAAGAGAGTAACACAATATATTTAAAATACTGAAAGGAGAAAACCTACAAGTAAGAATTCTCTAACCAGCGAGGTTTTTATTCAGGTTTGATGAAGAGATCAAAAGTTTTACAGACAAGCAAAAGTTAAAAGAGTTCAGCACCACCAAACCAGCTCTATAAGAAATGTTAAGGGGACTTCTCAAAGTTAAAAACGAAAGGCTGCAACTAGAGACAGGAAATTATGAAAGGAAAAAAATCTCCCTGGTAAAGGCAAATATACAGTACAGGTAGCAAATTAACCACAAAAAACCAGTAGGAAGATTAAAAAACAAAAGCAAAATCTATATCGATAATAAGTAGTTAAGGGGTGTATAAAAAAACAATGCAAAATGTGATGTCACAACCAATAAATGTTGGGGGAGGGCAAGGAATAATGCAGGATTGTTAAAATACGTTTGAATTTAAGAGATCAGCAACTTAAAATATATATACATATAGAAATATATAAACAAAAATGAAAAAAGAATGGTAGGATTAGAACAGTGATTCTCAAAGTATGGACCCTTGGATCATTTCAGGGATCCATGAAGTCAAAACTATTTTCATAATATTATTAAGATTTTATTTACCTTTTTCACTAGGTTGACACTGCATTGATGGCGGAAAAGCTAAAACTGCTAGTGCTTTAGCATGAGTTAAGGCAGCTGTACTCATTGTCTTAGTGGTCACTTATTTTTTACTGCCATGTTCAAAAAAAAATCACAAGTTTCACTTAAGGATGTCTTTGCTGAAGTAGTAAAAATTATTAATTTTATTAAATCAACACTTGAATATGTGTCTTTATAATATTCCATGTGATGAAATGGGAAGTCTGCACCAGGCATTTCTGCTACACTCTGAAATATGATGGCTGTCTCCAGGAAAAACGATTGTGCAATTATTTGAGTGGAGAGCTGAACTAGCCACTTTTTTTTTTTTTCGGTGGAAAGCTATTTTTACTGACAGGCAAACTATGGGTATTCAGACAGAGGTATCTGGCAGAGATTTTCTTGAAAATTAAGATGTGAACCTTGTCAGTTCAACAAAAACAACTTGACAGTATTTATTGCCAATGATAAAATTCAAGCTTTCAAGTGAAAATTGGAATTTTGGAAACTTGTATCCACCCCTGTGAGTTTAATATCTTGTCAATATTTAAAGACTTTTCAGATGAGACTCTTGGTGATATTAACAAATGTGATTTGGGGGATATTGTGTAATGAGATGTGTCAACATTTGTAATATTTGCATAACTCAGTGAACCAATATTTTTGAAATGACTAATGCATGATGTTACAAAATCATGGATGGGTAAAAGATCCACTCAAAGTACAAGATAGATTTTAATGAAACAGGTTATGAAAAGTACATTGATGTGGTTTCAGATTCCACATCGCAAGTATCCTTGAAGAAATTACCATTTCTTCCTAAAAAGTACATCCACGATTATCTGTAAAGGCTATTGAAATGCTCTAGCCTTTTCTAAACTACAGATCGGTATGAGATTGGGTATTCTTCCACTGAATATACTTCAACCAAACCAACATGTTACAACAGATTGAATATAGGAGATATGAGAATCTAACTCTCTTCTAAGCAAGAGAGTTCCAGAAAAACATCTATTTCTGCTTTATTGACTATGCCAAAGCCTTTGACTGTGTGGATCACAATAAACTGTGGAAAATTCTGAAAGAGATGGGAATACCAGACCACCTGACCTGCCTCTTGAGAAATCTGTATGCAGGTCAGGAAGCAACAGTTAGAACTGGACATGGAACAACAGACTGGTTCCAAATAGGAAAAGGTGTACGTCAAGGCTGTATATTGTCACCCTGCTTATTTAACTTATATGCAGAGTACATCATGAGAAACGCTGGACTGGAAGAAACACAAGCTGGAATCAAGATTGCTGGGAGAAATATCAATAACCTCAGATATGCATATGACACCACCCTTATGGCAGAAAGTGAAGAGGAGCTAAAAAGCCTCTTGATGAAAGTGAAAGAGGAGAGTGAAAAAGTTGGCTTAAAGCTCAATATTCAGAAAACGAAGATCATGGCATCCGGTCCCATCACTTCATGGGAAATAGATGGGGAAACAGTGGAAACAGTGTCAGACTTTGTTTTTTGGGGGGCTCCAAAATCACTGCAGATGGTGACTGCAGCCATGAAATTAAAAGATGCTTACTCCTTGGAAGAAAAGTATGACCAACCTAGATAGTGTATTCAAAAGCAGAGACATTACTTTGCCGACTAAGGTCCATCTAGTCAAGGCTATGGTTTTTCCTGTGGTCATGTATGGATGTGAGAGTTGGACTGTGAAGAAGGCTGAGCGCCGAAGAATTGATGCTTTTGAACTGTGGTGTTGGAGAAGACTCTTGAGAGTCCCTTGGACTGCAAGGAGATCCAACCAGTCCATTCTGAAGGAGATAAACCCCGGGATTTCTTTGGAGGGAATGATGCTGAAGCTGAAACTCCAGTACTTTGGCCACCTCATGCGAAGAGTTGACTCATTGGAAAAGACTTTGATGCTGGGAGGGATTGGGGGCAGTAGGAGAAGGGGACAACCGAGGATGAGATGGCTGGATGGCATCACGGACTCGATGGACTTGAGTTCTGAGTGAACTCTGGGAGATGGTGATGGACAGGGAGGCCTGGCGTGCTGCGATCCAGGGGGTCGCAAAGAGTTGGACACGACTGAGCGACTGAACTGAACTGAACTCTCTTCTAGTAAGCCAGACCTTAAAGCAATTTACAGAAATGTACAGTGCCACATTTTTCCACTAATTATCTTTCTTTTGGAAAAAGAAAAAAATGGTTATTTTACATAAAATATGCTATTTATGTTATGCTTACTACTATTACTTTTAAATGCACTAATACAAACATTCTAAAATTTCTCAGTTTTAATATTGCATATGGTAAATATCAGAAGCTATAACCTACATAAACAAAAGCTCTTTGGGATCCTTAATAACTGCTAAGAATTCTGAGTCTAAAATTTGAGAACTTTTGAATTAGAACATCATTATTTTCCATATAATAATAGTTAATGAGTAATAGATCTAGGAATTGATCATCGATGGCCACCATATCACAAAAAAGGAGATATTATATACCTCCTGGCAGCTATTTACAACACCACCTATGAAATATTCTTTTCAAAAAATCTGTCTCTAATAAAACTCTAGATTTCGCTACCAGTTTATATAAAATATAAATTTATATATAAAATTTATTTATTATATATAAAATAGAAGGGCAAGATGAACCTGTTAAGGACACACTGGGTATATAAAAAAGCAAAACTTAGCATAATAGGTCTTTCCATAGGCGACATGACTCCATTTCTTCAATGAATAAATTGCAAGGAAAAGAAAGGGAGAAGCAACCGATGGACTTCTGTTCCTGTTGTGTGGAATGCTTTACCCTGCATTTCCAGTTGGTGAGCTCATATTTATCTTTCTTTAAAAAATTTTTTTCTTCCAGTTTTATCGAGATAGAATTGACAAACAACATCATGAAATGATTACTACAGTAAGTTTAGTGAACATCCATCATTGCATATATTGAGTTGGCCCAAAAGTTCGTTCAGTCTTTCCATCCCATTGTGCAGAAAAACTCGTATGAACTTTTTGGCCAACCCAACAGATACAACAACATTAAAGAAACAGAGAAAATATACATTTTTTTCCTTGTGATGGGAACTCTCAGGGTTTACCCTCTTAACTTTTATATATAACATATAGCAGTGTTAATTATATTTATCATGTTGTGTAATATATCTCTGTGTGTGTGTGTTAGTCGCTCAGTCGTGTCCAACTCTTTGCGACCCCATGGACTGTAGCCCACCAGGCTCCTTTGTCCATGGGATTCTCTAGGCAAGAATACTGGAGTGGGTTGCCATATACATCTCTAGTACTTATTTATTTTGTAATTGGAAGTGTGTATGTTTAGACTATCTTCATCCATCCATTAGCCCAAGCTGACTAATTCATCTGCCTTTGCTCCTCCTACATCTTCAGGTTCTTCACCAGCTCCTTTATCCAGAAACCAAACTTGACACAATGTCCTAAGGGTCTGATCATGACTTATCTTGACAGAAGGCAAGTTTAACAATAAGTGCAAATAGTTACTGAGTGCCTAATCTATGGCAGGCACTGCTCTGGGTGTAGGATGGTAGTAGGGCTAAGAAATCTAGGGCCTGCTATTTTGAGCTTAGAACCTACTTGGGAGATGGCCAATGATTAAGTGAATCCATAAAAATAACTGCAGCTATAGTAAGTGCTGTGAAGAAAATAGAACATTGTGATGTAGAATCAGGGTGTGTGTTGGTGGGGGGGGCGGTTAGGGGAGTAGTGCAAATTACTCTGACTAGGGTGGTAAGGGAAGGAGTAATATCTAAGATGAGATATAAGCGAGCCAGCTGTGTGTGAAATAGGGGGAAAATTTGATTTATAGGCTTGGGAGACCGTAAGTGCAAAGGATCTGAGGCAGGGGAAGAGCTTGGCATGTTTTAATTGTTGGTAGGTGAAGGGGAGCAGCATTTACCACCTCAAAATATGCCTCTTTAGCGTAATTCTTTTGAGCTGGTTAATTTTAGACATAGGGAAAGCTCTGAAAACCCACTAGCAGTTACTTTTGTAAGAGACATTTACATTTATAAGGGAAATCTCCATTTGTAAGGGTGTCGCCTTCTCCAGTACCAGGAAAAGAAGCGTGACTAAACCTCTAGACACTCTCAGCAATGGAGACGGCAGTCATGTGTCAGCCCTAGAACCTTACCTGTGCTTTTTTATTTATTTATTTATTTTTTTATTCTGGGCTGTGCTGGGTCTTCATCGTTGGGCGGGCTTTTCTCTAGTTGTGGTGAGTGAGGGCTACGCTTCGTTGCAGCATGCAGGCTTCTCATTTAAGTTGCTTCTCTTGCGGAGCACAGGCTCTAGGGCTTCAGTAGTTGTGGTTCCCATGGCGCACGGGCTTAGTTGTTACGAGGCATGTGGGATCTTCCCGACCCAGGAATCGAACCCGTTTCTCTTGCATTGGCAGGCAGATTCTTTACCGCTGAACCACCAGGGAAGCCCACTTAACCTAAGCTTTGATTGAAGCCGTAATTGGCTTCTCCCTCCACTTCCCAACATCTTCCTTTGTCTTTAACTGGAGATGGGATTTAAGGTGGTGGCTCAGAGGTTAAAGCGTCTGCCTGCAATGTGGGAGACCTGGGTTCGATCCCTGGGTCAGGAAGATCCCCTGGAGAAGGAAAAGGCAACCCACTCCAGTATTCTTGCCTGGAGAATCCCATGGACAGAGGAGCCTGGTAGGCTGCAGTCCATGGGGTTGCAAAGAGTCGGACACAACTGAGCGACTTCCTTCCTTTTGTGCCATTTCCAGGAGTTACTCAGTTTTCCTGGTTCTCTCTCATATATACAGGAGCTATGCATGTTATTCAACTTCTGTTTTTTTTCTTCCTGTTAATCTGTTTTATTGCTATGGGGTTAGGGAATATCTCAGCCAAGAGCCTAGAAGGGTAGATGGAAAATTATGTTTCCTCCCCTACAAAGACTAAGTGACTTGCGAGTAGTGAGAGCAGATGAGAAGAATGAGATATGAGAGCAAAGGGGTGCCGAAGCTCTCAGTGCCCTGCACGCTGAGGTAAGGGCTTGAGAGATCATTCACAGAGCAACGGGAACTCTTCCAAGGGCTGAAAGCCAGTAAATGACATGGTCTGACTGTGGGCTGGGCAAGCATCTAGTCTCCATAGACTAGTTAATGTTATTGAACCAGGATCGTTTTGCCCAGGTCTGAAGCAAAGAGAGAGTTTATTCTCAAGGCAGTCAAGTGAGGAGCTGGTAGAACAAGGAGCAAGGGGCTCAAGATATGTGTGGGATAAAGAATTAAGAAGCAGGCCATCACTGAGGCACAGGGAAAGGTGATTGGAAAGAGGTACTGTTATCTAGTTCTGTGCAGGCCTGACCTACTAAGCTACAGGCTTCTGCTCTTAGCACCAACTGGGGGTGGACATTTTGGCCCTCTGATGTCAGAAGGTCACTGAGCCGAACACTTCCGGGTGTCCGCATGCCCAGTTTGGGGGGAGGGGGTCAGTGGTCCTATCCAATCTTTTTTGTTTTAATTGGATTATAGTTGCTTTATGGTATTGTGTTAGTTTCTGCTATACTCTGGAGAAGGCAATGGCACCCCACTCCAGTACTTTTGCCTGGAAAATGCAACGGACGGAGGAGCCTGGTAGACTACAGTCCATGGGGTCACAGAGTCGTACACGACTGAGCGACTTCACTTTCACTTTTCTACTGTACAGCAAAGTGAATCAGCTCTATGTATAAATAGATGCCCTCTTCCTTTCTTTTTTTTCTTTTTTTTTTTAGTTTTTTATTTTTTTTAAATTTTAAAATCTTTAATTCTTACATGCGTTCCCAAACATGAATCCCCCTCCCCCCTCCCTCCCCATAACATCTCTGTGGGTCATCCCCATGCACCAGCCCCAAGCATGCTGTATCCTGCATCAGACATAGACTGGCGATTCAATTCTTACATGATAGTATACATGTTAGAATGCCATTCTCCCAAATCATCCCACCCTCTCCCTCTCCCTCTGAGTCCAAAAGTCCATTATACACATCTGTGCCTTTTTAAACAGGAAAAAATCAAGCAAAAATTTAATAATCTATACAAGGGAGAGACTCAGGAAAACTAAGTATCTCTGGTCCTATTCAATCTTAATGAGCTCAGCTCAACCTAGACAACTGATTCCAAGTTCCTGGAAAACAATTCTGGTGAACACCTTGTTGTTTAGCTTACTTGCCACTTGGAGGATATGCAAGTCTTCAAACGACCTTGATTAGTGAAGGCAGGTGCAATGGATTTGACTTGTGATTACCCACTGCTTCAGGAGGAGGCTTTAGAGGCATCCAGGCAGGAGATGATGGTGGAAGCAAAGAAAAAGATGCAAATCTATATGGAGGGTCAGCAGAGTTTTCCGATGGGGTCTCCACATACAGCAGTACCCTTGTATCCTTGCAGCCAGGGCTCCTAACCTGGGATCCATGTGTCCCAGGAAATTCCAGGAATGCACCTTGGGAAGTTCACATCCCTCTGAAAAGGTATGAGGGATGGTATGTCTGAGTATTGTCTTGGCGGGGGTGGGGGCCCATGGTTTTCATCAGGTTCTCAAAGGTGGTAGAAACCCCAACAGATATGAGAGGTGATTGAAACTGGAGGAGGGGCATGTTGGGGGGTTGTCGTGCTCTTTACTTTTCTGTTTGCTTGGAAGTTTGCATAATAAGCAGCTCAAAATATCGGTGTGCCAACTGTGCAAGAAGAACAAAGAAGGATTGTTGTGGCAGACCTTTTGAAAGGCACATTGCTACATTTTATGGCTCATGGTCAGCCTGTTCTAAGATTTTGGAGGTGTTCTTAGATGGCCACAGCCCCCTTCCTCCCCTATGTGGCTTTGGTAGCCACTTTGTTTCTCCTTCAAGGGGACCACCTTCTACTGAATTTCATTTTCTGATTTTCACAAATACAGAGTATATTAAAGTTCCTTGAAACAAAGAGCTGGGGTGCTGGGGTTTAAGGGCCCTGACTTGAAAATCAGGCACTGGTGACCCTGAGCAATAACAAAAACCCTGAGCCTCAAATTCTTCTATGTAAAAGAGGACTTATATTTGCTCATTGGGTGATTGGTGATAAAAAAGAAGATCTGGGTAATACACATATCCCAGCCCTGCGTGACTAAACAGGAGCTTGGCGCTGCTGTCGTTTTCAAGTTGTGGAAGAATCACGCAAAATTGGTGAGCACGGTGTCCTCTTCGCATCATTCAACTGGTCAAGGTAGGATTTAATTTTTACTTTCTTTAAAAAACACTTTTTTTTTTTACTGAGGTATAGTTGATTTACAATGTTGTGTTAGTTTCCAGTGTACAGCAAAGTGATTCAGTTATACATATGTATGTATCTATCCCTTTTTAGATTCTTTCCCATTATAGTATATTACAAGATATTGAATAGAGTTCCCTGTGCTATACAGTAGGTCCTTGTTGGTTCTCTATTTTTTAAAATTTATTTTAAATTTTTGGCTGTGCTGGATCTTTGCTGCAGCGGGGGCTTTTCTTTAGTTGTGGTGAGCGGCAGCTACTCTAGCTGTAGGGCACAGGCTTCTCATTGCAGTGGCTTTTCTTATTGCAAAGCTCAGGCTCTAGGACCGAAGGCTTCAGTAGCTGAGGCCCTAGACCACAAGCTCAGTCGTAGTGGTGCACAGGCTTTGTTGCTCCACAGCATGGGGGATCCTACTGGATCAGGGATCGAACCAGGGTCTCCTGCTTTGGCAGGTGGATTCCCAACCACTGGGCCTCTAGGGAAGCCTGGTTATCTATTTTACGTATGTGCCGTGTGCTGTGCTTAGTCACTCAAGCATGTCTGACTCCCTGTGGTCCCTTGGACTGTAGCCTGCCAGGCTTCCCTGTCCATGGGATTCTCCAAGCAAGAATACTGGAGTGGGTTGCCATTTCCTTCTCCAGAGGAACTTCCTGACCCAGGGATCGAACCAGCATCTCTTGTGTCTCCTGCATTGGCAGGAGGATTCTTTACCACTATATTATATATAGTAGTGTGTATATTTTAGTCCCAAACTCCTAATTTATCCTCCCCCCCCCCTTTCCCCTTTAGTAAGTGCAAGTTTCTTTCCTATGTCTGTGTGTGTATGGAGAGGACTGGGGAAAGCCGTTTGTTATGTTGAATGCCTCTCTCACCACCCCCACCAGTAATAAGCACCCCAAGGGTCAAGCAGAGTTGGGCTGACACCCTGATTCCCCTGACTCTGCTGAAAAACCTGCAGCATGTCTTTGAGGTGTAGTTCTCTCTCTTGTTCAGTTCTGCTTCTGACAAAGTCAGAGCTGTTGGCCTGGTGGCCCTGTGGGCAGCTTGCGGAGGCCACACCGTGGCTGGTCTCCCCACCTCAGCCCCCTTCCCCCTGGTGGCGTCCCAGGCTGCTCCGGGGGACTCATCCTGCCTCTCCTCTGCTACTCCAAGCAGATCAGTCTCTGGTACCTGGTTCTCCCCTTGTTCTCAGCTCAGCTTTCCTTTCTTCTCCTGTAGCTGCTCCCCTACCAAAGCAACTGGCCACGTTCCTCAGGCCCTGAAGCCAATCTGTTTCGGTTTCCGGGGTTTCAAAGGATGACAAGAGCAAGGCCTCCCGTAATGGAAGAGCATCTCCTATCCTCTCTCATTTGACTCTTCCAACTGTTTTAATCATATGGAGGCTTGGAGGGTGTTGTGGAGGCAGCACAGGGTGGTGGCTGAGAGAGCAGGCTCTGGTGGCAGCAACTTTGGGTCCCATCCTGGCCCTCCTATCTATTAACTGAGTGACCTCGACCAAGTCACTTAACCTCTCTTTGTTGCCATTTTTTACCTCCACCGTAGAGATAATACCACTTACCTCTGGGGCTTATGAGGATAAAGTACTAAGATGACATGGCATATAAAAGGTGTTTAATGAATGAAGAAAATCACATCAGAAGGGTTCAATTAGTGAAGAAAGACATGGAAAGAGGGTTCAATGAATGAAGAAAACGCTGGTCACTCAAGTAGTGCCCGACTGCTCTTGCTGCCCCTTTAGACCCTCTCTTCCCACTCGGTTCTCAGCTGCCTGACTTCCTGGGTTTGGCCGTTGGCGAGCCCCGGCAAAGCACAAAGGATGGAGGCAGAGTGAAGTCAGACATCTATTTCCCTGACTCTGTTCCAGCAGAGTCACCTCACTCTGCCTGTGTTCCTTGTCAGGAGGTCACAGCTCTTCTTAAGGCAGCCCTCTCTATGGGACTTCTCCCGTTTGGGTTCCAATGACAAGTCTATCTCCTCCATCTTTGGAGCTAGGAGTGAATACAGTCTCAGGGTACTGCATTGACCCTAACTGGTGTAACTGGGAGCTTCCAGAATGACCTCCTTCTTGGCGGGCTCCTTACTTCTCAAAGGCTTGGACCTTTAGGGTGCCTCTCCTCACAAGGTCTTGAGGAGATAATCCAATGAGATACTATCTAGAGTATGTTGTTGACTGTAAAGGACTGTGATTACTATAGGGCTTTATTTTTACTAGGAGGTGACCAAACCCTCACAGGTGAAAAAATGACTGTAGGAAAAATATCTGGGAATCTGTGATGTTTACTTTGAGTGTTTGCGTGCTCAGTTGCATTGGTCGTGTCCAACTCTTTTGCAACCCCATGGACTGTAGCCCACCAGGCTCCTCTGTCCATGTGGATTCTCCAGGCAAGAATACTGGAGCGGGTTGCCATTTCCTTCTCCAGGGAATCTTCCCAACCCAGGCAGCAAACCTGTGGCTCCTGTATTGGCAGGTGGATTCTTTCCCACTGAGCCACCTGGGAAGCTGATGTTTACCTATTTAGGTATTGGGATTATAATTTCAAAACCCATATATCAAAATGGTACGTCCCTCCCCTCACTGAGAACCTGAGAAAGGAATGTTCTGAGGATCTTTGTTCTATGCAATGGGTCCCTATGGAGGGCTTTTATCTCTTCTACCACATGATGTGAGGAATTTCAAAGCCTATCTCTTCTAAAGCCTAAAGCCTGCAGCCCCACAATCTCACTAAGGGCTCTACCTGCTCTGTTTTGGTCACCAACACATCTCTGTTTCCAAAAGGTGAGGCAGTTTGATCAACGAGCTAGATCTTCTTGGTCTGTGAAGCTGGGGGGCTTTGCCTCATCTCTGAAGACAGTTTGCTACAATTTAATATGTACATCAGACATTTCCATTTCTGACTTCTTTTTCCCTCAGGCTGTCTGACTGGCTCTGGGAGACATCTTAGGTATCTCACCCTTTTTGGCACTGGCCCTAGGCCAGAATTCAACTTTTTTGACAACCCGGTCCCTGGAGCTAGCAGATATCTCTCAAGAAACATTTCTCTCTACTTTGCAACGAGATCAAGGGTTTCTGCAGTCTCCTCTCTAACTGAATCCCACCCGCCTCTTCCTGACTGCCTTGGCCAACTTCCTCCCTATTTGTATTAATCAGTGTCCCCTCTGGTTAGGACTTTTCTAAGCTCCATGCCCTCCCCTTCTTCTCTGAAATTTCATCCTCTAGGACATGCTCCCACCCCATCGTCCAGCAGCCTCTCAGTCAGTATATGTCATTGTTACCTTTACATCCCAAACTCATCTCAGTCATGATGAGAGATATAGCAGTGAGCCATCCTGAAGAGAGAGAGGTTAGTTCCCTGCCCAGGGATTGAATCTGGGTAGCCTGGATGAAAAACAGGAATCCTAGCTACTAGACCACCAGGGGCTCGAGGCAAGAAGCAAAATGGCCCTGACACTTTCCCCTCCTTTGAAAGCAAGAATGTTTCAAGGAGGTGAAAACTGGAAAAACAAGTATACAAAGTTTATTATTAGAGACTCAGTATAACATATGGGAGAGCAGACAGAGAAATAGTTTATTTCAGACAGAAGCAAGGCAGAAATGCACACCTAAGGAGAAAGGGTATGGGTGTCTTCTCTAATGAGGAACACCTTAAAGAGGTGATTTAAATCAGTAATAATTCATACAATGAATGAAGAGTCCTTCATCACATTGTGAGAAGGTAAAATTATCTTGCGTCTATGGCCACAGAATTTTGGCTAGAATTCTGAAGTGTTCTTCATGTTTAGGAGGTATGGACCGTCCTTAAAGTCAGTTTTTATTATTTACCCATCTTTTTCCAAAATCAGTTCAATTTAACTATGTGTGAGGGGCAACTTCTTGATTTAGGTTGAGTTGTACTGGACAGAACACTGAACTCTCAACTGTTTTCCTTAGCTGATCTCCAAGGGTGACCCTTTCCCCCTGAACATTATTACCTATTATTAAACCTGTTGCTCTTCTTTTCCACTCCTGTGTTTCCTTAGCCGTTCTACCCCTAAACATAACATTTTTGTTCCTGTGAAGGTCACAAAGAAAAAAGCCAAACTGGGCTTAAGACAGTGACAGAGATGTGCTTTAAACAAATCAAGTAATAAGCTGAAGTTGCCAACAAGGTCATGGTAAACCTTGGCTGTTCATGAACAGTTATGGTTAGACAGAGAGATCTAGAATGATCCAGAATCCTGAAGGGCATGTGTGAATGGCCAAGTGCTGAAACTAGCACCTCGCATTCTAAACCCACTCAAGAACAGGTTCAGCGATTTAGCAAAACCATCTGGTTTCACACAGGCATTTTGTTAGTGTCAGCACCACAGACGGGTGCAATAAGCCCCTTTTAAAAGGAAATGGAAGCACATTGGCCTAAAAAAACTTTTTGTTGAAGTGTCATATATGTACAGAAAAGTGGGGACTTCCCTGGTGGTCCAGTGGTTAAACTTGGCCTTCCAACGCAGGGGGTGCAGGTTCAATCCCTTGTCAGGGAGCTAAGATCTCATATGTCTTGTGGCCAAAAAACCAAAACATGAAACAGAAGCAATATTATAACAAATTCAGTAAAGACTTTAAAAATAGTCCATACTAAAAAAATCTTAAAAAAAAATAAAAAGTGCACAAATTTTAGTGTGAGCTCACTGAGCAAACTGAGCACACCCATGCAGTCAGCACCTGGATCAGTAACAGAAAATGACCAGTGACCCCAAATGTTTCTCTTCTGATCCCTCCCAGTCACTATCCAACCCTTTCTTCCTCTTAGCACTTTCTGTAGCATGTTATATATTTTAGTTATCTTATTTGTAATCTCTCTCTCCCACTGGAATATAAGCTTCATGAGGGCAGAGATTTGTGTTTTGTTTTGTTAAGTGCTATATCCCCAGCTCCTTTTCCTGTGCCTAGCACATTGTTATCACTCAGTCAATATTTGTGAAATGAATGGATGAAACTCTACAATAAGAAATGTTAAAAAATGTGGGTGAGTGGTTAAGGTGGTGGATTGCTACTGCTGCTAAGGCACGTCAGTTGTGTCCAACTCTGTGCGACCCCATAGATGGCAGCCCACCAGGCTCCCCCTTCCCTGGGATTCTCCAGGCAAGAACACTGGAGTGGGTTGCCATTTCCTTCTCCAATGCATGAAAGTGAAAAGTGAAAGTGAAGTTGCTCAGTTGTGTCCGACTCTTAGCGACCCCATGGACTGCAGCCCACCAGGCTCCTCCGTCCGCGGGATTTTCCAGGCAAGAGTATTGGAATGGGGTGCCATTGCCTTCTCCGAAGGTGATGGACTAAAATGCTTACAAATAAGTCTAACCTTCAGCAGATGAATGAACAAAGAAAATGTGGTCTAACCATACAATGAAATATTATTCAGATAAAAAGGAATGAAGGATACCTGCTACAATATGGATAAACCTTAGAAACAAGGATGCTGAGTGAAAGAAGCTAAACACAAAGAACCACGTACTGTACGATTCCATTTATATGCCATGTCCAAAACTGGCAAGTCTATAGAGACAGGAAGTAGATTAGTGGTTGCCTAGGGCTGGAGGAGGGGAAAATTGGAATGGCTGTTTAGTGGGTAAGGGTCTTCTCTGGAGGTGATGAAATGTTTTGGAACTAGGTAACGGTGATGGCTGCATAACACTGTGAATGTACTCAGTGCTATCGAATTACATACTTAAAGATAGTTTATTGTTTTTCTTTCTTTTAAAAAAATATTTATTTATTTGTGCCAAGTCTTAGTGCCTTGGTGGCACACAGGATCTTCAATCTTCTTTGCAGCACGTGGGATCTTTAGTTGTGGCATGTGGAATCTAGTTCCCTGACCAGGGATTGAACTTGGGCCCCTTGTATTGAGAGTGCAGAGTCTTAGCCACTGGACCACCAGGGAAGTCCCTCATTTTCTTTTATGTGAATTTCACCTCAATAAAGCAAATATTAAAAAGTCCTCAGAGGGACTAAATTTGCTGAACACCTTTTCTTCACCACCAGAAAAAGTGGAGTCTGGTGACTGTAGGATTCTTTATTTGAGAAGGGGGATGGATATGTAGGCAAAATTTGGAGGAAGTGGCCTAGGCTACAGTACTCTGTGTAGGGAGGATTTCTAGCCATGGGAATTGGAAGATGGGAGCCAGCAAAGTTGAGTGAAGGTAGACGAGGATGGAGAAAAATATAGAGATGACAATGCTGAGAAAAGAAACCTGGGATGAACCACTTTAAAGGGTTTCTCGAGAGAAATGCAGCCCTTTGCGGTGTTAGGGAGCCTTTCTGAATAAAAAGCGTGCGTGCGTGCTCAGTTGCTTCAGTCGTGTCCACCTCTTTGCGACCCCACAGACTGTAGCCCTCCAGGCTCCTCTGTCCCTGGGATTCTCCAGGTAAGAATACTGCAGTGGGTTGCCGTGCCCTTCTTCAAGGGATTTTCCTGACCCAGGGATCAACCCTGACTCTTAACATCTCCTGCACTGGCAGGCGGATTCTTTACCACTGAGCCATCAAGGAAGCCCTCTGAATACAATAGGTAACATTAATGAGTACAGCACTATGGAGATTGGTTCGAAGACTTTTTTAACTTCTTTTTTTTCATTGAGCTATAGTTGATTTACAATAGTGTGTTAGTTTCAGGTGTACAGCAAAGTGAGTCAGTTACATATATATATTCTTTTTCAGGTTTTTGTCCATTATAGGTTATTACAAGATAGTGAATATTATTCCCTGTGTTATACAGTACGTCTTTGTTGTTTATTATATACATGGTGTCTTTTTTAAAAAAATTTGAAGTATAGTTAATTCACAATGTTGTATTAATTGGTTGGACATCTCTTAAAAGAAAGACTTCTGAATTCAGGGAGACAAGGCCTTGTAGTGGTTTGAATGGTGGTCCCCAAAAGATATGTTCATTTTCTAATCCCTGGAATCTGTGAATGTGACCTTATTTGGCAAAAGGTCTTTGCACATGAAATTAAGAATCTTAAGATGCAGAGATCTCCCTGGATTTTCTGGTGAGGGGGGAGTTAAATTCCAATAACATGTGTCCCTAGAAAAGAAAGGCAGAGAGAGATTTGAGACAGACAGAAGAGGACAGACACAGAGTTGAAGGTGTAGTAGTGGAGGGAGAGATTGGAAAGACGTGGCCACAAGCCAAGGAAGGCCAGCAACCACCAGAGGCTTGAAAGTGTTTGGCCCTGCCTTGTGGACACTTTGATTTTGACCTTCTGGCCTCCAGGCTGTGAGAGCATAAATTTCTGTTGTTTGAAGCCACCAAATTTGTGGTAATATGTTATAGAAGTCCCAGGAAACTAATTCAGGCCTCCAGTGATAAACACAACAAGTTGGAGAAAAAACTACACACAAGGTCGAGTTTGGGTCCTTGGGAATCCCAGGAGTGGAGAAGATCCGCAGATCCCCTTTGTGTCTGTGAGGATGAGCTGATGGTCATCTGGCTTGTATATTGGCCCCCGTGTGCACTTATGTGGCTGACAGCAAACGAGGCATTCACGGGCTGACTGGCTCACAGCATTTCGTACTTTTTGGCCGGTCAGCATTAACGCTGCAAGAATACAGGTAGGTGCTTGGGTCACAAGTAAGAGTGTGAAGACTTTAAAACAGCACTCAAAGAGAAAGCAATCTATATTTGCTTCGTGGAAATAAAATTTTACTGCTCTGTGAGCTCAGTTTATTAATTCAGAGTAGGGAAAGGAAATTGGCAAAGTCTGTCACCTTTTATTTGATCAAGTGACCAGCCACCTGAAGCGGGCATGTTTTAAAGACACGGGGTGATAAATGTTCACTGTGTGAAGATGGAAGGAGGGAGGGAGAGAGTTTGATTTTGAAAGAACAATGCAGCCAAGTGTTTATTCATCATACATGCAGTGCTCCTAAGAGAAGGATGTTGAATTTCAAAATTCTTATTGAAAACTTTTAAAACTTCCTTTCTCTGATTGTTGCAGAGAGGGAGGTAGAATTGAGAGGAGAAAGGAGAGGATCTTTGACACACTTACCTATTTAACATTTAAAGCCTTTACTATATGCCTTAGCAGTACCAGGAGGCTGTTGGGTTTTACAGTGTTTAAAATCCTTGGATATTGTCTTTGTTTTATTCACATGTAATTTCATACTTTATGTTTAAAGAGCTGGGTTTCCTAGGTAAGAATCACTCTCTTCTCTTTCAATTCACAGATGATGGTTACTTAGAGGATGGAGACTGGACTATTTTCTTTTTTTAAATATAAATTTATTTATTTAGTTGGAGGCTAATTACAATATTGCATTGGTTTAGCCATACATTAACATGAATCTGCCATGGGTATACATGTGTTCCCCATCCTGAACCCCCTATATCCTAAAGAATTATGGTAAAACTTGACTGAAAATTTCTGGACTACAGAAACAACTTCTCTGCCAATCCCTTCCACTCTTCCATCTGTTTCATCTCATGAAAGCAAGATAAAGTTGTATTTTCTCAGTTGTTCCTTTCTATCATGTTTCTCACTTCAGTCTGTATTTAAGGGACATATTATGTATTATTTGTGTGTGTATGTGTGCTCAGTCATGTCTGACTCTTAGTGACCCCATGGACTGTAGCCCACCAGGCTCCTCTGTCCATGGGATTTTCCAAGCAAGACTACTGGAATGAGTTGCCATTTCCTACTCAAAGGGATCAAACCCTCATCTCTTGTGTCTCCTGCTTTGGCAAATGGATTCTTTACCACTGTACCTCCTGGTAAGCCCATATATATTATATGTTATATGTCATATGTTATATTATATATCATATATATTATATTGTATATTATATGACTCCACTAGTCATTTAATAATGTCCCTTTACCCCCTATACCCATGGGCCATAGAGATTCTAAATAGAAGGTGAAATTCTGCCTTATAATCTGGAATATTTCTTTTCTTATGTTAGTTTTTGTTTAAAGTAAGGCAAAATCCATATTGTGTTGTCAAGATTTAGACAGGGAAGCAGAGACACTGTGGATATTCTAAGAATGAATCCTTTTGCTGATGTGGGAGGCACAGGGGGAGTGAAGGTCTAAAAGCGGGGAGTCAGAAGATCAGAGAGTCACTAGCCACTACCAGAAGCATTGGTAGAACTGGACAAATCAGAGGTTTCGGGAAAGTTCAAGAAGCCAAGCGCATCTAGCCGCCCAAGTGCGGCGGTGAAGGGAGAGTTGGTGGAGAGGTTTATGGGAGGCCGAGGCCTCTGTAACTCCTGCCTCTGTGTAGCTCCTGCCTGTGTGGGGCCACAGACAAGCCCCGGGGGGAGGGCCTGAGTCAGCCGTTGGCTAGTGGAGCCAGTGGTAGGAAACACGAGCTTGAGGTGGAGCAGCGGAGAGTCGGATAAGCTAGCCTCTGCAGGGCACCTCTGTTTCTGTCCATCTCTACATCTGCTGGGGTGGTGGCTGCCAATGGCAGTGACTGCTGCTTGCCTTCTGCCCTACAGTTAGTTTTCATACAAGTTCCACTTTGGCAAACTCTAACCTGGAATCATACAAGAGAATGAGCTTCTAGGAAACTGTGGAGTCTCCTCTCTTAATCAAGCTGCTATAGCACAATTCAGCCCAGCCCCCACTATCATGATAACTGAAATGATGTCAAAACAAAAGCCACTTAAAAAAATTCAATAGATTAAAAAAAAATTGAAGTATAGTTGATGTACATTGCTGTGTTAATTTCTGCTGTACAGCAGTGATTCAGTTATACATGTTTGTATTATATATATATTCTTTCTAAAATGTTCTTTTCCATTATGGTTTATTATAGGATATTGAAAGTGATATCCAGTAGGACCTTGTTGTTCATCCATTCTATGTATAAAAGCTTACATCGGCTAACCCCAATCTCTCACTCCATCCCTCCTCCGACCCCCTTCCCCTTGGCAACCACCACTCTGTTCTCAAAGTCTGTGATTCTATTTTGGTTTCATGGATGGTTTCATTTGTATCCTATCTTAGATTCCACTTATAAGTGATATGTGATAAGTGTCTATTTATGATTTACTTCACTTAGTATTAATATGATAATCTCTAGTTGCACCCATGTTGCTCCAAATGGCATTATTTCCTTTTTTTATGGCTGAGTAGTATTCCATTGTCCATATCTTCCTTATCCATTCATCTGTCGACAGACATTTAGGTTGCGTCCATGTCTCACGTATTATGAATAGTTCTGTTATGAACCTAAGGATGCATGTTTCTTTTTGAATTTTACTTTTGTATGGATATTTGCCCAGGAATAGGATTGCTGGATTATATGGCAGTTCTATTTTTTAGTTTTCTGAGGAACCACCTAGTGTTTTCCACAGTGGCTGCACCAACTTACATCCCCACCAACAGTGTAGAAGGGTTCCCTCCTACATTTATTGTTTGTAGACTTTTTAATGATGGCCATTCTGACCTGTGTGAGGTGCTACCTCATGTAGTTTTGATTTGCATTTCTCTAATAATTAGTGATGTTGAGCGTCTTTTCATGTGCCTATTGGCCATCTATATTTCTTCTTTGGAGAAATGTTTATTTAGATCTTCTGCTCATTTTTTGATTAGATTGCTTGTTTTTTTTGTTGTTGTTGAGTTGTTTGTATATTTTGGAAATTAAGCCCTTGTCAGTCGCATTGTTTGCAGATATTTTCTCCCATTATGTAGGTTGTCTTTTCACTTTGTGGTTTCCTTTGCTATGCAAAAACTTGTAAGTTTGATTAGGTCCCATTTGTTAATTTTTGTTTTGATTTCTATTACCTTGGGAGACTGACCTAAGAAAACTTTGGTACGAGAATGTTTTACCTATGATGTCTTCTAAGAGTTCTATGGTGTCATGTCTTATGTTTAAGTGTTTAAGCCATTTTGAGTTTATTTTTGTGTATGGTGAGAGGGTGTGTTTTAACTTCATGGATTTCCATGTAGCAAAAGGCTTTTTAAAATTATTCTTCCATTCTACTGTTCCTCAGCTTAGAATTCAGAATGCATAAATATGTCATCCTTTTAAATACAATGGCCCAATAAATCTGCTTTCGGTGGTGTTGAACCTGGCAGGACATTGGACTATGGAGGGGGTGGCACGTTCTGAGAAACTCAAAGGATTCCTACTTGTGGTTCTGACGAATACGAAACCCTGGGCAAATCCTTCCCCTCTGTGCCTCTTGTTTTCTCACCTATGAAATGAGCTGAATTGTACCCAGTTGGTTTGGTTCAGTTCAGTTCAGTCGCTCAGTCATGTCTGACTGTTTACGACCACATGAATCGCAGCACACTAGGCCACCCTGTCCATCACCAACTCCTGGAATTTACCCAAACTTATACCAGTATCCAAATAAGATAATGGAAGTGAAAGCACCTTTGTTGTTGTTGTTCAGTCGCTCAGCCGTGTCTGACGCTTTGTGACTCCATGGACTGCAGCACGCCAGGCTTCTTTGTCCTTCACCATCTCCTGGAGGTAGCTCAAACTTATGTCCATTGAGTCGGCGATGCCATCCAACTGTCTCATCCTCTGTTGTCCCCTTCTCCTCCTGCCTTCAACCTTCCCAGCATTAGGGTCTTTTCTAATGAGTCAGTACTTTGCATCAGGTGGCCAAAGTATTGGAGCTTCAGCTTCAGCATCAGTCCTTCCAATGAATATTCAGGGTTGATTTCTTTTAGGATTGACTGGTTTGATCTCCTTACAGTCCAAGGGACCCTCAAGTGTCTTCTCCAACACCACAGTTTAAAAGCATCAATTCTTTGGCACTCAGCCTTCTTTACAGTCCAATTCTCACATCCCTACATGACTACTGGAAAAACCACATGGACCTTTGTTGGCAAAGTAATGTCTTTGCACCTTTAGTGCTAAATACCATGATGGTTGAAAGTCCTGTTATTTCAAGCTGAAGGAATATCCTTCAGTTTGGCAGATGTTAGAGTTTATGTACAAAGTAGGTGATGAAAAATCATTTTGAAGTAAATGAATTAATGAATGAACCTGACTTGGTACCATGGGAAAAAATTGAAGGTGTTGGTGAGGACATTATTTCAGATATGGAAATTGCCAGGGAACATCTTTACTCTCCAAAGTCAGCACACCCCATGAATCCTCTTCAGTGACATGATGACCCAGGAGTTTCCCTGCCCCTAGAAATATATATGTATTTTCTAGTTAACAGAGAGTAAGGGAGACATCATTGTTGTCTCCATCATCACCATCATCATCGTCATTTGCCTGAAGCCCCAGAATATACTGAAACACAACACTGCTGATGGGAGAGGGTTTAGCATCGCTCTCTCTGGAGGGTAATTGGGAAGTCTGGCTCATGACCTAGTAATTCTACTTCTATGGGTTCATCCGAAAGAAGTGGCCTAATATGTATAAATGTATAACTGCTGGGCTCTTGAATTCTAGAGGTGGGCCTACTTCATTTCAGAGGTGACTGTGTCTGGTGTTGAAGAAAGCGCCTGTACGAACCTTGATGGTACATTCTAATTGACGAGAACTTGGATGGGCATAAGGTAAACAAAGAAGAAACGAGAGCACGTGGAGTTCCTCCTCGTGTCTCTCCCTCATCTGGGTGAGGGGAAGACAGCCGTGAACAAAACAGACCAAGCTCCTGCCCTCGTGCGGGAGAGAGGCGATCCAAAAATGAACAGTGTGATCGAATGTCAGGTTAAGCACCGTGAAGGGAAATAAAGTAGCGTCAAGTATTACAGAATGATGTGGGTGCCATTTTTAGATATGGGGGTCAAGGAAGGCTTCTTTTATTTATTTCTATCTTTTGGCTGCGTTGTGTCTCTGTTGCTGCACACAAGCTTTCTCTAGTTGCAGTGAGCAGGGGCTAGTCTGCTGTTGCATTGCATGGTCTTCTCGTTTCGGTGGCTTCTCTTGTTGTGGGGCCTGGACTCTAGAGTGTGCAGGCTCAGAAGTTGTGGTGCTCAGGCTTAGTTGCTCTGCGGCATGTGGGATCTTCCCAGACTAGGGATCGAACCATGTCCCCTGCATTGGCAGATGAATTCTCAACTACTGGACCACCAGGGAAGTCCAAGGAAGGCCTCTTTGAGGTGGTGCTATTGGCTCAGTGACGTGATTGAATGGAGGGAGGCAACTATGCTGATATCTCTGGGAGCAGAACATTTCAGGAGGGGGACAAACACATGCACAGGCCCCCAAATGAGAAAGAGCTTCTTTAGTCGAGGGACAGTAGGGACACCAGTGTGGCTGTACTGCAGTGAGCAAGAGGGGAAGGTGGTGTAGGTGAGGTTGGAGAAGGAGACAGGTAATGGACCACATTCGCTTTTGATTTGAGACAAGTCAGATGGGAAGCAGTTACAAAGCTTTGAACTGGAGAGTCACATTTGCTGGCTTAAATATTAAAGGGATATTCATGGAGAATAAATCATAGAAGGGCAAAAAAAGAAACAGGCCTTGTAGGATCTCTTGCAGTGGTCCATAAAGGAAGGAGGCTATCAGGAGGCTGGAACCAGGGGAGGTTAGTAGTAGAGTTGGTGAGAGGTAGTCAGAGCCAGTATATACTCTGAAGAAAGAACTGATAGGATTTGCTACCAGGCCAAATGTGAGGTGCTGATGGAAAGACAAGGGTTAAGGATGACTTCAAAGTTTTGGCCTGAGCAAGTAGATACATGGAGCTGCCACTTCCTGAGATGGGGACTACTGGGCAAGGAAAGAGTCTGGGAGAAATGCAGAATTTAGTTTTTCAGTGATTAAGTTTGAGATGCATATTAACCATCCAAGTGAGGATGTGAAGTAGACAGTTGGACATATGAGTCTGGAGGTCGGGGCAGAAGATGTAAATTCGAGTCATTAGTGTAGAGATGATATTTAAAGCCATTAGACTGGATGAGATCACCCAGGAGTGAATAAAGATAGAAGAGAGGTCTAGCAACTTCCCTGGTGGTTCAGCAGTTAAGAATCTGCCTTGAAATGCAGGGGATGTAGATTCGATCCCTGGTAGGGGAGCTAAGATCCTACATGCTGTGGAGCAACTAAAGTCCATGTGCCACGACTAGAGAATTTGTGCACAACAGACTCATGTGAGACAGTGAGACACTGTCTCGTATGAGACAGTAAAGAGCCCAAGTGCCACAGCTAAGACCTAATGCAGTGAAATAAACAGATATTTTAAAAAGAGCTCTAAAGTCTGGATCCTGGGACATGTCAATGTTTACAAGTCAGGGAGAGGTTAAGGGGCCGAGAAGGAGTGGCCAGTGAAGAAGGAAGAAGACCAGGAGAATTTCATGTCCTGGAAGCCAAATGAAGGAAATATCTTGAGGAAGAAGTAGTTGCTTGTGGTGTGGGAGGAGGTAAATAATAAAGTAAGAAGCATTTGAAATTTTCAGGGCTTACCGGGGTGAGGAGGTGGGAAGTTTAGGTACAGAGAAAGGGAAGACATGAAGTCAGTAGAGACAGCTGAAGGTCTCAAGAACGTGGCAAGACATCACGGTCCATGAAGGCACGTCATCAATGAGAAGTCCCCATGTGGTGGAGAAGGGCCAGCGGCTTCCTGGGGACAGTAATACCTGGTATGAATTTGAAGTTATTTCCTGCTGTGTTGTGATAGATGTTCATTTACTCCAAACCTCCACGTAACTCTGCTATCTTTGGGTGGCATGCAGTAGCGGCATTTTGTGCAGATGTAGGAAGAGCAACAGTTATGTTGAGAGGCTGCAGCTGCCCAAGAAGGTGAAATACATGGGATAAACAGGAAAAACAGAGTGAGAGGTGACCAGGAGAGACAGAACCCCCTGAGGCCCTTTGGAGATCTTGGAAGAGCCACTGGACTTCTCTTGGTTTGTGGGATGGAGTCATTAGCATTTTATTTAGATATAAAAGGGAAAGATGAACTGTGTATGCTGGAGGACCGGGGGTCACCTGGGTAGCAAATATAAACTGAAAAGTGTGCAAGGACATATGTACGGGCAGGTCCTTAGAAGCATTTTTTTTTTTAATACTAATAAAGATTGGGAGCCAGCTTGGATGTCTGACAGTGAGAGAGTGATTAAATAGGTTAATAATGCTTCTTTTTAATGGAGACATTAGAAATGATGACAAAGGCACATATTTGTTGAATGAGAGAAGCAGGTTTCAAAACAGCATGCTTAATGGGATCTTACTTGTGTAGGTAATATGTGCATATCTATATGTGTGCAAGGAGAAACATTAAAACCATATTAACTAGTATTTATGGCTTCCCTGGTGGCTTAGCAGTAAAGAATCTGCCTGCAATGCAGAAGATGCAGGTAACGTGGGTTCAATCCCTGGGTAGGGAATACCCCTGGAGGAGGAAATGGCAACCCACTCCAGTGTTCTTGCCTGCAGAATCCCATGGACAGAGGAGCCTGGCGGGCTACAGTCTATGGGGTCACAAAAGAGTCAGACGTGACTGAGACTAAGCACAGTACAGTACACGGTACAACCAATATATTTGAAATGGTGGTACCTGAGTGGTGGAATTATGGGTGACTTTTTTTTTTCTCCTTTGTACTTGTCTGTATTTTCTAAAAAAAATTTTTTTTTACAGAGAATATCACTTTTATGATTAGAGAAAGCAGCCAGTGTTTAAAGAAGAACCACTGATGTATGACTTGGCTATTCATGAGCACTGTCTCTACTTTTCTTGATTATATATTAGTTAATTGCAAAGAGATTCAAAGAGTTTCCAGGTTCGAAATTCACCGGTGGATAATACAGGCGTGTGTAAAGACAGTTGGGTATGTTCTGAGCTCTTGTGGTAAATCTGTTCTAGGAGAAAAAATGATTGCCAAGGCAGAGATATTAGTCTCCAGGTTACTGCTTACTGTTTTCTGGTTTGGATCTAAGACCAAAAGACTGCAGGAGACTTTCTGGCTTCACTATGGAGTGTGGAGAAGGCAGTTGTGTGGTTGTCCTGATGCTAGATAGCATGCTTCAGAGATGGACATTCCTGCTCCCTTCATCTCCTTGTAGAGCCCAGCTAGACAGCTAGTTCCGTTTAGGTGTGCAGCATCAATCTTAATGTTTGAGCAAAGCAATCCTGGCAAGCTGGTACAGCATGGTTCATTGCTCCAGGTGTGCACAACAAAATCATCAATCATTAACGTAAAAAGCCTTCCCAGGGCTATGTTCCCAGGTGCTGGGCAACGGTTGATCATGGCTCTAGGTTCCCTTGGAGACCTGCTTGGAGTGAGTGAGCAATCAAACATGCGGTATTACTTTTTGCTACTCGCCTGTTTTCCAGGTTTGCACCAGAGAAGGGCAGCTACTTAGTCTCTCAAATTCCCAAGTTCACTACTCTCAGGGAAAGGCTATGATCCATTCATCTTGGGTTGGGTGCCCATTGCTGGGCCAGTCAAGTGATAGTGTGTGTGCATGGGTGTGTGTCCATGTGCCAATCTCCGAGGAATTAAAATGAAAACTGCCTGTTGGAGGTTGGGTTTTCCAGGAAGCTGACTCTGAGATGGAGTTAGTGTGTAGAATAATTAAGAAGTGCTCTTGGCAATTAGGCAAGCGAAAGAAATAAAAGGGTATCCAAAATGAAAAGAAAGAAGTAAAATTGTCTTTCTGTGTAGATGATATCTTATATATAGAAAAGCAGGGTGACAGTATACAGCTTTGATGTACTCCTTTCCCAGTTTTGTACCAGGTCTGGTTCTGTTGCTTCTTGACCTGCATAAGGTTTCTCAGGAGGCAGGTAAGATGGTCTGGTACTCCCATCTCTAAGAATTTCCCAGAGTTTGTTTTTTTGTGATCCACACAGCCAAAGGCTTTAGCATAATCAATGAAGCAGAAGTACATGTTTTTATGGAATTCCCTTGCTTTCTCCATGATCTAATGAATATTGGCAATTTGATCTCTGGCTCCTCTGCCTTTTCTAAACCCAGCTTGAACATCTGGAAGTTCTCAGTTCATGTACTGCTGAAGCCTAGCTTGAAGGATTTTGAGCATAACCTTGCTAGCATGTGAAATGAGCGCAATTGTATGGTAGCTTGAACATTCTTTGGCGTTGCCTTTCTTTGGGATTGGAATGAAAACTGACCTTTTTCAGTCCTGTGGCCACTCTGAGTTTTCTAAATTTGCTGGCATATTGAGTGCAGCACTTTTAGGATCTTTTAGGATCATCTTTTAGGATTTTAAATAGCTCAGCTGGAATTCCATAGCCTCCACTAGTTTTGTTCATAGTGATGTTTTTTAATGCCCACTTGACTTCACACCACAGGATGTCTGGCTCTGACTGATCACACTATTGTGGTTTCCTTTTTTGTACAGTTCTCTGTGTATTCTTTCCACCTCTTCTTAATCTTTCCTGCTTCTGTTAGTTCTTTACCGTTTCTGTCCTTTATTGTGCCCATTCTTGCAGGAAATATTCCCTTGATATCTCTAATTTTCTTGAAGAGATCTCTAGTCTTTCCCATTCTGTTGTTTTCCCCTACTTCCTTGCATTGATAACTGAGGAAGGCTTTCTTATCTCTCCTTGCTATTCTTTGGAACTCTGCATTCAAATGGGTTTATCTTTCCTTTTCTCCTTTGCCTTTAGCTTCTCTTCCTTTCTCAGCTATTTGTAAGGCCTCCTCAGACAACCATTTTGCCTTTTTGCATTTCTTTTTCTTGGGGATGGTCTGATCACTGCCCCCTGTACAATGTCACAAACCTCTGTCCATAGTTCTTTGGGCACTCTATCAGATCTAATCCCCTGAATCTGTTTGTCACTTCCACTGCATAATCGTAAGGGATTTGATTTAGGTCATACCTGAATGGCCTGGTGTTTTTCCCTACTTTCTTCTATTTAAGTCTGAATTTTGCAAGAAGGAGTTCATGATCTGAGCCACAGTCAGCTCCAGGTCGTTTTTGCTGACTGTATAGAGCTTCTCCATCTTCTGCTACAAAGAATATAATCAATCTGATTTTAGTATTGACCATCTAGTAATATCCATGTGTAGAGTCATCTCTTGTGTTGTTGGAAGAGGGTGTTTGCTGTGATCAGCTTGTTCTCTTAACAAAACAATGTTAGCACTTGCCCTGCCTCATTTTGTACTCCAAGGCCAAACTTGCCTGGATATCTCTTGACTTCCTACTTTTGCATTCTAATCCACTGTGATGAAGAAGACATCTTTCTGTGTGTGTGTGTTAGTTGTAGAAGGTGTTGTAGGTCTTTGTAGAACCAGTCAACTTCAGCTTCTTTGGCATCAATGGTTGGGGTATAGACTTGGATTACTGTATGTTGAATGGTTTGCCTTGGAAATGAACAGAGATTATTCTGTGATTTAAAAAAAAATTTTTTTTAACTTTATTTTACTTTTCAATACTGTATTGGTTTTGCCATACATCAACATGAATCTGCCACGGGTGTACATGAGTTTATCCTGTGATTTTTGAGATTGCACCCAAGTACTGCATTCTGGACTCTTTGAGACTATGAGGGTTACTCCATTTTTTCCTAAGGGATTCTTGCCCATGGTAGTAGATATAATGGTCATATGAATTAAATTCACCCCTTCCCCTTCATTTTAGTTTACTGATTCCTAAGATGTTCATATTCACTCTCGTCATCTTCTGGTTGACCATGTCCAGTTTACCTTGATTCATAGACCTAACATTTGAGGTTTCTATGCAATATTGCTCTTTTCAGCATCAGACTTTACTTTCACCACCAAACACCCACAGCTTAGCATCATTCCCACTTTGGCCCAGCTGCTTCATTCTTACTGGAGATATTATTAATGGTAATTCCCCTCCCCCCTTCCCCTGTAGCATATTTGGGCACCTTCCGGCCTGGGGGGCTCATCTTCTGACATCATATCTTTTTGCCTTTTCATATTGTCCATGTGGTTCTCAAGGCAAGAATACTGGAGTGGGTTGCCATTTTCTTCTCCAGTGGACCACATTTTGTCAGAACTCTTTACTATGACCCATCCATCTTAGATGGCCTTGCGCAGAGTGGTTCATTGCTTCATTGAGTTTTGCAAGCCCCTTCCCCACAATGAAGCTGTGATCCATGAAGGGAAAACAGTATGATACTAGTGCAAAAAATAGACACGTAGGCCAGTGGAACAGAATGAGAGCCTGGAAAAAAACTCACACATGTATGGTCTACTAATTGTCAAGGAAGCCAAGAATACTCAAAAGGGAAAGAATAGTATATTGGGAAAATTGGATAATCACATATAGAAGAATGAATTTGGATCCCCATTTTATACCACTAACAAAAATTAATTTGAAATAGATGAAAGATTTAAACATAAGACCCAAAACGATAAATGGACATGAGTTTGAACAAGCTCTGGGAATTGGTGATGGACAGGGAAGCCTGGCGTGCTGCAGTCCATGGGGTTGCAAATAGATGGACACGACTGAGCGACTGAACAGAATGGAACTGAAAACGATAAAACTCCTGGTGGAAAGCATAGGGAGAAAAGATCCTTGACATTGGTCTTGGCAGCAGTGTCTTGGATATGATACCAAAAGCACAGGCAACAAAGTAAAAATAAACAGGTGAGACTCAGCTACCTAAAAATCTTTGGCACAGCCAAAGAAATGAACAATAAAATGAAAAGACGTACAGAATGGAATAAAATATTTGCAAATCATAGATCTGTTAGGAGTTAATATCTAAAATATATAAAGAACTCACAACTCAGTAGCAAAAAAAAAAGTCCAATTGAAAAATAGGCAAAGGACCTGAATAGATAGTTTTTTGGAAGAAGGTATAAAAATGCCCACCAGACATATGAAAAGATGCCTGACATCATTAGTTATCAGGGAAATGTAAATACAAATCACAATGAGATATCACCTCACACCCATTAGAATGGCTATTATCAAGAAAACAAGAGATGAGAGTTGGTGAGGATCAGAGCAAAAGGAACCCTCATGTACTGTTGATTGGAATGTAAATTGGTACAGCCATTTTGGAAAATCACTATAGTGGGTCTTCACAAAACTAAAAACAGAACTACCCAGCAATCCCACTTCCATATCTCAAAAAGATATCTACTCTCCTATGTTCATTGCAGCCTTATTCACAGTAGCCAAGATATGGAAACAACTGAAGTATCCATTAAAGGATGAACATAAAGATGTGAGATATATACACATACATACACACATACCCATGTTATTCAATCATGAGAAAGAAAGGAAATTCTGTCCTTTGTGAAACTTGTTTTAACCTTGAGGGTATTATGCTATGTGAAATAAGTCAGAGAAAAACAAGTACTATGTGTGTACGTGAAATAAGTCAGAGAAAAACAAGTAATATGTGTGTACGTGAAACAAGTCAGAGAAAAACAACTACTACCTGGTATCACTAATCTGTGGAATCTAAGAAAGCTGAACTATGAGAAACAGAGTTACCAGGGGCTGGGGATGGGAGAAATGGGAAGATGCTAGTCAAAGGGTATAAACGTCCAGTTATAAGAGTAACAAGTTCTGGGGATCTAATGGGAAATTATAGCTAATAATACTGTTTCAATATATTTGAATGTTGCTAACAGAGTAGATCTTAAATGTTTTCACCACAACAAAGAAATGATGATATGATAGTAATCATTTTGCAAAATTTCAAATATATAAAATAAACACAGTGTACACCTTAAATTACACAGTGTTATTTGTCAGCTATATCTCAATAAAGATGGGGGACAAAGTGCGTTTGAAATCAACACCTGTAGAATAGAGGGGAAGACAGCAGGACTGAGAAGAGGGAGAAGTTAAGCTTTGATGCAAGCCTGGTGACAGACTTGGCTGACCCTATGGGGAGTGCTGGAGTTAGAGTAGTCCTGCCGAGTTGTCCAGAGGTGGGTGGAAATGACCAGAACTTTATACACCTGCACTGACCATTGGATGTGGGCTGCCTGGTGGTTCTTTGTAGCTGAGGCAGACCCTGGAGGACTGACATCTAAGGGCTGTCTGCTGACCCATACACTTGAAGTTGGACATCAAGAAGGAAGAGCTGGGTAGTGCATTGTAGTATCCACCACAATGCCTACTTAGAGGGATAAACAAAAATAAATACAGTTCTAGGGCATTTGAATCATAATACCATATGTACTCCAGAAAGATGGTATTGATTATATTCAGTTTCAACCTGTTATTCCAGAACTCTTATAGCCTTAAAAAGACAAAAAACTCAATTAAAAATGAGCAAAGGATTTTAATAGACTTTTTACCAAAGACAATGTACAAATGGTTAATAAGCACATGAAAAGATGCTTAACATCATTGTTATGAGGGAAATGTGAATCAAAACCACAATGAGGTACCATTTCACGCTTACTAGGAGAAGGCAATGGCACCCCACTCCAGTACTCTTGCCTGGAAAATCCCAGGGACGGGGGAGCCTGGTGGGCTGCTGTCTGTGGGGTCGCACAGAGTCGGACACGACTGAAGCAACTTAGCAGCAGTAGCAGCAGCAGGATGGCTATAATAAAAATGGCAGACAGTAATAAATGCTGGCAAGAATGTGACCAAATACCCTACTGCTGCTGCTGCTAAGTTGCTTCAGTCGTGTCCAACTCTGTGCGACCCCATAGACGGCAGCCCACCAGGCTCCCCCGTCCCTGGGATTCTCCAGGCAAGAATACTGGAGTGGGTTGCCATTTCCTTCTCCAATGCATGAAAGTGAAAAGTGAAAGTGAAGTCGCTCAGCAGTGTTGGACTCCTTGTGACCCCATGGACTGCAGCCCACCAGGCTCCTCCGTCCATGGGACCCTCCAGGCAAGAGTACTGGAGTGGAGTGCCATTGCCTTCTCCGAGGAACCCTACTGGTGATAGGTAAGAAAAAATGGTACCATAACTTTGGAGAACAGTTTGTTAGTTTCTTAAAAAGTTAAATATAAATTTATCATATGACTCAGCCAATCCACTCTTAGGGATCTACACAAGAGAAATGAATGCTTATGTTCATACAAAGACTTGTATGTAGATATTCATAAAATGTGGTGTATCCATATGGTAGAATATTATTTTGCTATAAAAAAGAATGAACTATTGATGCATGCTATAACATGCATGAACCTTGACAACATCATGGTAAATGAGAGAAGTCAGACTCAAAAGAATATATATTGTACAATTCCATTTATATGAAAAGTCCAGAAGAGGGAAATCTGTAGAGACAGTTGTTGCCTGGGGTTGGGATGATAGAAATGTTCTAAAGCTGTATTGTGGTGATAGCTGCACAGCTTGATCAGTTGGCTATAAATCATTGGATTGCGCTTTTAAAAATAGGGTGAACTTTATGGTAGTAAGTTATGCTCCAATAAAGTTGTTTTAAAATTTTCAACTGGATCTAGAATATTTAATAAAATCCTAGAAAACTACAATCGATGCTTCTCAGCCTTTTGGCTAAGATCAAGTGTGCCTGGTGGCCTACGGTCCATGGGATCACAAAGAGTCGGACACGACTGGGTGATTAACATCTAAGTGCAATAAAACTGCAATTAAAGGGAGATCTAAAATTAATTTAAGATACCTCATTCAACCAATCTTTACTTCTAAAGCATGTTAGACATTTCATACTCTAACTCAGAATGCTTTCTTAGCATAGAAGAGGAAGCACAGCAGATCATTTTCTTTTAGGGCAGTGAAGTAGATCTCGAATTAATCAGTGTCAGTAGATAAAAGTGGTGTTCAATTTTTAAAAAAGTTCAGTAGGTAATACGCAGAAATGTTTACTTCTATCAGCCATTTAATAATACCTATATGAAGAATTAATTTCCTGTTACCAACACAAAATTAATACAATTCATCATTACAATGGGTGAGAACAGCTATGTGAGCCCAGTCACCCTCAGATCTGTGAGTGAAATATTTTATTGGTTTTAGGTCACCATTTTTGGGTGATTTGTTACACAATAATTTGAAAAATATCTTTTTTTTTTTTTTTTGGCTGTGCTGGGTCTTGGTTGCTGCGAGCAGGCTTTCTCTGGTTGCGGCAAGCAGGGCTACTCTCTGGTTGAAGCGCTCAGGTTTCTCTTTGTAGTGGCTTCTCTTGTTGCGAAGCACAGGCTCTGGAGTGTGTGGGCTCAGTAGTTGTGGCACATGGGTTTAGTTGCCCTAAAGCATGTGGGATTTTCCCAGACCAGGGATCTAACCTGTGTCCCCTGCATTGGCAGGTGGATTCCTAACCACTGGAGCACCAGGGAAATCCTGTATCAGTTGATACCCTGAACATGCCCCAAACTTTGCAACAAGAGGAGCCCTCAGGGAGACAGGCATCTTCTCTCTACCGATCCCTCCATTGCTCTCAGTGGCTTCACCATTCTCTTAGTTGCCTAGGTTTGAAACTACAAAGTCATTCTCTGCGTATTTTCCCTCATCCCCCAGGACTGGTCACTTGCCAAGTCTTGTCAGTTCCACATTGCTTGTCTCTGTTTATTCCCTTCAGGCTCCCTGCCCTTATCCTGCTTTCTCTCTTGCCTAGATTATCACAGTAGTCGCCTAAATTCTCTCTCTGCCTCTAGGCTCTCTCATTCCAACCCTCTGGCCTCTAAACAGTCTAATCTCTAGCATTCAAAGTCTTACTGACCTCCAGTCTCACTGTCATTATCCTGTTTTGCCTCTTGCCGAGATGATTACAGTAGTCTCCTAAGTTCTCTCTCTGCCTCCAGGATCTCTCATTCCAATCCTCTGGCCTCTAAACTTTTGTAAGTTTCCATAACCTGATTGCTAGCATTCAAGGTCTTTCCTTAGTTGACCCATACCTTCTTGTGATGGTTTACTGGACATATCAACTTGGCTGGCTCAAGGGGTGCCAAGATATTTAGTTTCTGTAAGGGTGTTTTTGGATAAGGTTAACGTTTAAATTGGTGGACTTTGAGTAAAGCAGATTGCCCTCCCTAATGTAGATGGGCCTCATCTAATCATTAGGAGGTGTGACTAGAGCCAAAAGACCAGCCTCCCCCAAGAAAGAGAGAATTATCTAGTAGATTGCCTTCACCTCACCTGCAACATTGGTCTTCCTGGCTCTACGGTAGCTGGTCTTCAGACTAGAACTACACTACCAGCTCTCCCGAGTCTCTAGCCTATATGCCTTTGGACTTGAACTGTAGCATCAGCTCTCCCGGGTCTCCAGATTTCCAGCCCACCCTGTAGATTTTGGACTTGCCAGCCTCCATAATCATGTGGGGCTTCCCAGGTGGCTCAGTGGTAAAGAATCCACCTGCCAATGCAGGATACGCAGGAGAGGCGTGTTCGATCCCTGGGTCGAGAAGATCCCTAGGAGAAGGGAATGGCAACCCACTCCAGTATTCTTATCTGGAGAATCCCATGGACAGAGGAGCCTGGTGGGCTACAGTCCCTGGGATCACAAAGAGTCAGACACAACTTAGCAACTGAGCACTCACCCATAATCATATGAGCCAACTCCTGATAATAAACCTCTTTCAATACATACACATATCCTATTGGTTCCCTCTGGAGAACTCGGGTTAATGGTTAATACGCTTACTAACCTTGCGTCCCACTAAGCCCCTCTGCGCACCTGACCCTCCATTCAAATTGAACTGCCCCCTGCCCCCTGTGTTGCTCTGGGTGTTCTATCTTCAGGCCTAACTCACATTGCTCTGCCTCTACTCCCATCTTCACTGATGACATTAAAAAATGTCACCTTTGCCATGCGATCTTTCCTGACCATCTCTGAACCTCTCTAGCACATCATCTATAATCTTGTGTAATACACTAGCTCATATTACCTGCGTGTTGCAGTCCATGGGGTCGCAAAGAGTAGGACACGACTGAGTGACTGAACAACAACAACAACCTCATATTATGGGTTTTTTTGGGAGCACATCTTATCTTATTGATTATATCATGAGTAGCTTGAGGGGCAAAAAATCTGTTCTTTTTCTCATACATGCAACTGCCTGCTTGACATTTCTTAGATATGGCAAAGTTGCTTCAAAGATAACGTGTCCAAATCTGGACTCGTGACTCTTCCCCCGTACCTGATCCTGCCTTGTTCTCTGTTTCCGTGAATTCAGAGTCACAGTTCAGATACTCCAGAAAACAGACTTTTGAGACTGATTCACATGCAGGAAACTTACTGGGAAGTTCTCTAGAAATCAATACTTTTGGGGAGTGAGTGAAGTCTGACTGGGCAGAGGGAAAAGTTGGGTTTGGAAGCAGTTGGAACAAAGGTCTCAGTGGATCCCATGGGGAGGTCTGGAGCAGGAATTAACCTACGGTGATGCCCTGAATTGGGGCAAGTGGTTTGGGTCTTTATATTCCCCAGTACGGACGTGGAGCTTATGTTCTAGCAAGAGGACAAAGTAGCAAGCAAAAAATACAAAAAGTAAATTCTGGAGTATTTTAGCAGGTAAAAAGCATAATAGAAAAAGTGGAGAAGGATGATATAAAGGATCTAGAGCTGAGGAGTGTGGATTGCAATTTATAATAGTGTGGTCAGGGTAGGCCTCCCTGACTAAAACAAAGACTTAATGGTTAGAAGTTAATGTTGTAGATACACCAGGAAAGAGAGGTCCAGGCAGCATTGTTTGTGTTTTACAATGAGCAATTATTGTTCTTGTTAATAATAGCCCCTTCTCAGAGGTAATCATTTTGACTTTTATCACAGTCCTTTGGGCTTATCTGGTGGCTCAGATGGTAAAGAATCTGCCTGCAATTCAGGAGACCAACGTTCGACCCCTGGGTTGGGAAGATCCCCTGGAGAAGGGAATGGCAACCCACTCCAGTATTCTTGCCTGGAGAATCCCATGGACAGAGGAGACTGATGGGCTACAGTCCATGGGGTCTCAAGGAGTTGGACACAACTGAGCGACTAACACTTTAATTTTCGCACAACCTTTTAGTTTTGTCTGTTTTTGAATGTGATTCCACCTACAGGTGGAATCATACAGTATGTATTCTTGTGTCTGGCTTCTTTCATTCATCATGGTGTCCGTGATATTCATCCAGTTAGTGTGTATCTTAGTCATTTGTTCTTTTTTGTGGCTGTATATTATTCTGTCGTATGAATATACTACCCATGTATTTATCTATTCTCCTGTTGATAGACATTTTGGTTGTTGCCAATGTTGACTAGTATGAACAGTGCTGCTGTGAATATTCTTATACACATATTTTGGTGAACATATACACTGATTTCGCTTAGGTATGTATTCAGGAGTAGAATTGCTGGGTCATAAGGTGGGCGTATGTTTAATTTTAGTAGACTTTGTAAAACTATTTTCCAAAGCGGTTGTTATCAAATTATATTCCCACCAACTATATATATAATTTATTTTATTTATTGAGATATATTTGACATAAAACATTGTGTAAGTTCAAAGTGTATGACATATAGATGGGTCTATTTACATTACAGTATGATTGCCATGGTAGCGTTAGTTAACACCTCTATTGTATCACATAATCATTTCTTCAGTGTTTGGAACAATTAAGATCTAGTCTCTTAGTAAGGTTAATGTTTATAATACAATTTTGGCTGTCTATAATCACTGTACTGTGTATTAGTCTCCAGGACTTATTTATCTACTACTTGCAAGTTTACACCCTTAAACATCTCTCCTATTCCCCCACCCTCAGCCCCTGGCAACCACCATTCTATCCTCTGCTTCTACAAGCTTATTTATTTTAATTTTTTAAGATTTTATATATAAGTGACTTTAGGACTAGTAGCATTTTATATACTTAATGTGAAGTAAATCTATCACTATACTCAGTGTGAAGAAGCCTGAGGAATACCTTCACCAATTTATTTTGTAATATAATTTTCCTTTTTGTGTATATCCAAAGAGATAGATGGTAAAACAGACATCTAAGTCCAAAAGAACTCTTTCAGTATATTTGAAATAAAAGTTTGAAGTACCCCCAAAACACACATTTGTGTCCACACATATTCAAATTCAGAGGAACTGCACATGATCCTTCATTTCCCAATAAGACCAAAAAAAAAAAAAGTGCCCAATCAACTCGTTGAAATCCACCCCAGAGAGTGTAATACTGAAGCTTCATCTGCAGGGCCTTTAAGGCACTGCCTGAAGAGGAGTTGGCAGGTGGATGGCTGGGCCTGTAAAGACTGACCAAAGTCACTGACAAGTGCTTGGTGAAAGTCAGTGGTCAAGTTACCTTGCCAGCTCCTAACCTAGTTTATTTCTAGGCGTCAGGTCCCTGGTTCCACCCTGGAAGGGCTTCTGCTGTGACTTCATGACAACATCCAGCTTGACCTTACCCCCTGCCAGTGCCCCACTCCCAAGGTCTGAGGCAGCCCAGTGCTCTGTCTTACCATCTTACCACCAACTAAGATCAGCCCCCTGACTCTCTTTCTGCTGTGTTCTGTCTTTTCTTCAAGAATCAGATAGCTCAGGGACTTTGCTGGTGGTACAGTGGATAAGAATCTGCCTGCCAATGCAGGGGACACAGGTTCCATCCCTGGTCTTGGAGGATTCCACATGCTCTGGAGCAACTAAGCCTGGGTGCCTAGAGCCCGTGCTCTGCAACAAGAGAAGCCACCACAACAAGAAGCCTGCACACTGCAACTGGAGAAAGACCGCATGTAGCACCAAAGGCCCAGTGCAACTAAAAAAGGAAAATAATCAGATACCTCAGCAAATTCTCTCAAAAATCCCTAAAGCATTGATCATATTTCTCAAACTCAGGACCCAGCATGTAAAATCACCATTTGGTCAGGATCTGATAAAGGAGTCTTACTTCAAAGTCTTATCCAAAGACAGGGTATTGGATGTGGAATTCAATTCTAGCTGGCTCCCATGACTAGACAGTGGAGATTTAACCTTAATTTGATCAGCTGTTCTTTGGTATATTAAAAAAGAAGTCAAGAATAATGTTCATTTAGTTTTACATAAGCACTAGGGGCCTTTCCTGCATTCTGATCAAATTCTCAAAACTGTTATTAGGATTTAAATTGGATTCACAGATACAACATTTGGAGAATTTTTTTCTCACTGAGATTTAGTATATTATTTATTGCCTGACCCATATGATTCCAAAGTATTTAAAATGCATAAATTATTTATGATCCAGATGGTGGTCTGATACTATTCTGCATCTCAAAATGTTCTGGGCTTCTGCTGCATGCACAGACATTCAATTACAAAATTCAGGTGGGCCTTTGGGTACCGGTGTGGTGTTGCTGCTTAGTCACTAAGTCATGTCTGATTCTCTTGCAACCCTGTGGACTGTGCCCGCCGGGCTCCTCTGTCCATGGGATTTCCCAGGCAAGAATACTGGAGTAGGTTGTTATTTCCTTCTCCAGGGGATCTTTCCCAACCCAGGGGTCAAACCCATGTCTCCTGGATTGGCAGGTGAATTCTTTACCACTGAGCCACCAGGGGAGCCCATGTGATTGTCCAAGTAATTGTTGGTTACGAATAAATACTCCAGTTTTCAGCAACCCTTTCCCCCTTGGTTTTCACTGCTTAGAATTAAAAACTATTCTGTGGGAGCTACCAAATTAAGGAAGAGAAAAGGGAGGAAAATTCCACTTTTTTTTGTCTTGTCAGAGAGGGGGAAATTTTAAAGCCAAATTAAAAATTTCTAAGTTTTAAAACAAGAGGCTATGAGAAGGCTACTAATTTTCCCATATATATATATATATATATCACACATATATATAAAATACATATATATATATATATATATGTAAGGATGGGTCTCAAATACATCAGGAAGAGGGTAGAACAAGTCAGGGAGAATCTCAAATAGATAGGGAAAAATCAAACACATGTCAGGATAGAGAAGTCAGAGTCTCAAAATGAATGAAGTGCTCTGAGCAGCAGTGCCTTGACAGTTGGCAGGAACAGGTACCTAATGAAAGGTGGCGAAAAGGAAACCAAGAAGAAAGTGGCTGATCCAGTTCCTTAGAAAGATTGGTACGATGTGAAAGCACCAGTTATGTTCAATACAAGAAATATTGGAAAAACACTAGTCATGAGAACTCCAGACTTCAAATTATATCATGTTTCTGAAATGAGCCTTGTTGATCTGCAGGATGATGAAGTTGCATTTAGAATACTCAAGCTAATAACTGAGGCTATTCGGGGCAAAGCTACCTAACTTTATGGCATGGAGTTTACCTATGACAAAATGCACTCCATGGTCAAGAAATGGCAGCCTGTGATTGAAGCTCATGTCAGTGTCAAGACTACTGAAAGTTATTTGGTTTGTCTATTTTATTTAAAAATGCAACAATTGTATTTGGGAGATCTCTTACACTCAGCAGCAACAGGTCTGCCAAATCCAGAAGATGATGATGAAAATCATGACCCTAGAGTTATAGACAAATAACTTGAAAGAAGTGGTCAATAAATTGATTCCAGACAGTACTGGAAAAGGCATAGATGAGATTTGCCAAAGTACTTAATCCATTCCATGATGTCATTGTTAGAGAAGTAAGGGTACTGAAGAAGCCAGTTTGAATCAGGAAAACTCATGGGGCTTCATGAGGTGATGGTAATAGTTCTGGAAAGCTATCAAGGATGAGACAGGTACTAAAGTTGAATAGGCTAATGGATATGAGCCCAGTCCAAGAATCAGTTAAAAAAATTCAGACTTTTAACAGTGACAAATTAAGTTTTATTTGTGACAAAGAGGGATCTCAAACATGTCAAAAAGTGTCTCAGTCTGACAGGAAGACTTAAGTAGTAAGGAGGAACCTCAAACACTTCAGAAAAGGCTTCAAGCATGTAAGAGTGGAGTGTTGTTTAATTTCCTCTTATTTGTGAGCTTTCTAAATTTCTTTCACTTATTGATTTCTAATATCATTCTGCTGTGATTAGAGACCATACTTCTATTATTTCAATCCTAAATTGATTGACATTTGTATTATGGCCTAACATATGGTCTTGGAGAGTGTTTCTGTGCACTCTCCATTTCTGATAGAGTTGAAGTCTCCAACTACGATAGTGGACTCATCTACATCTTTTTGCAATTTTATTAGTTTGGGACTCACATAGTTTAACCTTCTATTGTTAGGCACATACACATTAATGATTGTTATGTCTTATTGCGGAACTGACCCCTTTATCATTGTGTAATGCCCTTCTTTATCTTTGATAATGTTTCTTGCTTTGAAGTTTGTTCTGTCTGAAATTAATATAGTGATTTTGACTTAATTTTGTTTACTGTTGTTATTTAGTGGCTAAGTCATGTCTGACTGTTTTGTGACCCCATGGACTGTAGCCATCTAGGCTCCTCTGTCCATGGGATTTCCCAAGCAAGAATACTAGAGTGGGTTGCCATTTCCTTTTCCAGGAGATCTTCCTGACCCAGGGATTGAACCCCCGTCTCCTGCATTGGCAGGTGGATTCTTTACCACTGAGCCACAAGGGAAGTCCATATCTAAGCATTCATAAGTATATATCTATATATGTGATATATACATTAAGCATACATAATCAAATACATTGTTGGTATTATTTTGAACAAACTGTTGTCTGTTAGATCAATTAAAAATAAGAAAGAGAAAAGTTTTAATTTTACCTTTACTTACTCCTTCTTTGATATTTTTCCTTACTTTATACAGATTGAGTTTCTGACCTATGTTATTTTCCTTCTCTTAAAAGAACACCTCTTAACACTTCTTGCATGGCCGGTCTACTGGCAGCAAATTCTCTCAACTTTGTTTGGCTAAGAAAGTCTTAATTTCTCCTTCACCTTTGAAGGTTAATTTTGCGGGGTAAAGAATTCTAGGTTGTTGGGTCTTTTTTCTCTCAACACTTTAAATGTTTCGCTTCATCCTCTTGTTTGTGTGGCTTCTGAGGAGTAGTTCTTATCTTTGTACTTCTTATCTTTGTTCTTCTATAGGTAAGATGTGAGGTTTTGTTATAGTTCTTGCTGTTTTGTTTGTTTTTTAAACCACTGACTTCTTTTAGGCTATTTCTTGATCTTTGATTTTCTGTAGTTTGAAAATCATATGCTGAGGTGTAGTGTTATTGTCATTTATCCTGCTTTGCATTCCCTGGGCTTCCTGCATCTGTGGTTGGTGTTTGACGTTGATGTGGGGGAAATTCTGTTTTTATTGTTTCAAATATTTCTTCTGTTCCTTCTTCTTCTCCTTATGATATTCTCATTATGCTGATGTTATACTTTTTGTTTTTAAGTTGTTCCATAGACCTTGGATATTTTTATCTGTTTTTCTTTTTTTCAGACTGTATTCTCTTTGCTTTCAGTTTTTGAAGATTTTTATTAAAGTATCGTTTAGCTCAGAGATTCTTTCCTCAGCCATGTCCAGTATACTAATAAGCCCATCAAAGGCATTCTTCATTTCTGTTACAGTGTTTTTAATCTCTAAAATTTCTTTGTGGCTCTTTCTTAGGATTCTTATCTCTCTGCTTACATTGCCCAACTGTTTTTACATGCTGCATACTTTATCTATTAGGGCCCTTAGTAGTTTAATCATAGTTGTTTTAAATTCCTGATCTGATAATTCCAACATTCCTCCCATGTCTGCTTCTGAGGCTTACTCTCACTTCAAAGTGTGTTTTTTGCTTTGCGGTATCTTGTAATTTTTTTCTTAACAGCCAGACATGATGTACTGCGTAAAAGGAACTGCTGTAAACAGGCCTTAGTAATGTGGTGGTGAAGTGTTGGGGGACGGAGAGGATTATACATTCCTGTGATTAGATCTGTCTGTTAGTGACACTATGCCTCTGGACTGTGAACTTCACAAGAGTTTCTAGTCTTTTCTTCTCCTATAGTTGGGGCAGTATGTCTATAATGGGCTGTAGTTCGGTATTTCCCTTCTCCCTAGGTCAGTTAGGTTTTGATAATACCTCAACAGGTTAGACTCTGTTTAATTAATTTCCCATGAAGGCAGATATTGTTAAGAATAGAGTGTGACAGTGTATGTCAGAATACTTCCTTTCCTCTCCCCATCCCTATGAGGGGATTTTACTCCAATATTAACTGTAGGAAATTGGTTGAATCCTGGAGGTGAATCTCACAATATTATGGAAACCCCCTTAATTGATTCCCTCTGGAGTTTTTAGCTTTCAGAGTTGCATACTGAGCCTCTAGCAATTCATCAATTACAGTTCAGATTTTTCTACCCTTACAGTGGTTCCTATGGTCGTTTCTACTGGTGAGTCTCTGTTCAAGTAAGCTGTGACTTCCTGTGTTCACTTGTCTGTCTCTTCCATCTTGGGGTAGTAATTTGCCCTATGTTCTCCCCTCTTACAAATCCAAGAAGAGCTGTTGCCTTCTCAGTCTGTTCAACTTTTCACTAGGTTTTAAGACAGAGTGGCAACTTCCAAAGCTTCATGCCGAATCAGGTACTGAAAGTCTCATTTATTGTATTTCCAACTCCAGAATTTGCATTTTGTTCTTTTTTTTTTTATAACCTCTCTTTATTATATCTCCAGAGAATACTGACTGAACAACAACAATCTCTTTATTGCTGTTCCTACTTGATAAGACATAGTTATTCTCTTAGTTGGTTAGGGTTGCTATAACAAAATACCACAGACCGGGTAGCTTTAACAAGAAACATTTATTTCTCACAGTTCTGAAGGCTGGGAAGTCTGAGATCAACGTGGTGGTATATTTGGTAAAGATCTGCTTCCTGGTTCATAGACAGTTGAGTTTTCATTGTATCTTAACAAGGCAAAAGGGGCAAGGGATCTCTCTGGGGTCTCTTTATAAGGACAGTAATCCCATTCTTAAGGGCTCTACCCTCGTGATCTAATTATCTCCCAAAGGACCTGCCTCCAAATACCATAACATTAGGGATTAGACTTCAGCATGTGAGTTTTGAGGGGAACACAGACATTCAGTCAATCATAGTGATCATACCTTTCTCTCCTTTAAGCATGATTTCCTTTAGTTCTTTGAATATATTTGTAATGGCTACTTTGATGTCTTCATCTGTTAAATCTTACTGCTCTCATAGACAGGTTCTGTTACCTGATTTTTTCCCTGTGTATGAATCATACATTCCTGTTTTATTTCATGTCTTGTAATTTTTTGTTGAAAACTGGACATTTTATATAAAGTATTATAGCAACTCTGGACACTGATTCTCTTGCCCCTGAGGCTAGTTGTTGTTATTTGTTTACTTGCTTAGTGACTGGCTGGATTATTTTAGTGAAGTTGATTTCCCCTTCAGTGTGAAACCTCTGATATTGCTCCTCCTAGGGCAAAGTCTTGGGCATGAGCAATCAGTCTGGGATGACAGTTTTAGCAGGACTCTTTTTGAAGCTCTTTTTCCCTGATCACACCCAGCTGTTAAACCCACTAATTGATGGCTGATTGCTCTATTGCTTTCAACAATGCCCTGGGGCATAAACTGCCCCTCAGAAGGAACCCTTTAAATCCAGATTAGTTTAGAGGGATAGTGTTTGAGGTCAATCTTTGAGGGTTCTTCTGACCCTAGAAGGGGTATTCTAGCTGTCACTCTCACTGGTTCTCCCTGTAAACTAGCTGGCCTGTGATTTAGTTTGTGCCTCTAATGAAACTATCAGTCTCCGCCTAATCACTTTCCACTGTTCCTGCATTGTTTTTGATAGAATCCTTAGACTTGAGTTAGTTCCTTTGGAAAGAGTCCAGGGCTCTGTTTTATGGTCTGCCTCTCCCTTTGGGCAAAATTTCTAAGCCATGGCTCCATAGCTGGGGAGAGGAAAAGTCACATGCTTCTTTCTGCTTTAGAAGCTGAGCACTGAGCAGGGTTTGCTAGCCTCTGGTTTTTTCAGTTTTCCTCTTCCTTCATGAAACCTCTGCCTCAAGAACAAGTTGGGACAAGAGTGATCGATGCCCCAGTATTCTCAGTGTACTGCACCTGAAGTAGATCTTCCACCCAAGGAGTGGGGGCTATGTGGAAAATATAAAGGATAATAAGGACTATTATGCATTATACAGTAAAAAATTGTATGACCTAGAAGAAATGGAAAAAATGGAATGGCAACCTGCTCCAGGATTCTTGCCTGGAGGATCCCAGGGACAGAGGAGCCTGGCAGACTACAGTCCATGGAATCACAAAGAGTGACTTGAGAAAGACGAATGAAGCTGGAGGTATCATGGTCCCTGATTTCAAACTATACTACAAAGCTATTTAATCAAAACAGTATGGTACCAGCACAAAAGCAGACACACAGATCAATGAAACAGATATGAGAGCCCAGAAATAAACCTACACATGTATGGATAATTAGTTTATGACAAAAGAGAAGGAATATACAGTGAAGAAAGGGAAGTCTGTTCAATAAATGGTGCTGGTAAAATTGAACAGCCGTATGTAAAAGAATGAATCTAGACCATTATCCTACGCCACAAACAAATAGGAACTCAAAGTAGATTAAAGACATGCATGTAGGACCTGAAACCATAAAATTCCTGGAAGAAAACATAGTCAGTAACCTCCTTGACGTAGGTCTTAGTGATGTTTTTATAGATTTGACTCCAAAGGCGAAGGAAACAAATGTAAAAATAAGCAAAAGAGACTACATCAAACTACAAAGCTTTTGCACAGTGAAGAAAACCATTATCAAAACAAAAAAGCAAACTACTGAATGGGAGAAGATATTTGCAAATCCAATAAGGTGTTACTATCAATATATAAAGAACTCATACAGTTCAACAACAACAAAAATAGTCTAATTAAAAATGGGCAGATATATGAATAAGCATTTTTCTATAGAAGATATATAGATGACCAACATGAAAAGATGAAAAGGCGCATGAAAAGATGTTCAACATCACTAATTATTAGGGAAATGCACATCAAAACCACAGTAAGATATCATCCCACCCACACCTATTAGAGTGGTTATTATAAAAAAGATTAGAAATAACAAATATTGGAGAGGATATGGAGAAAGGGGATCCTTGTACACTGTTGGGAGAGATTGTAAATTGGCGCAGCCATTGTATGCAGATTTCTAAAAAAAATTGAGAATACAGCTACCATGAAAAGTGACAGTGAAAGTGTTAGTTACTTAGTTGTGTATGACTCTTTGCGACCCCATGGAGTGTAGCTCTCCATGCTCCTCTGTCCATGGAATTCTACAGGCAAGAATACTAGAGAGGGTCACCATTCCCTTCTCCAGGGCATCTTCCCCACCAAGGGATTGAACCTGGGCCTCCTGCATTGCAGGCAGATTCTTTACCATCTGAGCCACCAGGGAAGCCATAGAACTACCATAGTGGATAGTGAAAGTTGTTCAGTCATATTCAACTCTTTGCGACCCCATGGACTATGGGATTCTCCAGGCCAGAATACTAGAGTGGGTAGCCTTTCCCTTCTCCAGGGGATCTTCTTGACCCAGGGATCAAACCCAGGTCTCCCACATTGCAGGTGAATTCTTTACCAGCTGAGCCATAAGGGAACTACCATATGACCCAACTATTTTACTTCTGGGTATTTATCTCAAGAATATGAAAATGCTAATTTTAAAAATAGAGGTACCCCTATATTCATTGCAGCATTATGTACAATAGCCAAAAGATAGAAACAACATAAGTGTCCATTGACAGAGGGATGGATAAAGAAGATGAGGTGTATATATACAACGGAATACTACTCAGCCAAAAAGAATGTTGTCATTTGTGATAACATAGATGGGCCTTGAGGGTGTTATGCTAAGTGAAATAAGTCAGAAGGAAAAAGACCAATACTGTATGATTTCAATTATATGTGGAATCTAAACAAAACAAAACAAAAGCAAACTCATAGATACAGAGAGCAGCTTGATTACCAGAGGGGAAAGGGGGTGGGGATGGGTGAAAGGGATGAAGGGAGTCAATTATATGGGGATGGATAGTAACTAGACTTTTGGGAGTGATCACATTATAGTGTGTATGGCTGTCAAATTATAATGTTGTATACCTGTGACTTATATATAAACAAAAAATAAAATTGTTTTTGTTTGCAGATAATAAAATCTCATATGTAGAAAATCCTAAAGACTTCACAAAAAAAACTGCTAGAGCTAATCAGTAGATTCAGAAAAGTTACAGGATACAAAACCAGTTGCATTTCTATATGCTAACAATGAAATATGAAAAAAACCCAATCTCATTAATAATGGCATTAAAAACAATACAATAGTTAGGGAAAATTTTAACCAAGGAGGTAAAAGATGTGTACATTGAAAATTATAAGACTTTGATGAAAGAAGTTGAGAAGACACAAAAAAGGAGAAGATAACCTGTCTTCATGGATTAGAAGAATTAATATTATTAAAATGTCCATACTTTCCAAAGCCATTTATATACTCAGTGCATCTCTCTCTCAAAATTCCAGTGGCATTTAAAAATTTTTCTAAAAAATTTTTTTTCTTTCTTTCTTTTTGACTGTGTTGGGTCTTCATTGCTGCACATTGTGGGCTTCCTCTAGTTGTGGTGAGCAGGAGCTACACTCTAGTTGTGGTACATGGGCTTCTCTCTGCGGTGGGCTCTCTTGTTGTGGAGCATGGGCCCTAGGCGAGTGGGCTTCAGTAGTTGTGGTGCATGGGCCCAGCTGCCCTGCAGCATGTGGAGTCCTCCCCGACCAGGGATCAAACCCATGCCCCCTGCATTGACAGGCAGATTCTTAACCATTAGACCACCAGGAAAGTCCTCCAATGACATTTTCCACAGAAATAGGAAAACAATCCTAAAATTCATGTGGAAGTACAAAAGACTGTAAATAGCCAAAGAACTTTTGAGAAAGAAGAACAAAGCTGGAGGCATTGTACTTCCTGATTTCAAAGTATATTACAAAGCTATAGTTATAGAAACAGTATACTACTGGCATCAAAATAGACACGTAGACAAATGGAACAGAACTGAGAACCCAGAAGCAAAACCATGCACATACTGTCAACAATATTTGACAAGGGAGCCAAGAATACTCTGGGGAAAGGATAGTGTTTTCAATAAATGGTATTGGGAAAACTGGATATTCACATGTAAAATAATGAAATGGATCCCTATGTTACATCACTCACAAAAAATTAACTCAAAATTGATTAAAGACTTAGATATAAGACCTGAACCCATAAAACTCCCAGAAAAAAACATAAGGGAAAAATTCCTTAATGATTTTTGGCAGTGATTTTTTAATATGACACCAAAAGCACAAGCAATGAAAACAAAAATCAATGAGTGGGACTACAGCAACCTAAAAAGCTTCTGCACAGTGAAAGAAGAAATAAACAAATGAAAAGACAACCTATGGAATGGGAGAAAATATTTTCAGACCTTGTATCTGATGATAGGCTAAAATCCAAAATAGATAAGACACTCATAAAACTCAATAGCAAAAAAAAAACAAAACCCCGAAAAACCAAATACAACAGTTAAAAATGGTTAAAGGGCCTGAAAAGACATTTTCCCAAAGAATACATACAAGTGGCCAACAAGTCATGAAAAGGTGCTCAATATCACCAATCACCACGGAGATGCAGATCAAAATCACAGTGAGCTATCACGTCATACTTGTTAGAATGGTGCTAGAATGGTTATCATCAAAAAGATAAGAGATAACAAGTGTTGGCAAGGATGCAGAAAAAAACATTTGCTGACGTTGGTGGGAATGTAAATTGGTACAGCCATTTGGAAAACAGTATAGAGGTTCCTTAAAAACTTGAAAATAGAATTACCATATGATTTAGCATTCCCATTTCTGGGTATATATCCAAAGGAAATAAAATCAGGATCTGAAATAGATATCTGCACTCCTATGTTCAGTGTGGCATTATTCACAACAGGCAATACAAGGAAATAAGCTAAAGGCCCATTAGTTGATGAATGGATGAAGAAAATGTGATATATACATATACATGCAGGAATATTATTCAGCCATAAAATGGCAGGAAATCCATTTGTGAAAACCTGGATGGACCTTAAGGGCATTATGTTAAATGAAATAAGTCAGATAAAGATAAATGCTGAATGATCTCACTTATAATATGGACTCTAACAAGGCTGAACTCATAGAAACAGAATATAATGGCAGTTGCCAGCAGCTGTTGTGGGGGTGGTGGTGTTGGGAGAAATGGGATATGTTGGTCAAAGGGTATAAACTTATAATTATAAGATGAACAGGTTCTGGAGATCTAATGTATAGTATGGTGAGTATATTTAACAATAGTTTATTATATACTTGAAAGTTGCTGAGAGAGTTAATCTTAAACGTTCTCACCACACACATAGAAAAGGTAATTATATTAGGTAATGGAGGTGTTACCTAACCTTATTGTGGTAATCATTTCACAATATACACGTGTATCAGATGATCACATTGTATACCTTAAATTTACACGATGTTAAATGTCAAGTACATCTCAATAAAGCTGGAGAAAAATAAAGCCGTGTAACCTTAAAATAAAAACACATCAGGAGGAGTATGTTTTCGTGTCTCAAAGATGTTCTTAAAGGACTTAAAGTCAGAACAGATCTTAAGTATATCAAGAAGTCTCTTAAAATTGAAAGTCATCAGGAAGAGTTTGTTGTTTTTGTGATAGTTTCTTGTTGACATAGTTCACATCCAGTAAAATTCACCACTTTAAAGTATATAATTTAGTGGCTTTTAGTATGTATACAAGGTCTTGCAACCATCACCACTATCTAATTGCAGAATATTTTCATCACTCTAAGTATAAACCCCATGCCCTTTAGCAGTCACTCACCATTCCTCCCTACCCAAAGCTAGTGACAATGACTAATCTACTTTCTGTCTCTATGAATTTGCCTATTTTGACATTTCATATAAATGGAATCATATAATATGTGACCTTTTCTTCCCTGGTTTCTTTCCCTTAGTGTAATGTTTTCTAGATCCATCTATGCTGTAGTATGTATGAGTTACTTCATTTCTGTTTATGGCTGAATAATATTCCATTGTAAGGCTATATCACATTTTATTTATTCATCAGTTGATAGACATTTGGGTTGTTTCTATTTTTGTGTTAATAATAGAAATTAATAATAGCCAAAAATAAAAACAATATAATATATGCTACTATGAATATTTGAGTACAAGTTTTGTGTGAACATCAGTTTTTATTTCTCAGGGAGTATATACCTAGAAGTGAAATTGCTGAGCCATATGGTAAAGTGTGTGTGTATGTGAGTACACTCAGTCGTGTCTGACTCTTTGTGACCCCATGGACTGTAGCCCACCAGGCTCCACTGTCCATGGAATTTTCCAGACAAGAATACTGGAGTGGGCTGCCATTTCCTTCTCCAGGGGATCTTACCGATCCAGGGATTGAACTCATGTCTCTTATCCTGCATTGGCAGGCACATTCTTTACCAGCTGAACTATTGGGGAAGCCATATAGTAAGGAAGAATTTCAATTATCTCAGGAAGGGTCATAGATAAAACAAGAAGGGTCTCAGTCATATAGGAAAGATTTAAATAGATCAGGAAATGTCACAAATGTATCATAAATGCTCTCAAAGAAAGAGGAGGTGTCTCAAATACAACAGAAGTCATCTCAACATAGGAAGATTTCATAAGGGCTCCAAACTGAAATGAACATCTTAAATACATCACAAAAGGTCTCAAATTCAAAGGAAAGGTGTCATGTAATCAAGAAAAGTATCAAATCTCCAAGAAGGATCTCAAAAAGTAAAACTCTTAAAATTTTATGAGAAAGGGTCAAATAGGAAAGATGGCAACACATTAGGGAGGATCTCAGACATACCAGGAGTCATGTTACTAGCAGGAAGAGACTAAAATAGTCAAGAGGAATATCTAATAGAGTAGTCAACTCAACAGTGGAAACAGTGGCTGACTTTATTTTTCTGGGCTCCAAAATCACTGCAGATGGTGATTGCAGCCATGAAATTAAAAGATGTTTTACTCCTTGGAAGGAAAGTTATGACCAACCTAGACAGCATATTAAAAAGCAGAGACATTGCTTTGCCAACAAAGGTCTGTCTAGTTAAGGCTATCGTTTTTCCAGTGGTCAGGTATGGATGTGAGAGTTGGACTGTGAAGAAAGCTGAGTGCCGAAGAATTGATGCTTTTGAACTGTGGTGTTGGAGAAGACTCCTGAGAGTCCCTTGGACTGCAAGGAGATCCAACCAGTCCATCCTAAAGGAGATCAGTCCTGGGTGTTCATTGATAGGACTGATGTTGAAGCTGAAACTCCAATACTTTGGCTACCTGATGCGAAGAGCTGACTCATTTGAAAAGACCCTGATGCTGGGAAAGATTGAGGGCAGGAGGATAAAGGGACGACAGAGGATGAGATGGTTGGATGGCATCACCGACTCAATGGACATGGGTTTGGGTGGACTCTGGGAGTTGGTGATGGACAGAGAGGCCTGGTGTACTGCGGTTCATGGGGTTGCAAAGAGTCATACATGACTGAGCAACTGAATTGAACTGAACTGAGTCAACTCAAACAAGCCAGGAAGGGTCTGACACTGGTAAGGAAGTATCTCAAATTTGTCAGGCAGAGTGTAAAATATGTCTCTAATGGTCCTAAAGTGAAAGTAAAAGTGTTAGTTGCTTAGTTGCATCCAACTGTTTGTGACTCCATGGACTATAGCCCGACAGCCTCCTCTGTCCATGGGATTTTCCAGGCAAGAATACTAGAGTGGACTGCCCTTCCCTTCTCCAGGGGATTTTCCTGACCCAGGAATTGATCCAAGGTCTCCCACATAGCAGGCATATTCTTACTGTCTGAGCCACCAGAGAAGCCCATTCTAATGGTCCTAAACAGTCCAGCAATTTAGAAAAAGTGTCATCTATTAGGAAGGGTCTCAAACTGTCAGGAAGTGTTTCAAACACGTTTTACCCTTTCAAACGTGTTTTGAAATGTGTTTCAAAAGTATTTCACCCTTTCAAATGCAAAGGGTCACAATTAGAGAAAGTGTCTCAACCATCACAAATCACCTCAAACAAACCAGGAACACTTTCAAAGTAGTTAGGAAGTGTTTCAAATAGGTAAATGCCTCAGACTGAGAGCAACAGTCTCCAATAGTTGAGAAAGGTCATGATATGTCTCAAACTTGTCAGGAAGAGTGTCAAATAAAGAAATGAATACAGGTCTCAAACATGTCATGAAGGGTCTTGGGCAAATCAGAGAAAGTCAGTCAGGAAGAGCCTCAACTTTGTGTTTCAAACATAGCAGGTACATCTCAAGTGGACAGGAAGAGACTCATCATGTCAAGATGTGCTTCAAACATGACAAGAAGTGTCACAAAGAGAGAAGAAGGATCTGAAATATATCACATATCCTCTCAAACCAGACTGGAAGCTTCTCAAAGTAATAAGGAAGAGTTATGATTAAGTCAGTAAGAGTCTCAAAAGAAAATGGAGTATCTCTGATACAACCCAGAGAATCAACATCTCAGGAAGGGAGGGACTCAAATGAATTAGGAAGGCTTTCAAATAGATCAGGAAGAGTAGCACACAGGTCAAGAAGTTTCCCCAACCTATTAGGAATGTCGCAAGTAGAGAGGAAGGGTCTCATATGCATCAGGAATATTCTCAAACAAGTCCAACAAATACATAAAGGTCTCAGACAGGTATAAAGACATCTAAATACCTCCAGAAGAGTCTCAAACTTGTCAAGAAAGGTTTCAAGTAAGTTAAGGAGGAAAGATTTCAAGCAAATAGAAATAAATGTTCCTAGTATATCAGGAAGAGTCTCAAAGAAGTCATGGATGCTCTAAAACATGTCAGGAAGGGATTTAAATATGTCAGGAAGGTTCTCAGATATGTGATGAAAAATCTCACACATGACTGGAAGCGTCTTAAACTTCTCCAGAACAGTCTAGAACAGAGACGGAAAGTCTCAAATACATAAGGAAACATCTCAAATAAGTGAGGAATGTTCTCAAGGTAGTAAGGATGGACCATAAATAAATCACCCAGGTTTACTGAACTGAAGGAAATGGCTCAAGTTCATCTGTGAGTCTTAACCATGTCAGGAAGATTCTCAAATAAGTTGGGAAGAGTCTCAAGCAAGTTAGAAAAGATTTCACAGATGTCAGGAAGAGTTTCAAAGATGTTATGAAGACTCTCAAATATGTCAGGAAGAATCACAAATAGGAAAGGAATGTTCTCAAATCTGTCAGGAATGATTACAGAGAGACAGGAAGAATCTCAGATATGTCACGAATGGTCTCAAACAGTTAGGAAGTGTCTCAAAGACAGCAAGAAGATTTTCAAAACTATCAGAAAGAATAGCAAGTATGTAGGGAACAGTCTCCAGAACATGAGGAAGTATCTCACACAAGTCAGGAAGTTGCAGACATATCACAAAGCATCTCCAACAAGCCAGGACGTGTCTCAGGAACAGTCCCAAGTACTTCACATACCTGTCCAGAAGGGAGGGTCTCAAATACATCAAGAAGGGTCATGCATGTCACAGAGTGTTTCAAATACATGGGAGGGGGAGGGGCTCATTATCATCAGGGAGAGTCTCAGACATGACAAGATGTGTCTCGAAAATGACAGGAAGTGTCAAGAGAGAGGAAGGATATGAAATGCGTCATGAATCCTCTCAATCAGACTGGAAGGATCTCAAAGTAGTTGTGAAGAACATTTGTCAGTGAGGTTCAGTAAGTGTCTTGAATACTTCTGGAAGGGTCTTAAACATTTGACTAAGTGATTTTGAGTTGGGAAGCAAGTCAGAAACGTCTCGAAGATGTAGATAAGGGTCTCAAACAGAAAGGAAGTGTCTCGATACAACTGAGAGGGTAAAGAGCCTCAGGTATATTGGGAAGAACCTAATACACCAGGTAGAGTAGCAATTATATCAGTAAGTGTTGCAAACAGAGGAAAAGAGTCTCAGGAATCATCTGAAGTCTGGAAGGTTCTTAAAGTAGTCAAGAACAACTTGTAAAATAAGTCAGTAAGCATCTCAAACTGAGAGAAAGAGACCCAAACACCTCCAGAAGGGTCTCAAACGTGTCAGGTAAAGTTTCAAATAAGTTAAGAAGGGTCTTAGGCAAGTTTGACAAGGTGTTTAATATATCATGGAGAATCTTGAACAAGTCTTGAAGGCTCTTAAGTATGTCAGGAAACCTTAAATACACGAGGTAGGTTCTCAAATATAGCAAGAACTGTTTCCGGGAAGACTCTCAAACTTGTCAGGAAGAAGCCAGAACAGAGAAGAAAGTGTCTCACATACATCAGGAATCCTCTCAAATAATTCAGAAAAGTTCTCAAAATAGTAAGGACAAGCTGGAAATAAGTCAGTAAGGTGTTTCAAAGAGCAGGAAGTGTCTCAAATACATCTCAGATGTTTTGAACTTGTCAGAAAAGATCTCAGCCAAGTTGAGGAAAGATTCAAGAACATCAGAAAAGGTCTCTTATACATCTGGAAGAGTCTCAAAAAATTCATGAGGTCTTCTCAAACATGTCAGAAAGAGTGTTAAATGGGTAGGAAGCCGCTCAAATCCATCAGGAATGCTGTAAAAGAGACAGAAGTCTCAAATATACCAAGAACAGTCTCATTCAGCAAGTAGCTCAAATAAATTGGGAAGATTCACAAATATGTCAACAAGAGTAGTAGATATAGCAGGAACAATCTCAGACATGTCAGGAAGACTTGAACAGGAAGAGTTACAAGCAAGTTAGATAGGGCTTCAAATACATTAGGGAAATATTCAAAAAAATCAGGAAGCATCTCAAGTCAGAAAGGGTCTCAAATTCATCCAGCCATTAGCAATGTGTCTTGAAGGGTCTCAAACATTTAGGATGCGCACATGCGCTCAGTTGTGTCTGACTCTTTGCAACCCCATGGACTATAACTCACCAGGTGCTTCTGTCCATGGGATTTCCTGGACAAGAATACTAGAGTGGGTTGCCATTTCTTTCTCCAGGGGATCTTCCGAACAGTTAGGAAGGATCTCAAATATGTTAGTACATGCACCTGGGTTGAATAATGCCTCCCTCCCACCCAAATTCATATATACCTGGAACCTCAGGATGTGACCTCATTTGGAAATAGAGCATTTGTGAATGTAATTAGTAAAGATGAGGCCATAGTGGAGTAAGGTGGGCCCTACATTCAATGATTGCTGTCCTTATAGAAAGGCCGTGTGAAGACACATAGGGAGGTGAATGCCCTCTGAAGGTGGAGGCAGAGATTGGAGTGATATGTCCACAAGTCAAGGAATGCCAAGAAGTGCCAGCAACCAAAAGAAGCTGGGAGAGACATAGAACAGATACCCCCTCAGATCCTCCAGAAGGAATCAGTCCTGCTGATACCTTGATTTCAGACTTCTGGGCTCCTGAACTGTGAGGGAATTATTGATACTTTCTGTTGTTTTAAGACACCCAGTTTGAGGAACTTTTTTTTTTTTTTAACAGCAGCCCTGCAAAAATAAATACAGTAGAGATATCAAATACATCAGGAAGAGTCTCAAGGATGTTAGGATGTGTCTCAAGACAGGAATTGTTATCAAGAAAGAGAAAAAGTCTGAAATCATCACTTCTCTCAAAGTGGACCATCAAGATTCAAAATAGTCAGGAAGAGTTTTAATTTTGTCAGGAAGGGTCTCAGACATAAAGGAAGGGTCTCCAGCACGTCCAGAAGGGGTGCAAAGATTTCAATAAGAGTCTCAAAAGAAGAAGTGTCTCAGACATGTCAGAAAAGGTCTCAAATGTGTCATGTAGAATCTGAAGTCATGGTTATGCTCAACTTTTCAGGAGGAGTCTTCAATACACAAGGAAGGTTCTTTATTTTTTAACAGTTAAATATATATATATTTATTTATTTTTGGCTGTGCTAGGTCTTCATTGCTGCGAGCTGATTTTCTTTAGTTGCGGCGAGTTGAAGCTACTCTCTAGTTGCAGGGTGCAGGCTTCCCATTGCGGTGGCTTCTCTTGTTGTGGAGCATGGGCTCTAGGGCACTCAGGCTTCAGAAGTTGCGGCTCCCAGGCTCTAGAGCGCGGGCTCAGTAGTTGCGCATGGGCTTAGTTGCTCCGCAGCACGTGGAATCTTCCTGGATCAGAGATTGGACCCATGCCTCCTGCAGTGGCAGGCAGATTCTTAATTACTGCAGCACCAGGGAAGTCTGACACAAGGAAGGTCCTTAAATACAGCACGAACGGTCTCAAACACATACAGAGGAGTCTTAAACTTGTCAGGAAGTATTTGAAACAGAGAGAAAGTACATGACAAATTATCTCAAACAAGTCAAGAAGTTTCGCAAAGTAGTTAAGGAGAGTTATTAATAAGCCAGTCAAGATCTCAAACAGAAAAGAAGTGTCTCAGATATAAGAGAGTGTCACCATGTTAAGTACAGTCTCAAAAGTCAAGAAGGGCCTCAAATACATCAGGAAGAATCCCAACTATATCAGGAGGAGAAGGAAGCATTATGAAGGGACTCAGAGACGTCAGGAAGCCTCACAAACAGGAAAAAGGGCCTCAGATTTATCAGGAATCCTCTTAAACAATTCCGGAAGCATCTCAAAGTCATTAGGAAGAGGTTTAAAGACATCAAGGAGGGTTTCAACAGAGATAAAGGGTTTCAAAAACAACCATAAAGGGTCTCAAACATATCTGTATATTTCACAAGTAATTCATAAATTGTTTCAAACATTTCAGCAAAAGTTTTAAGGTCAGAAAGTTCCTTAAGTGTTTCAGGAATGGTCTCAAACAGAGAAGAATACATCAGCAAGCTCGGATGCAACTCAGGAAGGGTCTTGGATATATTAGGAAGTGTCTCACCCTGAGAAGCAGACTCTCAAATACAAGGAGAATCTCTTAATACCTCAGGAAGAGCCTCACACAGGTGAGGAAGGGTCTCAAACATGGCAGGTAACATCTCAAGTAAGTCACAAAGGATCATACTATCTGGAAAAGTCTTAAATATGTGAAGAATTTTCTCAGGAACGTCTCAAATATGTCAGAAGTATCTCCATTGGTTAGAAATGTTGTGAAACAAGTCAAGAAAGGTCTCATCTGGTTAAAAAGGCTCACACAGTAGAAAGGTGGAGTCTCAAACTTGTCCAAGAGTGTCTTCAACAGATAAGAGTCTATCTGAGGGTTGTCAAGAAAAGTTTTACATTCACCAGGAAGGGTCTCAGAGACAGGAAGAATCTCAGATACTTCAGGAATGGTGTCAAACGTAGGAGGAAACGTGGTAAATAGAGAGGAAGAGTTTCAAGCTTGTCAAAATGGGTTTCACATACATCAGGGAGTGTCTCAAACAATTAAGAATTAAAAAATAGTCAAGCAAGGGCATTCCCCTGGTGGTCCAGTAGTTAGGACTCCGTGCTCTCACTGACAGGGCCCAGGTTCAATCTCTGATTGGGGAACTAAGATCTCACAAGCAGCACGGCACAGCCAAGAAAAAGAAAAAAAAAATGTCAGGACAGTGTCAAATAGTCAGAAAGCATCTCAAACTGAGAAATCTCAAATACGTGAGGAAAAGTCTCAAACAAGTGACTAATAGTCTTCACTATGTCAGAAAATTCTCATATACCTCAGCAAGGATTGTAACTCATCAGGAAGGGTCTCAAACATGTCTGGGAGGCTTTCCAAGGGTCAGAAAGGCCATGAAACAAATGAAGAAGGGTGCCAAAATCATCAGAAAGAGTCTCCAACAGTCTAAAGTCAATTCAGTTGCTCAGTCTTGTCCGACTCTTTGCGACCCCATGGACTGTAGCACGCCAGGCTTCCCTGTCCATTACCCATTCCCAGAGCTTGCTCAAACTCATGTCCATTGATTGAGTCAGTGATGCCAGCCAACTATTTCATCCTCTGTCGTCCCCTTCTCCTCCTGCCTTAAATCTTTCCCAGGATCTCAAAAATGTCAAGTAGGGCCTCAGACTTGGAGTTTCTAAAACAGGCAAGCAGATTCTCAAATATGTCAGGAAGTGTCTCCCAAAACTTTAGTATTTGAATGTAATTAGGAAGAGTTTTAAGTACGTCTGTTACGATCTCAGAACCAGGAAGAGTCTCAGATACCTTGGGAATGGTCTATAACAGCTCAGGAAGAGCTTCAAACAAGTCAGAAAGGTTTTCAAGTAAAAATAAAAATTTAAATAAATAAATAAATAAAAATAAAGACTACACATGGACATCACCAAAAAAAAAAAAAAAGAAAGGTTTTCAAATACATTAGAAAGAGTCTCAAACAATAGGGAAGGGTCTCAAACAATAGGGAAGGGTCTTAAACTTGTCAGAGTCTCAGATTCCTCAGGAAGAATTTAAAATGCATCCAGAAGGAGAGTTTCTCTGGTGGTCCAGTATTGAAAGCTCTACTGGAGGGCGTGGGTTCAATCCCTGGTCTGGGGACCAAGATCCTACATGCCTTGAGGTGGGGCAAAAAACAATGACGAAAACACAAAATACATCAAAAGGCTCTCCAATAGAAAGAGTCTCGAAAACCTCAAAAGGAATGTCAAAACAAGTTAGGATGAGTCTCAAATATATCAGGAAGGATTTCGAATAAATCAAGGAGTCTTTCAAGACATCAGGAAAAGTCTCAAGTAGATTAGCAAGTGTCTCAAACATGGAAGCTGGAAATCTCAAGTATGTCATAAAAGGTCTCAACCATGACAGAGTTGTTCAAATACATCAGCAAGTGTCTCAAGCAGGACAGGAAGTGGCTCAGTGAAGAGCTTTAAACATGTTAGGAAGGGCTCAAATACATTAGGAAGTAGCTTAAAACAAGTCAGAAACAGTCTTAAAGTAGCCAGGAAGAATCTCAAACACACCAGGAGAAGTTGGAAACATTTTAGGAATAATCCCAAAGGAGTCTGGAAGCATCTCAAATATTGACCGGAAGAGTTTCAAATAGGAAAGTTCTTGAATCTATTAAGATGGGTCTCATTAAGTCAGCTAGAGTCTCAAATATGTCAGGAATGATCTCATATTCAATAGGCATCGACAATAAGTCAGGAAAGGTATCAAACAGACAAGACTCTATCAGAAAGAAACTAAACCAGCTTGGGAATGGTATCACATAGCCACAAAGATGGTCAAAACAAGTCAGGAAGGGTCTCAAATACTTCAGGTACACTCTCAAACAAGTCAGAAAAGTTTCAAAATGTGTCAGCACGAGTCTCAGATATATCAGGAAGGGCCTGAAGCAAGCCAGGAAAGGATCAGATATATGCAAGGGTCTCAAACATATCATGAATGTTCTCAAACAAGCCAGGAACTGTCTCAAATGTGGCAGGAAGACCTCAGGAAGTGCTTTCATTACCTCAGGAAGGGTCTCAGTCAGGAAGAGTCTCAACAAGTCAAGAAGGGTCTCAAATATTTTTGGAAGGATCACAGACAGAAAGAGAGGGTTTCAAATAATCAACCTAGTTCTCTAAAATGTCAGGAAGTCTCCAACAAGTAGCGAAGTGTCTGGAACACGTCTGGAAGAGGCTTAAATACATGAGGAAGTTTCTCAAATAGATCAGGCAGGGTCTCAGACAACTGAGGAAGAGTCTCGATCATGTCAAAGAGTTTCTCACATAGTGCCAGAGGCTGTCAAACAAGTCACAAAGAGTCTCAAACATGTCAGGAGGGTCTGAAATATGTCAAGTGGGATCTCCAACATGGCAGATATCATCTCAAACAAGTTAGGAGGCATCTGAAATATTTCAGAAGTGTTTTAAATATGTACGTGAGGCTCAAACAGAAAGGAATAGTCTCAGTAGATCAGGAATGGTCTTAAACATACCAGGAAAGTTCTCGAACAAGTCTGGAAGTGCATGCATGCTAAGTCACTCAGTCATGCCCACCTCTTTGTTAACCCATGGGGTGTATCCCACCTCTGTCCATGAAATTCTCCAGGCAAGAATATTGGAGCGGGTTGCCATTCCCTGCTTCAGGGGATCTTCCTGACCATTGAACCGTGTCTCCTGCATTGGCAGGCAGATACTATACTGTCTGAGCCACCAGGGAAGCCCAAGTTTGGAAGAGTCTCAAACAAATCAGAATGAATCTCCAAGCTGTCAGAGTTTTAGATATGTCAGAGAGAACCTCAGGCAGGATGAGTCTCAAATATGTTGGGGACTGTCTCAAACATGTCAGGAAGTGTGGCAAAGTCCTCAGGACTGGTCTCAAGTCCATTAGGAAGTATCTCAATCTAATCAGAACTAGCTCAAATGTGTCTGGAAGCTTGCCTCACATGAAAAGATAGGTTTGAAGCAAGTTAGGATGGTCTCAAACAGGTCAGGAAGAGTCTCAGATGAGCTAGGAAGGGCCCCCTACAAATCATGAAGGGTATCTAATTCATCAGACTGAGTCTGAAACAAGTCAGTGGTAGTTGCTCAGTTGTATCTGACTCTTTGTGATCCCAAGGACTGTAGCCTGCTAGGCTCCTCTGTCCATGGAATTCTCCAGGCGAGAATACTGGAGTGGATTGCCATTCCCTTCTCCAGGGGATCTCCCTGACCCAGGGATTGAACCTCGATCTCCTGTATTGCAGGCAGATTCTTTACCCTCTGAGATACCCGGGAATGCCAAAACAAGTCAGGAAGGGCTTAAATAAGTCAGAAAGAGTCTCAAACAAGGCAGAAATCTCCTCAAATATGTCAGCAAGGGTCTTAGCTTAGACAAGGACATTTCTAAGGAAATGCTTTAACCCCCTTGTGTGTCATCATGATTCGGAGCCTCTAGCTGTATGCTCTGATATGCTCAGAACTTCAGAATGGGCCAGTATTATGTGACCGTTCCCTCCTCTCCATCCCCTCCCTCCCATATTTGCTTTATGGCCAATTGATAAAATGCCAGACTCTTCTGACATAACTTCCAGATCATGGTCAAAGAGCCAGTGTTTATTTCCTTCTCCATGCATTTATATCACAGCTGTCAGCTGGGATCTTTTCAACAGCAAAATGAATCCAAGCTTAGAAGCACCTCAGGGCTTTAGTTTGGTTGGTTTTTTGACAAGCTATGTTAAAATTAATAGCACTTAATTCTGCACAAAGAAATTTAGTTAGCCATCATTTCTTCTTCTTCTTCTTCTTTTTTTTTTTTTTTGCTTTATAGAAAGCCAGGAAGGGGTCTTGTGTAGAAATTAAACTGTGGCATGCCCATGATTAGCAGTTGACATCCTCTTTCCATGGAAAATAAACACAGTGTTCAGCATGGCTGGATTCCCCACTTCCTTGTTTATAGAGGCAACCGGGTGTCTTTATCAATCATTTATTTACTGTAAATGTTCCATTTAAAAGCAAAGGTCTGTCTTTATGTAAAACTCACATTGCCCAGACTTGCCACTAACTTTGCATTTTTTAGCTCTCGGAAATATTTCTTACCCAAACTTTGTGTTTGTATAATGCACAATAAATCAAACAAACACCTCTCCTGGACAGTGTTTTCACTAATATCAGAGAATACATGAGAGCCAGCAATTGCTGGTCAAAGGGTAAGAGAAGAAACATATGGAAAGCTTGTTATGCCTTGGCACTAAAGAATTAAGGAAAGAATACCTCAGAAGGGAATACTCATAGTTTCTCAAGTCTCAAGAATTATTGCCTGTGAGAACAGTATTGAATTATAATTTGTCAAATTAATAACCACAAAAATTAAAAATAGATGACCTAATTTGGTCTCATGAATTATTTTTGAGAACCACTGACTCATACCAAGGTGTTTCTGCAGCGAAGACTTGGTCCTGGCCTAGTTTCTCCTCTCAGGGGTGAGGGGCGGCGGCCTAACCCCTCCAATCCCCCAGGCCCTGTCTTAGTCGACTGAGCAGCAGGAGAAACATCAGCCAGTGTGGTCTAATTACCTTCTAGAGACAGAGACAGATACTGAATGTTTTTTGATGTGATCCTTGGAATCTAGATTTTTATCTATGGACGAAGTGCTGAGGAAACAGACTCGCTGTTGGTGGTGGATTAGAGAGGGCTACAAGTTCTTTGACCCCGTCCAAACTACGAGGTAGAGTCCATTTCCCCTCCCATTGTGTCTGAACAGGGCTTGTCACTCTTTAACCAACAGAATGTGGCAGAAGTGACCCTGGGCCAGTTGTAGGTCCTGAGAACTGGCAGCTTCCACTTTGTTCTTGGGCACTTCCTCTCCAAACCCAGCCACCATGAAGTGAGAAGCCCGAGTGTCACGGAGAGGCCACGCGTGCATGCTATGCACAACAGCCCTAGCTGAGCTCTCAGCCAATGGTTGGCATGGACTGCCTGCCATCTGTGTGAGCCGTCTTGGTTGTTCCAGCTCAGTTCAACCACCAGATGACTGTGGTCCCAGATGACAGCAGGCAGAGTAGAAGCTCCCAGCCCAGCCAAGTGGACCCGCAATAGACAATTGAAACAATTAAGAATTAACTGCCCCCTAATATTTATGGAGCACTGCCAGGCACTGTGCCGAGTGCTTTGGATTCTCTATCTTGTTTAATCCTCCCAAACCATCCCAGGAGATAGGAGCTCTTATTGTGATGCCTACTTGACCAGTGAAGGAATTGAGCTTCAGAAAGGTTAAGTATCTGACAAAGTTAGTGAATAGTGGCACCAAGACTCAAACCCAGGCCTGTGATAAACCGTAAAGGAAAAGAACATGAATCTGTATATCTGAATCACTTTGCTATACACCAGAAACTAACACAACATTGCAAATCAACTATACTTCAATTTAAAAAACCCAAAAAACCCAGACCTGATTTCAAAGTGTGCCTCTCTGCCCTCCTCATGATCTGATTTAGTCAGATTAGGTAAAAAGGAATTCCCATAAACTTTACTAGGCAAAAAACGTACGGATTTATGTGGAAAAACATGCTCAAGCTTCAACTCAATGTTCCAAAGAACACTAAAAAACAACAACACTTTTTACTCTGGAACATTTCCAAACGTATCTACCAGTCAGACAGTGCCCCATCATGTACTTGTCACATGGTTTCAGTGATTATGAACGGATGACTGGTCTTTCATCTACATTCCCAGCTACTTTTCTCACTCTCCGTGAGACTATCTTAAAGCAAGTCCCAGACATTATGTCTTCTCATCTGTAAATATTTAAGTATGTATCTCTAAAAGATAAAAATTTGTTATTCCCAAACATAACCCTTATCATAACTAAAAAATATTAACGATTTAAAAATATCATTTGTATCCAGTCAAAAGTCTTCCACATTATCTCATAGTTATTTATTTTAAAAGTTTCTTCAAACGAGGAACCAGACAAAGTCCCTCCTTGCACGTGGTTAATATACTTCTTGGGATTCCCTTGTAGCTCAGTCGGTAAAGCATCTGCCTACAATGCAGGAGACCTGGGTTCAATTCCTGGGTTGGGAAGATCCCTGGAGAAAGAAATGGCAACCCACTCCAGTATTCTTGCCTGGGAAGTCCTAAAGACAGAGGAGCCTGGCGGGCTACAGCTCTTTTTGATAGGTTACCCTTTGTTCCCTTGGCCATGCCACACACTTAGCCTCTTATATTCTTGCTATCAGTTTGCAGAAAAAAATGGACACATCTGCACTGGCAAATTCCCCACAGTCAGTATTTGGCTGATTGTATCCATGCCTCCAATGTCATTTAATATGTTCTTTTAAACCCTGTATTGCCTATAAATTGGCAATTAGGTTTAGAGGCTTGATCAAATTCAGGTTTGATTTTATTGGCAAGAATATAGTATCCAGGCTTACATTTGTGCCTTTAATCCATTTTGAGTTTATTTTTGTATATGGTGCTAGAGAATGTTCTAACAAATGAACTTATATACAAAACAGAAATAGACGCACAGACATAGAAAACAAATTTATGGTTACCAAAGGGGAAAGCAGGGAAGGGACAAATTATATACACATGACTATATATAAAATAGATAAATCACAAGGACCTATTGTATAGCACAGGGAAGTAGTATACTCAATATTTTATAATAACCTATCCCTGAAAAAAATATATCTGAATCACTTTGCTGTACACCTGACACTAACAATGTTGTAAATCAACTACACTTCAATTAAAAAAAGGACTTTGTAAGCAGTACTGTGTACTTCCTGTTGCATCATATCAGGAGGCCTGTAATGTCTGGCTGTCCCATTTTTAGTGATGCTAAGATTAATCGTTGGATTCTGTTGTTGTTAGTCCCTCTTTTAAAGTTTCCATCAGCCTTTCACCTGATGGAAAACATTGCCTTGATCCATTATTTCATTAGGGCTTACACATTTGTGAGATTCTAATTTCATCATTTCTTTTACCTTTATTAGTGGACGTTTTTCTATAATAAGGGGCTTCCCTTGCGGCTCAGGTGGTAAAGAATCTGCCTGCAATGCGAGAGACCTGGGTTTGATCCCTGGGTTGGGAAGATCCCCTGGAGGAGGGAAAGGCTACCCATTCCAGCATTCTGGCCTGGAGAATTCTATGGACTGTATAGACCATGGGGTCGCAAAGAGTCAGACACGACTGAGTGACTTTCACTTATAATAAAGAACTTTCTTTTATCTACTGTTTGTATACCCTGAAGTACAGTTCATATAAGAAAGACAGAATAAATGCTTGATTCCTTACCTTTATTCATCAATATTGTCTAAAGATGATCAAAGAGCTTTTTTTTTTTTAAAAGAAAAATCATTATGAGCCTGTGGGGTTTTATCCTATTTGATGTATTTCAACTCATTACATTCATTTTTTAATTCCTTACTTAGTTTCATGGAGATATAATTCACATACCATGCAATTCACCCATTTAAAATGCACAATTCAATGGTTTTTTGTACACTCACAGAGTTGTGCAATCATTACCATAGCATACTTTTAGAACATTTTCATTCTGCCAAAAAGAAACCTTATACGTATTAGGAGTCATTCTTTATCCGCCTAAAGCTCCAACAACCCTACGCAACCACTGATCAACTTTCTGTTTCTATTGATTTGCCTATCCTTGACATTTTGTTTAAATGGAATTGCGCAACATGTGACCTCTGGCTTCTTTCCCTTAGTATAATGTTTTCAAGGTTCATCCGTGTTGTAGCATGTGTCTGTACTTATCACCAAAACATATTCCATTGTATGGCTGAACCATATTTTGTTCATTCATCAGTTAATGGATTTAAGTGGCTTAATCATTACCTTCAGAAACTTAACATCTCTAGCATTTTTCTTTAGGATAGTTCATACATAAAGTTTAAAATTATCCCTTCCTTTAGGATCCTTGGTCAACGTATCAGTTAGGGTTAGACTTCACAGTCTGTAACAGAAATGCAAAGTATAGTGGCTTAAATATGATAGGGGTTTATTTTTCTCTTCCATGAAAGAAATTCAGGGTAGTCATCCAGTGCTGATATGGCAGCTCTGCACACATCTAGGGGAGTCCTTGGTGGCTCAGTGGTATAGAGTCTGCCTGCAATGAAGGAGACACGGGTTTGATTCTTGGGTTGGGAAGATCCGTTCAAGAAGGAAATGGCAGCCCACTCCAGTATTCTTGCCTGGGAAATCCCATGGACAGAGGAGCCTGGTGGGCTACAGTCCATAGAGTCGCAAGAGTCGGATACGATTGAGCGACTAAGCCACCACTGCACACATCTAAGACCCAGGATCCTTCCTTATGCTCTCCTGTCTTTGGTGCACGGCTTCCATCATGAAGACTGCTTTGTGGTCCATGATGGCTGCTGCAACTCAACCATTATATACACACATTCAAGGCAGTAGGCAGGAGGAAAGGGCAAGGGCAAAAGTTTAAATCACTTGCATTGGTCAGTTTCCTTTCCAAAGCTTTCTCAGAAGTCTAAAGCAATGACTTTTGCTTTCACCTCATCAGTCATCAATATCTGCAGGGAAAGCTGGAAAATTATTGTATTCAAGCTGAGTGCATTGTCACCCCCAATAATAGAGGGTTTCTGCTCATGACAAGGAAGAGGAGAATGAGCAGTGGATAGGCAACTAGCAATCTGTGCCACAAACTGTAAATCTCAGTAATTGCTGTTTTTGTGAAGTACTTGTAGCCCACTCTGAACACGGCCACTTTAAGACAACAGGACCCTTCTATAGAGTCCCCCCATAGGGGAGGGCTTTCCACAGCACCTTGTCGAGGGCCATCCTGGATGCATCTTACTTTTTGCTACCTTGCTTCTTGCCAGGGCTGTGACCCTATTGCCCCTTATGCGCCAGTTCTCTTGCTTGGGTTTGGTGACTCATGCGCTACCACTCTAGGCTCTTGCTTGTACCACTCAGCCTGGTGACCTGCCACACCTTCCATTTCTGATCTTAACTCCCATCCAATTTCCAGCTTTACTGTTCCTGGGTGGTCCCTGTCCCCCTCAAAGCATACAGTCTTTCATAAGAAATAGATTCTGGTCCCAGTGGCTGACAGTTACCATCTGCATCTATGTGTTTATCTATGAAATTGTAACCCCCAAATGTTATGGAATTTTTAGCAACTGAGGGAAATTGCTTCTTGGAAAGAGCACCAAACTAGCAGGCAGGAAACGTGTGTTCTACACCTTCATTCTTAATTCTTCAACCAATAATTTTTTTTTTTTCTTTTTTTGGCCGAGTGGCACGAGGGATCTTAGTTCCCTGACCAGGGATCATGCCTGTTCCCCCTGCAGTGGAAGTGCAGAGTCTTAACCGCTGGACCACAAGGAAGTCCCCAAACAACAATTTTTTGAGCACTTACTTTGTGTGAGTCACTGACCCAGCTCTGCAAATTAAATGCGGGAGCTGGGGGATGTCACTTCACATCTTCACACATTCTTTTCCTGAACTAAATGAACTTGAAGGCTATGTTAGATTGTGTTCTAGTAGCAGAGCCTGAGACAAGGATTTGGAGGAGTTGTGATCAGGTGTTTTATAGCATGTCCTCCAAAGGGGATGTGTTTGGTGTTTTTCTTCACAATTAGACCAGAGTTATGAATTTGGGGGAGAAAGACCACAGAGGTAAAATAAAATTCTCATCACCTCATATCAAGTACACAAGCTATCAACATGATGTCACTCTTAATGTTGACCTTGACCCCCTGGCTTGACCAGAGCTTCCCTGGTAGGTCGGCTGGTAAAGAATCCGCCTGCAATGCAGGAAACCCCAGTTCGATCCTTGGGTCATGAAGATCTGCTGGAGAAGGGATGGGCTACCCACTCCAGTATTCTTGGGCTTCCCTGGTGGCTCAGGGGGTAAAGAATCCGCCTGCAATGCAGGAGACCTGTGTTCAATCCCTGGGTTGGGAAGATCCCTTGAAGAAGGGAAAGGCCATCTACTCCAGTATTCTGACCTGGAGAATTCCATGGACTGTGGAGTCCATGGGGTCGCAAAGAGTTGGACACAACTGAGCGTCTTTCACTTTCACCTGGCTGAGATAGTGTTTGTCAGGTTTCCTGACTGTAAAGCTACTCCTTTCTCCCCTTTCCATACTGTTCCCTTTATAGGTATGTGGCTGTGTGTAGCCCACACTTAAGGAGTGGGAAGATACACTCTACCTCCTAAGGGGTGAAGTATCTACATAAATTATTTGGAATTCTTCTGCAAAGGCACATTAGTCTCTTCCCCATTTATTCATTCAGTCATTTATATTAGTATGGACTCATGAATATTTGGGTTATAATCTAATAGTACTTTATTTATTTTGTTATTCAAATTGTTCTAGTTTTGGCTCTAGGAGCTCTTAGTTGACTCCTTGTCCTTTCGCCATACCCGCTGTGTGTGTGTGTGTGTGTGTGTCTGTCTGTCTGTCTATATTTGCACTACTTTTCCTCTTGGCAGTACAAGGTGCTCTAGGCTTATTTTCCTTGTCCTCACTCATTTCTTCAAAAAGCCTGGGTGCCTTTTAAAAAAAATTAGAAATTTGTGTTAGAAATCAATATCTAGGCACTAGATGTGCTCGTTGCTACTAGCTTATCATTGATTCTAGGCATTCTCAGATGATAGAGCAAGGAAATAGATGTATGTATACTAACAAATGTATATCTACACACATATAAATATTTCTACATGCATTCATCTATATCTATATTAACTTAAGTCTGTCTCCATACTGATGTGTCCAACTCTAAGCCAGTACCACATGGATCATTCTAGCTTTCTCCCCCTTGCTTGTCCGGAACCTCCCACTTTAACGGTGAGAAACCTGGTTTCAGTGATCTGCCATCTATTTGCTTAATCGCTGATATCCAGGATACATGTACAGCAGCATTAGAATTGTTAACCTCTACCCTCCGTAGGAAGCCACTTTATCAACCAGAATGTGCTGCTTATACACACTTTCTTTTGATTTTAGTATCCACTAAAATCCAGTATCCACTCTTTTCCAGTTGGACTTCCCTGACGGCTTAGAGCGTAAAGCATCTGCCTGCAATGCAGGAGACCTGGGTTTGATCCCTGGGTCGAGAAGACCCCCTGGAGAAGGAAATGGCAACCCACTCCAGTATTCTTGCCTGGAAAATCCCATGGACAGAGGAGCCTGGTAGGCTATAGTCCATGGGGCCGCAAAGAGTTGGACACGACTGGGTGACTTCACATCACTTCAAAATCCAGTATCCGCTCTTTTCCAGTAGATAGGAAAGGGGTATCCTTTCCAGTATCTACTGGAGATTTTCAGTATCCACTCCTTTCCAAAGTTACTTAGGAACTTACCTTTTTCCCCACCCCCTTCAGTGAAATTATTCCATACACTTGTAATATAGTTAGATTCTTTTGTCACAGTCTATTCCATCCTGGAATCCCTTGACCTCCTAAATGATTTTTAAAAGAACTTTGCCCACATCAAGCTCACTCTTTATGCTATAAAGTTCTCTGGGTTTTGACAACTGCATAGTATCATGTATCTGTCATTATAGTACTGCACAGAATAGTTTCTCTGATGTAAAAACCCCTTGTGCGTCACTTGTTCAACCCTCCCTCTTCCACAGACTCCTGGCAACCACTGATCTATTTACTATCTCTATAGTTTTGCCTTTTACAGAATGTCATATGAATAGAATCATGCAGTATATAGCATTTTCAGACTGGGTACTTTCACTTGGAAATATGCATTTAAGATTCATCTGTATTTTTTTGCATGGTTGATAGCACATTCCTTTTTTTCACTGAATAGTACTCCACTGAATGGATGTAGCATAGTTTGTGGATCCATTCACCTATTGAAGGACATCTTGGTTGCTCCAGTTTCTGGTGATTATAAATAAAACTGCTATAAACATTGACATGCAGGTTTTTAGCTGGACAAAACTTTCGAATGAGTTGGGTAAATACCTAGGAGTACAATTGCTATATTGTATGGTAAGACTACGTTTAGCTTTGTAAGAAATTGCCAGATGGTTTTTCAGAATGGCTGTACCCTTTTTGCAGTCTCACCAGCAATGAATGAGCATTTCTGTAGTTCCACATTCTCACTGGCAATTGGTTGTGTCAGATCTGTGGATTTTAGGATTCTCATAGGTGTCTATTGGCATCATATTGTTAAATATAATCTTTGGTGGAATCTTTGGCATTGTTTTTCCTGCTCTGACATTTTATATTTCCTTCCCCTTGAGGACTTACAACCTGGGCTTTTTGGTATCATTTATGTCATAAGTTCTTTACCTTCTTCACATTTCTTGGTGGAAAAAGAGTTAGCTTGCAGCCTTAGAGACAGCTTTAAGTGCATTGCTGAGTTGGATGCTATAGCATTTCTCTCTAAAGAAATGAGGTGTCTAAAATGAGTACTTTCTCACTCACACCCTTCAAACAGCATAGTATTGAAGGTATAATTCCAAGTTTTTGCTGGCAATTGGTTGTCCTGAGCTATGATGCCCAGAGAACAAAATTGCTCCAGGAACTAAAATATGATTAGCTGAAAACAACTTCTGAGCCCTCTTACATCCATTTCTGCCAGAAATTCCAAACTCTGCCTTGACCCAAACTCATGGTACAGTTCAGTCACTACCTGCCCACATGTAGCTGGACAAAAGCTTGGCGCTTAGGCACACTCTGAGGGCTCACCACTTCTCTCACCATCTTTTTTTCTGACTAGCTGGTCACATCCACATGGCAGTCTGACTCCCACTTAATTATCTTTTTATTATAAAATAAAACATAGAAGTACATACAGAACAAATATATAGATTAGTGAATTACTATAAGGTCACACCTTTATAATTACCATCCAGGTGAAGAGTAGTACTTTGTCAGCCACTCCAGAAATCCCTCCATACCCATGATTTTGATTTTTTGTAGTAATAACTCTCCTCACACTTCTTTATGGCTTCATTATACAAGTGTGCATCTTTTCACACTCCAGTTTAGACTTGCACATTAGAAAGTTACTGATTCATCTTTTAAACCTTTTTTTTTTGGGGGTGGGGGGAGTTGTGCCATGTGGCATTTGGGATCTTATTTCCCCAACCAGGAATGGAACCCATGCCCCTGCAGTAGAAGTGCAGTCTTAACCACTGGCCCACCAGGGAAGCCCCTCTTTTAAACCTCTTTCAATCTATAGCCCCCTTCTTTGTTGCTTTCTTTTCCCTTTACGTTACCTATTGAAGAACATGGATGATTTGACCTACAGAGTTTCCTACAATTTGAATTTTGTTGATGACACATTCATGGTGCATTTCAACATATATCCTGTACCCAGCTTTTCTTGAAAATAGCCACCTGGATTCAAAGGTTTGACCAGATGTTTGCAAGACTATAAACAGTGCTGAAGTCTTTCCCTAGGAGATGCCGTGTCTGATTGTGTCTCTTTTACAACTTTAGCACTTGTTGATTCTCATTGTCTGGGTCAATTACTTCACTGAGAGATACAAAATGGTAATAAGCTAATTCTGTCATTTTGGTTTGCATTTATTAGTTGATTAGAATAACTTTATAGAGAAATGCTTCCCTGATGTTACCTCTGGTTACCTAGTGGCACAGTTTCTATAGGAAAAGCAGGATATATATTTGATTCTTTCTCTTTTTCAGATGATTTTTAAATTTTATTTTTAGTTTTCACATGATGAATTTGTTCCCTGATATCTTCTAAAGTGACTAGTTTTTAAATCATTATAAATTTAAACATACTTTATGGATTTTACTCTATTACCCTTTAAAAAAATTGTGGTCAAATATACATAACATAGGGCTTCCCAGGTGGTGCAGTGTTAAAAAATCTGCCTGCCAGGGCAGAAGCCACAGGAGACGCTGGTTCCATCCCTGGGTCAGGAAGATCCACTAGAATAGGAAATGGCAACCCACTCCAGTATTCTTGCCTGGGAAATTTCATGGGCAGAGGAGCCTGGTGGACCAAAGTCCATGCTGTTGCAGAGTCAGACATGACTGAGCGACTGAACACTCACACACACACACACACACACATACACACACACACACACACACATCATAAAAATTTACCATTTTAACCATATTTAAGCATGCAGTTCTGTGGCATTAAGTCTCCACTGCACTTTTATACTTACTGAAGCTCAAATAATCTCATCTGTTTTAATCTCATCTGATTTAAAAAAAAATCTTTAAATATTTCTTAGTCCAGAGCCTTTTGAAGGAAATTAGGAGAACCCTAGTCTCACATTTGCTTTCCTCTTACGTCCCTACTTTCCAATCAGCCCAAGCAAACATGAACCAAAGTGAGAAGTGAAACGCCCCACCACGCAGATGCTGTCTGCAATGTCACAAGTTATGACTCACGTTTAGCCTGGAGATTGTCACCAGAGTCAGCAGGAGGAGACAGGCTCTCTAAGTGTGCTGGGTTGAGGTTTTTAAATTAATACAGTTTAAATATTGATAATGTTTAAATCTGAGCTGAATCTCTTCTAGCCTGCATATATGCTTTATTAAAATTCATCATTGGATTTTTAATGTATTAAAATGTTTGAGTTGCAAATACTTGAACTTTTTTAAAATGGAAAATATGTGCATGTAGAGCTTTCTCTTTTGATCTTTAACCCAGACTTCAGCAGCTGAATAGACAGCTGCAGAAAACTTGCACAATAAAGTTGAATGGACAAGTTGTCCTAACCTTTATCCATTTCTCCCCTTTTGAGTCAATAGATCCTCTATTTTTATTTTCTCTTGTTTTCTTTTTGAGTTTACCCACTCAATTGGACAAACAGATGGGAATCCAACTTGTAAGTGTACAAGGAAGCATTACAAGTTTCTTTTCTTAAGAGTCTTTTCTAAAGTCTGTAGGAAAATTTGTCATAAAGAAATCAAAGCTCATAATAAAATGAAATTTCAGAAGACTAGGAGTCCATGTATAACTGTTACAGATATAAGGAAACTAAATCTGTATCAGACACCACCCCAAAATGCTTTAAAAGTTACAGTATACCCAAGTACCCTAATGCTGCGATACCACTGTCTTAAGAAGTACTGGAGGAGAAAGCTTACTTGGAGTAACAATGACAGGAGATCAATAACCATGTCAGAAGAACGGTATATCCAAGTCTATTTATTGAAAATAAAGAATAAATAAAAAATGAGTAATTTTTTAATTTGACAAGTATTTCTGAAGTGCCAATTAAATAAAAACCCTGTGCCCAGCACTGGGTATATAACTGTCAAAGATACTCAAGGATCCAGTGGTTGCGAGGGAGAAGCTACTGAAGGTTCTAAAATGGATAAAGCAAATGTGGTGTGTGTGTATGTGTGTATATATACACACATATATAGATACTTGTGTATATACACACACACACAATGAGATACTATTCAGCCAAAAAAATATATATATATTAACATTTTTGACAAAATGGATGGACCCTGAGGGCATTATGCTAAGTGAAACAAGTCAGACAAAGACAAATACTCTATGATATCACTTATATGTAGGCTCTAAATAAAAACAAAAGCAAAACTCATAAAAAAAAACCCAGACTCATAGAAAAAGAGATCAGATTTGTGTTTCCTAGAGATATAGGTGGGGGGAGGAGGAATTAGATGAAAGTGGTCAAAAGGTATTATACAAACTTCCTTTATAAGGTAAATAGGTACTAGGAATGTGACATACAATGTGATGACTATAGTTAACAGTGCTGTATGGTATGTTTCAAAGTTGCTGAGAGAGTTGATCCTAAATATTCTCATCACAAGGGAAAATTTGTTTTTGTAATTATATAAGGTAATAGATATTAATTAAACTTATTGTGGAAATCATTTCACAATATATGTAAGTCAAGTCATTATGCTGTACATAAACTTATACAGCACGGTATGTCAATTACATCTCAATAAAACTGAAAAAGTATAAACACTTTTCTTTTTAAAATAAACTGTGAATGGTCTTGTGAACTTGCCACAGTTTCCTGGATGCTGGCAAGAGACATGTGACTTCTTGGTCAAAGGTAAAAGATTTTATTGCTCATGGTGCAGCAAGCAGACTTGCTCCCCAAATCTGATGAGGCTGATATGGATGGGCTCAGATGAATGTCCGCACACACAGTGGATGGCATTCCAGGAGAACAACTCAAAGGTTAGGAAACTTGAATCTTTCACAATAGATGGAAAATAAGTGTGCTTGCCTTTGCTGTGGAGGGAGATACCGTCTCTGTCTTTCAAGCCTGTTAGCAATACAAACATCCATGAAAAGACAATCCCAACAAGCCAAGGCCAGTCTAGATCAGCCAATAGGCAGTTACTCCCAGACGTGTGGATGAGCCTCGCAGAGACCAGCAGGATTGCCTAGCCAGCCGGCCTCCAGCTGACCCCAGACACGTGGGCAATGAACACTCTGGTATATTACTGAGGTTCTGTGGTTCCTTGTTACACAGCATTATTGTCGCAGTAAACAACTGATATCATCACCAATGGCTTCTTAATACCAAAATCTAACTTATGTTTCCCACTGTAGCAAGAGCTCTCCTTCTGAAATACAGATATTATCAGAGCACTTTCCTGTTTAAAAGCCTTCAAGTACCAACTGCAACCCAGACACGGAATTCAAATTCCTTGCTGATCTGGTTCCCATTTTCATTTTCAACTTCATCCTTCACCTCTCTCCCCACCCTCCCCCAACCATCTTCCTGCTTGCTTCTGACGTTCCACTCACATAGACCACAAAATGTCTCTGCACTTAAGAAAATAAAATTCTTTCATGCGTTTTTAAGGTTATAAATTTAGTTACTCATTTTAGTAAATCTGGGAAGTACATATGCTAATGTCAGACATTTAAAAAATTATCACAATAATAGAAGTTATTTTCTACTTAGAAAATTTGGAAAAATTTTAAAAAGTACCACCATTAATAATGTTAAAAGATGACAGAAGCTTAAGTAATTACAATATCTCTGATAGACAATGAGTTAATATCTTTACCACATAAATAATTAAAACAAATCCATTAAAAAGTGTCTATATAGTAATTTAAAAAGGCAAAGAGCAGGAGTAGGCAATTTCAGAATAACTACAAATGGCCAAAACCCAAACCAAAACAAAAGAAAAACATGTTCAACCTTAAAAGGTGTAAATTAAAACAGTGATCCCTGATTCTTTGCTTACAAGTTTAGCCGAGTTAAAAAATAATAAATCTGATTGCTAGCAGGTCTATAACTCTCATTTACTGCCGGTATATGTTTAAATTGTTAGAATCTTTCTAGAGGGATTAGAGCACTGTTTCTCAGAAGAGTATAATGGTCTCACTCTTTGATCCTACAGTTCTACTTCTAGGAATTTATCATAAAAAAACAATCAGATATGTGTGTGTAGAAGTATGATCACTGCCAGGCTGTGTAATAGAAAGCAAGTGGAAACAGTGTGGTATTGGCATAAAAACAGATATATAGACCAACGGAACAGAATCAAGAGCCCAGAAATAAACTCAAGTATATACGGACAACTAATTTGTGCCAAGGGTGCCAAGAATATACAATGAGAAAGGGTAGTCTCTTCAATAAATAGTGTTGGAAAAACTGGATATCTTCATGCAAAAGAATGAAATTGAAACCCTGTCTTACAATGTACACAATATTCAATTTAAAACTGATTAAAAACTTAAACATAAGACTTGAAACCATAAAACTTCTAGAAGAAAACACAGGGAGAAAGCTCCTTGACATTGGCCTTGGCAGTGATTTTTTTTTTTTAATATATATGACACTAAAAGTTCAGGCAACAAAAACTAAAGTAAACAAGTGGGACTACATCAAACCCAAAACCTTCTTCACAGCAAAGGAGATAATCAACAAAATGGTACAGTCTGGAAGAAAATACCTGCCAACCATATGTCTGATAATGTGTTAATATCTAAAAACAATTATAAGGAACTCATACAATTCAGTAACAAAAAGCCAATCTGATTAAAAACTGGGCAAAGACCTAAATAGACAGTTTCCTGAAGAAGACATACAAATGGCCATCAGGTACATTAAAAAGTGCTCACCATCACTAGTCATCAGGGAAATGCAAATCAAAACCACAATGAGCTATATCACCTCACACCTGTTTGGTTAACTATTATCAAAAGAACAAGAGATAAGCATTGGTGAAGATGTGGAGGAAAAAAGAACCCTCACACACTGTTGGTGGGACTGGAAATTGTTATAGCCACCATGAAAACAGTAAAATAGAGTTTCCTCAAAAAATTAAAAATGGAAGTAGTAATCCCACTACTGAGTATATATCCAAAGGAAATGAAATCAGTACCTCACAGAGATATCTGCACTCCCATGTTCATTACAGTGTTATTCACAATAGCAAGATGTGGAGGCAACCTAAGTGTCTATTGATAAATGGATAAAGAAGATGTAGTGTATATATATACACACACAATGGATGATCGTTCAGCCTTCAAAAAGGAGATCCTGCCATTTGTGACAACAAAGATGAACCTGGAAGACATCATGCTAAGTGAAATAAGCCACACACAGAGTGAAAACTACTGCATGATCTCACTTAAAAATGGAATCTAAAAAATTTGAATTCATAGAAGCAGACAGTAGAATGGTGGTTACCAGGGACAGGAAGGTGAGGGAAATGGGGAGATGTTAGTCAAAGGGCTCAAAGTCAAAATAATGTAGGATGAATAACTTCTAGAGATCTAACGTACAGCAATGGTGACTACATTTAATGATACAGTTAATGATACTGCATTATATATTGGAAATTTGCTAAGAGAGTAGATATCAAGTGTTTTCACCACACACATACACACAGCATGCACACAATATGCACATGTAACATGCACGCAGAAAAGGAAATTATTTAAAGAGATGGATATGTTAACTAGTTTGGCTGTGGTATTCACTTTACAATGTATGTCGAACATCATGTAGATCTCAACATACACAATTTTTATTAAGAAAGGAAACAGAAAGGACACAATTCTCAAAAATAGGAAACTGATTAAATTAAATGTGGTATATTCAAACAATTGGTTGCTATATGATCATTAAAATGGTAAAGTAGAGCTATATTTATTTACTGACATGGAAAGATGTACAGATAAATCTTTAAGTGAAAAAAATAGGGTACAGAATTGAATGTTTCATGTGGTCACCTATCAATATATCCAGGAGAATATCTTACAACATTTATTGTATATAACAATTTATTGTGTGTATATATATATATCATTAATATGTATAATTTCTTTTTCTTTTAAAAATTTTCACTTTTTAATTTGTCTAAATAAAATATGAATTACTTGTATATTTGATTAGGAAACAATGCAATGAAAGATTGATTGGTGTTGTCTCTTAGTTATTTTAAATTCTATTTTCTTACATTTATTGTATATGCTTGTAGCTAACACAGTAGGAAATAAGTTCAGAACATTGTTGGTTGTGCTTTTCATGGGCTCCAGACATCAAAACATTTCATAATTAATCTTAAGTGGAAAATCTTTAGCTCTTCCTTCACTGGGTCTTTGGGTGCAGCCTGGTCAGGGAATCCTGGATCTCTGTGAGGAGCTTTCAAGATTCCCAAGTGTGGTGCCTGTTCAGAGATACTTAATTTGACAAGGTTTTAGAACGATGAGTTTTCTTACTGGGGAAGAGGGAGAGGGTAAGGGATTTTTAATATGAAGTGGCATGGATGCCCAAGGCTTAAATAGGATTTGCCATGGGAAAATTAAATTTTTTGTTTCTTTAAAATTTTTTTAAACTTTTTTGGCATATAGTTGATTTACACTATTGTGTTAGTTTTGGGTGCACGGCAAAGTGACTCAGTGATACATATACATATGCATGCATGCATGCTCAGTCACTTCAGTCGTGTCTGGCTGTGCGGACTGTAGCCCGCCAGGCTCCTCTGTCCATAGGATTCTCCAGGCAAGAATACTGGGGTGGGTTGCCATGTCTTCCTGTAGGGGATCTTACCAACCCAGGCATCAAACCTGAGTCTCCTGTGTCTACTACATTGCGGGTGGATTCTTTACCCGCAGAGCCATTGGGGAAGCATCTATATATATATATATATATATATATTCATTTTTTTTAAAGATTCTTTTCTCTTATAGGTTATCATAGAATATTGAATAGAGTTCCCTGTGCTATACAGTAGGTCCTTGTTGGTTGTCTATCTTATATATGTGTATGTATGTTCATCCCTAACTCCTGATTTATCCCTCCTCCACCCCACATTTCCCCTTTGGTAACCATAAGTTTGTTTTTGATCTATGTAAGACTGTTTCTGTTTTGTAAATTCATTTGTATTATTTTAAAAATTAGATTCCACATAATGAGTGATATCATCTGATATATGTCTTTCTCTGCCTGGCTTCATCTAGTATGGTAATCTCTAGGTCCATCCATGTTGCTTCAAATGGCATAAATTTCATCCTTTTTATGGCTGAGTAATAGTCCATTGCATATATGCACCACATCTTCTTTATCCATTCCACTGTTGATGAGTGTTTAGGTTGCTTCCATGTCTTGGCTATTGTAATAGTGCTGCAATGAACATTGGGGTGCATGTATCTTTTCAGATTATGGTTTTCTCTGGATATATGCCCAGGAGTGGGATTGTTGGATCACATGGTAGTTCTATTTAGTTTTTTGAGAAACCACCATAGTGGTTTCCATAGTGACTGCACCAATTTACATTCCCACCAACAGTGTAAGAGGATTCACTGTGGGAAAATTCTGATGTCCTTTCCTAGAAACCATGGTCTTAACCTTCTTATAGTTCCTGTATTACCTTATCTATTACTGCATAACAAATTGTTCTAAGACTTAGTGGCTTAAAACAACAGTAGTCATTTATTATCTCTTCTGGTTTCCGTGGGTCAGGGTTTCAGGCAGGGGACAGCAGAGACAGCTCTGGGCCTCAGCTGAGAAGACTCCATGACTGGGAGCTAGAAACCTCCAAAGTCTCACTCACTCACTCGTTTATCTAGTGTCTGATGTCCATTGTCAGTGAGAATACCTACGCGGTCGCCTCCTCAGATGGCTCACATAGCATGGTGGGTGGATTCCAAGAGTGAGTATCCAGAGAGAGAGAGAGAGTGCAGAGCAAAGCTGTACCCTTTCTATGAGCTAGGCTTGGAATTCACGTTAGCATCACTTCCATTATACTCCATTGGTTGGATTTGTCATGAACCTCCACCTAGATTCCAGAGGAAGGAACACAGACCCCACTCTTGGTGGGAGAGATGTCTATGTCACAATGAAAGAAGAGTATTTGGGGTGGGATACATCACTTGATACAGCCATTTTGGGCACATACAATCTGTTACACTACCCAAATTTCTACAGAAACACTCTTGGATCTTGGATCTATATTTGTAAAAAAAAGGAATCAAAACCACAGAGGACTTTCTTTTCTTCTTTCCCTCCCACCCTGCTTCCCTCCCCCTTGTCCTTCCTTCCTTTCAGTTATAAACAGCACAACCATCAGTAAGTTGTTGTTTCACGGTATGAAATCTTGCCAACAGGGGTCATTTTAATGGCACTCCCCAAATCATTTTATTTTTGCTGTGCTGACATTTTATTTTCCACATTGCCATAAGAAGGCTGTCTTTCCAATCTTTTGATGTATCTTACTCAATTCTTTTTGAGAAAGATTGTATGACTTTAAAAACATTAGGATTGGAACAGTATTTTTATTTACCAAGTACTTTAACATACTCACTATGTGTCAGGCACTGTTCCAAATTGGCCCTTTACAAATATTAACTTGCTTAATCTTTATAACATGATTCTCAACCTGTAGATCAGGAAACTGAAGCACAGAGAAGTTAAGAAAGTTGCCTGAGGTCACAAAGCTGCACATGGCAGAGCCAGGTATCAGACCCAGGGCACCTGGCTTCCAAATCTATATTCTTTAAGAACATGTTTTTTAATTGAAGTATAGTTGATTTACAGTGTTGTATTAATTTCTGCTGTATAGAAATGTGATTCAGTTATACATCTATACATATATGCATTCTTTTTAATATTCTTTTCCACTATGGTTTATCATGGGATATTGAATATAGTACTCTGTACTGTACAGTAGGACCTCCTGCCCCATCCCTCTCGCACCCTCCTCCCCCTTGGCAGCCACCAGTCTGTTCTTGTCCATGCAAATCTGTATTTTCAATCACCATGTTATACTGCCTCTCCATCATCTTTTTTACTCCATCAGCCCTTATTAACTTGAGCCATAAGGAACAGATAGTCTCAGGAAAACAAATATGAACTCTTAGATGTATGAAATAATGGAAAGCTAAAGAGATATGCCTGGAGCAGTATACACAGCAGGTTGCCCCTCTGGCTAGTCTTACCACCCCCAACAGTTCTCTGCCCCAGAGTGATTGACTGGCACAAAGAACGGTAGTTTGCTAGATCTACTGTGGTGAAATGGGCTTCCCTGGTGGCTCAGCAGGTAAAGAATCTGCCTGCAATGCAGGAGATGCAGGTTCAATTCCTGGGTCAGGAAGATCACCCTGGGGGATCTGGTAACCCTCTCCAGTATTCTTGCTTGGAAGATTCCACAGACAGAAGAGCCTGATGGGCTATAAACCATGGGGTTGCAGAGAGTCAGACACAGCTGAAGTGACTGAGCACTCTGTGGTGAAATATCCAAGAGGTGCAAAGTGTTTTGTTAACATTTTAGAATATTTTTCTCATAGAACTTCTGTGATGGCATATTGTTGCCTCCATGTTGCAGCTGGAGAGAGACAAAGAGATTTAGGGGAACTTCCTCACATTCCACAGTGAAAGGACTTCTGAGAAGCGAACAAAATTCTGACGACATCAAGCCTCTGACTTTTACCGCTGCAAAATAATCTCCCCCGAACAGCCTCTCCCAACAATATCAGGTTTCTTCAGCTGAGTATTTAGGAGGCTGCCGGCAAGTCTAATCACCTGGGACATCTTGACAACTAAAGTCACATTTGATGGAAAAACTCATCAAGAAGCTGTGGGTGACGGAGGGCATCTCGTCAGAAGTCTGGCTCCAAATACGTGTGATGCCACATATTTGGAATTCTGGAAGGAGAATGCAGAATTGGTTCAAGAAAAGTAGCAGAGAGGTTTATCTGATTCTCTGAATACAGTGTTTTCAAAGGAGAAACAAGTTCTCCAGGAGCTGAAAAGCACCATTTATTCAAAACAGTAAATGAAGCATTTGTTATTGGTATAAACAAAGACATAATATAGATCCTCAGGCAGACTTTCAGGAAACCGGGGGCAGAAGGGAGCAAAGAAAGAAGAACTGAAAGAGAGAGAGAGCTTAGACAAATAAGCAGTTTTGTCTTGAACATTTGCCAGGGAAAGCTGGGTAATGACGGCTTCGAAACAAAACGAAAAGGAAACGGGGTAAGGAAAGTGCTACAAGGAATAGATGGCTGGTGATGTCCATATAAATGAGATCCAAATCTCATTGGGGGTGGGGGTGAGGGTGTGGGGATGGTCGGACAGAGTCAAACTCCCGGTTTAAAAAATATATATATGGCAAATGAATGAGCAGAAGGGAAAAGATGAATAAGGAGCGAGAATAGAAAGAGGAAAGGAAGCAGGTTTAACAGGAAACCAACTAAAATAGACAAGTACAGACAGTGTCATTGGAAGGGAGAGAGGGAGAAGGGGCCATTAATACTAGGCAAGCAGAAAATTCGAGGAGAGGCGGTTTTAAATATTAAAAAATGCACGCCTTTCAAATTACCTGCCAATTCTATCTCTGAATTATAGAGGACAGAAGCTCTGGATGTTGTCACAGGAACGATTAGTTCCCATGATTTGCCATCCCAGAAGTCAGCTGTTTTTCAAGGCCACCGGGCAGCGTCCTGATGGCCAGTTTTGGACACGCTCCGAAGCTTGGGGAGTGGGGGGAGGTGGTCAGTGAGACGGGGAAGAGGAGGGGATATGCAAGGCTTTGAGGAAGGTATGGGGAAAGGATGGGTGGGTCGGGTGGCAAGAAGCCCTGACCACCTGACTGCAAATGTCAGAATAGGGCGCCAAGCCTTGCCTGGTTGCAGAGAACTTCCTCCCATACTGCTGCGTGCGTGCTAAAGTTGCTTCAGTGGTGTCTGACTCTTTGTTACCCCACAGACCATAGCCCGCCAGGCTCCTCTGTCCATGGGATTCTCCAGGTAAGAATACTGGAGTGGGTTGCTATTCCCTTCTCCAGGGGATCTTCCTGATGCAGGGATGGAACCCGAGTCTCCTGCATTGGCAGGAGGATTCTTTACCACTAGCGCCACCTGGGAAGCCCTTCCCTATTGGTAGGGCTGCTCAATGTCCATCTGTCACGCAGTTTTCCCAAAGCTCAAGGACAAATTCTGGCCTCAGCCTGGACTGTCTCAGGAGCCTTGGCCCCATATGTCGGCAGCCAGAAACAGGGCAGCCTGGCAGTTAATGCCATCTTGACCATGAGCTTCTGTCTCCCTAACTAGAAGCCACAGATCTACTCTTTCCTGCCGTGGGCTCCTGACTGGTTCCTAAAAGCCTCTTAGCTTGGGGACCTTGCCTTAGCCTTGGTTAGCTCCCTCACAGGAGCCAGAGTCGTGCTCAAACCCCTTCCCAGGGACAGGCCCCAGCTACTGGAGGAAGGTGATGACTCTCCTCCACTGCCCATCTGTTCTCTTGTCTCCTTAAGCATCACCTACGCCTGGATTCCCATCACCTGCTCTGAGCACCTTTAGGGACATTTTGTTCACTCAGGTGTGTCCTTCCTAATGGTACTGAGATCACACGGTCAGCTGTGCTTTGCCATGGCTATCAGAGGTCACAGGCTCTCTTCTCTGGGGGATTGCTCTCTTCCTAGAAGCGGGGTTGATGGCCCGTGTCCCTGTAGCTGAGACTGTCCCATTCACCTTTGTGCCATTCCAGGGAGGGAGGGGAACCTGTGAGATGTCAGTCCTTCCCAGCCTGCCCCCCATCTTACTACAGCCAACCTGGGCATTCCCAGATGGTTTCTTAAAAAAAAAAAGAAAAAGGCATATATATATAAAATATATTAGAATATACATAGAAAATAAATAAATGAATGATTTGTTTCAGCATCCTCAAAAATATTTTACTAATAGTGTTGTATTTTACCTACATGAGAGCCAAGAGACTACGAAAAACACATTTATTTATTTATTTTAATTAATATTTTTTATTGAAGTATAATTGATTTACATTTTTGTGTTAATTTCTGCTATACAGCAAAGTGATTCAGTTATACATATATATATATTCTTTTTTAAAATATTCATTTTCATTATGGTTTATCACAGGATGATGAATGTATTATAGTTCCTTGTGCTACACAGTAGGACCTTGTCTATCCATTCTGTATGTGATAGTTTACATCTGCCAACCCCCGAATTCCCAGTCCACCCCTCCGTCACCCTTCCTGCCCTTGGCAGCCACAGGGAAAGACAGGGTTCTGTTCTCCGTGTCTGTGAGTCTGTTTCTGTTTGAACAATAGGTTCATCTGTGTCATATTTTAGATTCCACACGTAAGTGATATCATATGGTATTTGTCTTTCTGACTTACTTTACTTAGTATGATAATCTCCAGGTCCATCCACGTTGCTACAAATGGCATTTTTTTGTTGATGTTGTTTGGAAAAATAAGTTTAGAATCCAGAGACGTGGCAGACGCTGTCAATGCCCCACTCACAGCCCCTTGGCACTTTCTGTTCGGGACTCAGGCTCCCTCCCGTGAGCACCTGTGACTCACCTTGTGGGCAGGGCAGGCAGGAAATGCCAGAGAGTTAACACCCCTGGGAGCAGCCCTCAGCCAGAGATGGAGCTGATAAATATTCTGGCTCCCTTTCTGCACTGGGAGGAGGTGACCAAAGAGTGTCCTGTGCTATCTCCCCAGAGTTCCCCAGCGGGAGGGAGGCTCAGTTGCCCATAGCCATAATCTGCTCAACAACTTTTGGGCTCCTCTTTCCCCCACATCACTTTCTCACTCTCCTACTGATGTTTCCTGAGATCATCTTCCCCCTGCTTCCCAAATTTGTGCTCCAGTTCTTGTCTTGGGCTCTGTTTCTGGGGGAGTCCAAACTAAGGCAAGAGATTGCTTACCCAACCTTAAGGATTTAAGTGTTTTCCTGTGAAGCCATACCTGATTTGAACACTAGCCTAATAATGTATAGTATTAATAATATACTTCCTTTTTTTCCCTTTTATTATTTTTTTTAATTGGAGGATAATAGCTTTGCAATGTTAGGTTGGTTTCTGCCATACAACATTGTGAATCAGTCATAACTATATATATATATATATATATATATATATCTCCCCTCCTTTTTGAGCCTCTAGTAATATACTTTCTATAATGTATTATTAAAGGAAAAACATATTAAAGTGCCTTGTGCACAGCACTTCTTTCTATCTGGGTTGTGTGAACTCTGCTGGACTTTGAGAGGCTGCTGTTGCTGCTGCTAAGTCGCTTCAGTCATGTCCTACTCTGTGCGACCCTATAGACGGCAGCCCACCAGGCTCCCCCGTCCCTGGGATTCTCCAGGCAAGAACACTGGAGTGGGTTGCCATTTCCTTCTCCAATGCATGGAAGTGAAAAGTGAAAGTGAAGTCCTCAGTCGTGTCTGACACTTCGCGACCCCATGGACTGCAGCCTACCAAGCTCCTCCGTCCATGGGATTTTCCAGACAAGAGTACTGAAGTGGGTTGCCTTTGCCTTCTCCGTTTGAGAGGCTAATAGGTGTTAAAAGATTTGAGGCTCAAATATGCTTGAGTTCAACAAAATGAAGCAGGTTTCTTTACTTCAGTACTCTTGTAGTCTTTAGGAAATTAATAGACTCTGTCAGTTTCCCAAAGTGCAGGCTATATGCTTTCCAAATTCAGTTGATCTTAAAATCACTTTTCCTCAGGAAGCCCTCTTAATACCTTGCAGAGGAGGCTGGCATTTCAGGGAACAGACTTTAGAAAAAGCCTTGGTATGCAAGCTACAGGATTAAAACATAATATTGAGCAAAAGATGAGGCAAGTTTTTCTGGGGGTGAGAATGCTGCATTTAAGGGCACCTGTGATTTCTTTTATGTTTTAGCCTACTAGAAGGACAGTCATCTGTGGGCTGAGATCAGATGTTAATATTTCTTTTGCACAGAAAACCAACTATTTAAATGTTTTTATTTGAACATTCACTGAGAAAAGAGGCAGAGAAACTTGTTCCTCAAAGTGCAGTCGGTAGACTAGCAGCATCAGCCTCACCTAGAAGCTGGTTAGGAATTATAACATAGGTTTCAAGAGAAAATTGTTCATCGTACCAAGAGCCATGAAGATTGTGAGTGTGAGTGAGTGAGTGAGTGCCAGTCCCTCAGTCGTGTCCGACTCTTGGTGACCCCATGGACTGTAGCCCACCAGGCTCCTCTGTCCATGGGATTCTCCAGGCAAGAATTCTGGAATGGGTTGCCATTTCCTTCTCCAGGGGCTCTTCCCTACCCAGGGATGGAACCCATGTCTCCTGCACTGCAGGCAGAGTCTTTATCATCTGAGCCACCAGAGAAGCCCCCATGAAGATTGTATATGGGTCTAAATGTGTATAAAGGAAATATTTAAGACAATCTTATCATAAATTGGGGAGGGTAAAGGGATATAATAGGAGGTAAGTTTTCTACATTTCACTCAAACTGGTAAAATGGTGACACTGGTAGACAGGAATAATATGTATGTGTTTCTATATATTAGCATGAGTATTACCTAAAAGAACTAATAAGAAAACTATGTAAGGAGATAGATGCAAAAACAACTACATAATTCTAAAAAATATTCTAGAAACCCAGAAGAAGGCAGGAAAAAGAAAACTGAAATGCAAAGCAAAGAATAAGCAGAACACAAAATATAAAAAGGCAGATATAAGATTTTATATATTAATAATTACTTTACATTTAAATGGCCTAAATATACCAATTATGGGGGACTTACCAGGTGGCGCTAGTGGTAAAGAACCTAACTGTCGGCGCAGGAGACATAAGAGATGTGGGTTCGGTCCCTGGGTCAGGAAGATCCCCTGGAGTAGGAAATGGCAACCCACTCCAGTATTTTTGACTGGGAAATCCCATGGATAGAGGACCCTGGTGGGCTACGGTCCACAGGATCGCAAAGAGTTGGACACGACTGAAGTAACTTAGCACAATTATAAGATAGAGAGTGGCAGAATAGATTTTTTAAATGACTTGGTTATATGTTATCTATAAAAAATACACTTCAAATATGGGTATTTGAATTTAATATGTATTTATATACATATAAAATATGATATGGGTTGGTTGAAAGGGAGAGGATGGGAGAGCTATATAATTCAAACATTAATCAAAATAAAGCAGGAGTGACTATATCAATAGAAGATAAAGCAGACTACAGAAAAAAAAATTACCAGGAGAGAATATTACATAATCATAAAAGAGGAAATACACCAAGAAGACATAGCATTCCTAAATATGTATGCACCAAACCACAGAACAGCTAAATATGTGAATAGAAAAATGATAGAACTGAAAAGAGAAATAGACAAATCCACAGATAAAGTGGGAGACGTAAACATTCCTCTCAACAACTAATGAATAGCAGGACAGAAAATTGGCAAAGATATACAAGAATGGAACACTACCATCAGCCAACATTTATAAAACACTCCACCTAACAGAAGAAGAATATGCATTCCTTTCAAGTGCTCATGGAACATATATACCAAGATAGAACATATCCTGGACCATAAAACAAACCTCAACGAAATTAAAGGATGAAATCATAGAGTTGTTTTCTTACTATGATGTAATCAAACTAGAAATCAATACCTGAAAGATAACAGGAAAATTTTTAAAAACTTGGAAATGAAACAAAACATTTCCAATAATCCATGTGACAAAAAGGAAGTCTCAAGTGAAATTTTAAAAAATACATTGAACTGAAAGTGAAAGTCGCTCAGTCATGTCCGACTCTCTGCAACCCCATAGACTATACAGTCGGAGAAGGCAATGGCACCCCACTCCAGTACTCTTGCCTGGAAAATCCCATGGACGGAGGAGCCTGGTGGGCTGCAGTTCATGGGGTCACTAAGAGTCGGACACGACTGAGCAACCTCACTTTCACTTTTCACTTTCATGCACTGGAGAAGGAAATGGCAACCTACTCCAGTGTTCTTGCCTGGAGAATCCCAGGGACGGGGGAGCCTGGTGGGCTGCCGTCTATGGGGTCGCACAGAGTCAGACACGACTGAAGTGACTTAGCAGCAGCAGATTATACAGTCCATGGAACTCTCCAGGCCAGAATACTGAAGTGGGTAGCCTTTCCCTTCTCCAGGAGATCTTCTCAACCCAGGGATCAAACCCAGGTCTCCTGCATTGCAGGCAGATTCTTTACCAGCTGAGCCACAAGGGAAGCCCAAGAATACTGGAGTGCGTAGCCTATCCCTTCTCCAGGGGATCTTCCCCACCCAGGAATCAAACCGGGGTTTTCTGCATTGCAGGTGGATTCTTTATCAACTGAGCTATCAGGGAAGCCCAACTGAAGGAAAATTAAAATGAAAACATGTTTTATCAAAATGTGTGGGACACAGCTAAAGCCATGCTGAGAGAAAAATTTATAACACTAAATGCTTACATTAGAAAGGTGGAGGGAATTCCCTGGTGGCTGGAAAAAATTAAGAAAAAAGAAGCAAAGTCTCAAATCAATAAGCTCCCACCTTAAGAACCTAGGAAAAGAAAAACCCAAAGGAAGTAGAAGAAAGGAAATAATAAAGGTAAGGGCAGAAATTAATGAAGTTGAAAACAAAACAAAAAAATAGAGAAAAGTCAGTGAAACAAAAAGCTGGTTCTTTGAAAAGACTGATAAACACTGTGGTCATCATTACACGTCATTACACATCATATGTAACAAAATGATACAGAACTATACACACACATTGTACCAATGTCAGTTTCCTGGTTTTAATATTGTACTATAATTATGCCAGATATAATCATTAGGGAAAACTGGGTAAAGGGCTCATGGGACCTCTCTGTACTATTAATACCTTTACGACTTCTCTTGAATCTATAATTATCTTAAAAAGTTAAACAATTTGGAAAACATCTATACAACTAAAATTTTGTTTATTTTACAATTATGTGAAGTCCTCATAGGGAAACTGCAGGGTGCTTATAACAGATGGACCCTATTCCTTCATCTGGTTTTAATACGACATGGTTCCTTGACATTTCAAAAACCTGGTTACCTTCCTCTGAATGTTGTCTGATTTGTCAGTGTTCTTAAATATTGATGCCCCAAAGGGAGCACCTGCTTCAGATGGGATATCACCTCCCTTGTTCTAGATGCTATACTTTTGTTAATGCAGCCACAATCTTCTCTGGCTTTTTAAGTAGCCATAACATACATTCTTGCATTGTTTTTGGTCTTGTAAAGTGAAGTGCAGTGAAGCCGCTCAGTCGTTTCCGACTCTTTGCGACCCCATGGATTGTAGCCTACCAGGCTCCTCCGTCCATGGGATTTTCCGGGCAAGAGTACTGGAGTGGGTTGCCATTTGGTCTTGTAATCATATAAAATTTTCAGATCTTTGCATATGAATGGAAAAATTTCACCATTAGTACTTATATAGTTGGTTATCATGAACTGATATGGAAAACTTTTTTTTTCTCTTTTGGATTTCTCTTTGTTTGAGTCTGTCCAGTTTTGTCCCATCAAGAGTTTTCAAACTCAGTTGCCTATCATAAGGGCTATCTTCACATTGTGATTCAGCTGCAGATTTGTCGTTTCTATCTTTCTATGGCTTCATCTCAGTCACTGCTATAAAAATGTTGAAAAGGACAGGGTATAATAACTATAGAGGTACACCACTTTGATGTTCAAGCAGAAAGTTACCATTCAGCTGCATGGAATGCAGATAGCCTTTACAGTTAATGCTTTGAGGTTCTGCCTCAAGTTTTTTGTTGGTTTTTTTTTTTTTTTTTGGTAGCTAAAAAAACATGTAACATCAGATTTACCCTCAACAAAATTCTTTTTTTACCCTCAACAGCTTTTTAAGTGTAAAATATAATATTGTTAACTGTAAACATATTTTGTACCGCATATCTCTAGAACCTTTTCATCTTGCATGACTGAAACTTTATGCCCATTGAGCAGCAACCCTCCCACCCCCACTCCCTAGCAATTATCAATCTACTTTCTTCTTCAATGAGTTTGATTACTTTAGATGCCTCATATAAGTGGAATTATATAGTATTTGTCCCTCTGTGACTGGCTTATTTCCTTAGCATAATGTCCTTAAGGTACATTTATATAGTAGCAGATGACAGTATTTCCTCCTTTCTGTGGTTGAATAATATTCCATTGAAAGCATATACCATTTTTTCCTTATCAATTCATCTGTTGAAAGACATTTAGGTTGTTTCCACTTCTTGGCTGTTGTGAATAATGTTGCAATGAACACAGAAATGCAAATATCTCTTTGAGATCCTGATTTCAATTCTTTTGGGTAAATACCTGGAAATAGGATTGCTAGATCATATATAATCCTTTTGTTAATTTTTTTGAGGAACTATCGCAGTATTTTCCATAGTGGCTATACCATTTTGCATTCTTTTTTCCTCCATTTTGTGTTCTTATTAATATCAACAGTACACAAGTGTTTTAATTACTCCACATCCTCAGTAACTATTTTTTAAATCACTTTTGTACTTTGTAGTATTTTTTTCTTTTTCTTCTAATTTTATTGACATATAAGTGACATATAGCACTGCATAAGTTTAAGGCGTACAGCATGATTTGACTTCCATACATCATGAAATAAAATTATTTCTATTTGTAGATGACATGATTTTCTATGTAGAAAACCATAAAGATTCAACAGCAAAAAAACCCAGTTACAACTAATAAACAAATTCTATAAAGTTGCAGGATACAAAATCAATATACAAATACTAGTTGCATGTCTATACAGTAAGAATGAAGTATCTGAAAAAAAAGTTAAGAAAAATATCTCATTTACAATAGCATCAAAAATAACAAAATACATAAGAATAAACTTAACCAAGGAATTGAAAGTCTATACTCTGAAAACTACAAAACTCTGATGAAAGAAATAGAAGATACAAATAAATGGAAAGATATCCTGAGTTAGTTAATGAATTGGAAGAATTAATATCGTTAGAATGTCCATGCTCCTCAAAACCATCTATAGAGTCAATGCAGTCTCTATCAAAATTCCAATGGTGTTTTTTTTTCTTTTTAACAGAAATAGAATTGAAACAATCCTAAAATTCGTATGGAACCACAAACGGCCCCGAATAGCCAAAGCAATATGGAGAAATAAGAACAAATCTGGAGGTCTGCTGTAGAGTTAGGTTGCTTATTTGAAATCTTTGTTCTTTTTTTTTAACATAGGTGTTTATCACTATAACATTCCTTCTTAGTACTGTTTTTTTCTGAAGCCTCTAAGTGTTGGTATGTTGTACTTTAGTTATCATCTTTTTCAAGATATTTTGGATTTCTCTGATCCATTGATTGTTCAGGAATATGTTGTTTAATTTCCATATATTTGTGAATTTTCAGTTTTCCTTCTGCTTTTTATTTATAGCTTCATTCCATTGTGGTCAGGAAGGATACTTGATACGATTTCAATCTCCTTAAAATGTGTTGAGACTTGTTTTGTTGAACTAACATGTGATCTATCCTGGAGAATGTTCTGCTGCTGTTGGGTGGAATATTCTTAAATGTCTCTTAAATCCATCTGGAGTATAGTGTTCAAGTGGGCATTGAAATCTACTATTGTCGTGTTGCCATTAATTTGTCCCTCCAGTTCTGTCAATGTTTGTTTCATATAATTAGGTGTTCTAATTTGGGTGCATATATAATTGTTATATCTTCCTGGTAAGTTGACCCTTTTATTATTATGTAATGCCTTTTTTGGTCTCTTGTTCCAGTTTTTGACTTAAAGTCTATTTTGTCTGATTGTAACCACTTCTGCTCTTTTTTGGCTACGATTTGCATGGAATATTTTTTCTGTCCTTTTGTTTTCAGCCTACATGTATCCTTAACTGAAAGTGAGTCTGAACACAGCATGTAGTTGAATCTTTTATTTTATTCATTCAGCCATTCCATGTCTTTTGATTGGGGAATTTTAATCCATTTACATTTTAAGTAGTTATTGATAGGGAAGGACTCACTACTACCATTTTGATCGTTGTATGCTGTTTGTCTTGTAGGTATTTTGTCCCTCTATTCTTTTCTTGCTGTCTTCCTTTGAGTTTCATTGATTTTATTTATTTTTTGTAGTGCCTTGCTTTGATTCCTTTCTTATTTTCTTTTACAAATCTTCTATAGGCATTTTCTTTGTGGTTACCATGGGACTCACATGAAACATCTTAGAGTTGTAGCATTCTAATTCAAGCTGATAACAACTCAATCACATAAAAACTTCTACTTCTCCCTCCTCTACTCTGTTATTTAAGTCATAAATTATATCTTTTATATTGTGTGTCCATTAACATATTTTATAGTTATTTTTATACTTTTGTATCTTAACTTCCATACCACAATTAAAAGTGATTCATGCATCATACAGTATGATAGTATTCTGTATCAATCTATATATTTATCCTTAATAGTGAGCTTTATACTTTCATATGCTTTTGTGTTACTGTCTTGTGTGTTTTCATTTCAATTTGAAGGATTCACTTTAGCATTTCTTGTAAGACTGGCCTAGTGGTGGTTAACTCTTTCAGCATTTCTTTATCTAGAAAAGTATCTACTTCCCATTTTTGATGGACAGTTTTTGTGCTTAGAGTATTCTTGGTTAACAGTCTTATTTTTCAGTACTTTCAATATATTCCTTCTGGCCTGCATGGTTTCTGCTAAAAAATCCACTCCTCATCTTAACATCCTTTGAATGTGATGAATCACTTTTCTCTTGCTGCTTTCGAAATTCTCTCTTTGTCTTTCACTTTTGACAATTTGATTATCATATAGCTTGTGGGATTCTTATATCTGGATGTTATTTCCTTTCCCAGTTTTCAGCTGTTATTTCTTTAAATAAGCTTTCTCCTTCTTTCTCTCTTAATCTTTTGGGACTATCATAATGCCTATGTTGATCTATTCAATGGTGTCCCATAAATCCCCTAAGCTTTCTTCATTGCTTTTCATTTTGTTTCTCTGATTGGAAAATTTCAAAATGAACTGTTGAGTTTGCTGATTTTTTTTTTTTCCTGCTGACCAAGTCTGCTGTTGAACTCCTCTAGTGAATTTTTCAGTTCAGTTATTGCATTCTTCATCTCCAAAATTCTATTTGGTTCCTTTTTATATTCTCTATCTTTTTGTTGAACTCACTATATCCATCTATCATTTTTCTGAACTCATTGTGCAGTTTTAATGGTGGTTATTTTGAATTCTTTGTCAAGTAATTCATATACCTTCATTTCTTTAAGGTCAGTTTTTGCAGATTTATTTTGTCCCTTTGATTGGACCATTTTCCCCTGTTTCTTAATGTTGCTTATAACTTTGTGTTGGTATATGTTGATATTTGCAAAAAAACCCAGCCATCTCTCTGTCTTTAGGACTGCCTTGTACAAGGGAAGACCTTCACCGAACAACTTGCCTAGAGATTCTGGGGGGCCTCTCAGACTTTTCTGTGGATGTTTTTTCTCTGGACTTGTGCAATGTAGATCAGGGCCCCCAGGCATCTAGAGTATATCAGGTCCTATCAGCACCCCAAGTTGTGCTAGACAGAAACCAGTCCCTTGGGCAGCTGCACAACAAGCCAGGGTGTTGGATGCTTGCTCCATTCTTTCCCCCCTCAGGGAGAGGCCGCCAACATGCATTGGCCTCTGTCCCCTGTACCGTGGGCGCCCCTTAGCAGCAGCAGCAGGCTGCACTGATCTGTCTGGGCTTTAGCAGCCCTGAGGCATTTGGAATATGCTAGCTTCCGTCCATGCTCTGAGACAGAAACTAGTCTCGTGGGCAGCCCCCTGGAAAACTAGAACATTAGACGTACGCTCCACTCTTCCCTTTCTGCTTGAGGGAGAGGCCTCTGCCTGCTGTACTGCAGGTCCTTAGGAGCAACAGCATGCTACCTAGGTCTTTTTTTTTGTTATTGTTGTTCTCAGTGGCCCCCAAGCAGTTTTAACTGCTTGCTGGGTCCTGTCAGTGGTCTGAGACAGGCGAGACAGAAGCCAGTCCCTCAGGTAGCCCCTTCTGAAGAGTCAGAACATTGGATAAGCAGTCTAGTCTTCTCTTTCCCTCCCTCTGCAGAAGCCAGGAGCTGGGAGTTTCCTCATGAGCTTATGGCACTATGCCAGGGACTATGGTAAGAGGATGCCACAAAATTTCCTACTGGCTTTAATATAGCTGGTTTCATGCTTGCCTGGCGTACAGGGACCTTTTAACTGGTTTCTGGATTTGTCATATAGGGATTTCTTATCTACGTTTTGTCGATGTCTCCGTGGGAGGAAGGAAGGTCCCGTTCTGCCATTTTGCTGACATCATTATGCCTCAGCTTTTGAGCCAAGGCCATTCTTCCTTGGTAGCTCCCACACAGAGTCTGAGTATGGTGGGGGTACCAGGCCCTTGCCATGACTGTGCAGCGTGGAACTCCTGTAATGAGCGATCTTCTCTGTGGCGCTCCCTGTAATACTAAGACTGTCACGTCTTTTTTGCATTCTGAAGCTGGCTCTGCCCAGTCTGCATTCTCCCCGCTTTATCTTTCACAAGCATTACCTACCAATAAACCTCCTCACCCCTAACTCTGTCTTAACATCTGTTCCTGGAAGACTCAACTCATAAACAAGTCTGAGATCACAGTCTTGTGGCTCTGCCTCAGTCTTCATTCTTGGCTGACATCGATCACTCAGTGAATACCCTCTGGGGAAAGTTGTTCCAAGTGGTCTCTCTTCAGTTCATCTTCTGTTGCCACCAATTTACTTGTGGCAAAGACTGGCTGTTTACCAGTTCTCCTTGGGAACATTGCTAGACTACATTTCCCACCGTCCCTTTCTGTTAGGTGAATATCAAAGAAAATATGTTTATTTTCTTCTCTTGGCACTTGTAGAGGTTCAGACATGTTGGAAAGAGCGTATGATAGACTTTGAGGTGTGTGATCAGTGTTTCCTTTTTCTTGGTTCTCTCATCTAGAAGGAATCATATTTCAACTAACTTGGAAAAATGGACTCCAAGAGACTAGATAGAGAGAGATGCCCTCAGATGGCAAAGAAAGACAATATCGTGTTGGTTTGAAAAACCTGACTGGGAACTGTTTAATGGGATGAATGGGGGTTAGAGTTATTGTTCATCACTGCCACCATCTGGAGGTAATGTTAGAGTGTTCATGACCGCAGGGCTCCAGTAACAGAAGGACTTGCGCTTGAGAGGCTCAGCCCAGAAAAACCCAACTCCCATGCTGCCTGCCTGTGAATGGTGAACCAGTTATTGTTCTGCAGTGATATTTTAGGCATTGGTTATGAAAGTTGAAAATATTATTTGTCCTTTCTGGGAACGACTTGTAGCCCACTGTTCCAATCTGTGCCAGATTCTCAATGAAGCCTTAAATGTCCTAATTAGTAATGCTATTCCAGAGGCATTGATGTTGCAGAACAATATTTGTGCATGTCTAATGATCCTCCATCTGCCCTAGATCCATGACACTTACTACCTAGCACTTCATCTCCTTGCTGGCATAAGCAATTTTCTATAGTATAATCTCTATAGTAATGCTTGACAACATGACAGAGGTTAATAACCTATCTAAACGTTACTTGGAATGGCACCAGCATACTTGCCTTTGTTTCGCTATTGTTACTGCTGTTGTGCGTACGTTCATGCTAAGCCGCTTCAGTCGTGTCTGACTCTTTGCAACCATATGAACTGTAGTCCACCAGGCTCCTCTGTCATGGGATTCTCCAGGCAAGAATACTGGAGTGGGTTGCCATGCATTCCTCCAGGGGATCTTCCCAACCCAGGGATTGAACTCATGCCTCTCATGTCTCCTGAAATGGCAGGCAGGTTCTTTACTACTAGCGCCACCTGGGAAGTCCATTGTTATTGCTGTTAGCTCAATTAAAAATTTTGTTTTCTTTCATGAGCTAGTTTAAAAATAAACTAGTTATTTAAAATAAAATAGAATAAGCTAGTTTCAAAATAAACATTTGCACATTGGCAAATGTTTAGCCACTTTACATTTTTTACTTTTTTTTCCCTTTTAAAATGATCGTACAGTAAAATGGATTTTTTACTTTGGTGTACAATGCTATGAATTTTAAACCATATATAGATTTGTGTAACCACCACCACAATTAGGATATTGAACAGTTCTGTTACCCCTCAAAACTTTCTCATGCTGCCCCTTTATAGTCAAATCCTCACATCCTAAACACCACTGATCTGCTTTCTGTCTCTATAAATTTTTTTTTTTAGAATGTCATATAAGTGGAATCATATAGTATATGACCTTTAGAGACTGATTTCTTTAACTTAACATAATACCTTTGAGATTCATCTAGGTTGTTCTGTATAATAATAGTTTATTCCTTTTTATTGCTGAGTAGAATTTCATTATTATTGATGTACCACATACAGTTTGTTAATCCATTCCCCAATGGAAAGACATTTGGGTGGTTTCCAGTTTGGGGCAAAGGGAATAGAGGGAATATAAAAGTTAATGTGCAAGTTTTTGTGTGAACATAGCTTTTGTTTATGTAGGGCAAAGGTTGGCACACATTTTCTGTAAAGGCCAGATAGTAAATACCTTAGGCTTTATGGGCCACATATAGTCTCTGTAACATATCCTTTTTTGTTTTTCTTAAAAAAAAACTCTTTAAAATTGCAAAAAATGTTTTTCACCTATAGGCCATGCAAAAGCAGATCCTTGGCTTGATGTGAACCGCTTGTCTTAGTGTGATGACCTCTGTTCTAGGACCAATGCCTAGAAGTGGGATTGTTGGGACACGTGCTAAGTATGTGTTTAACTTTATAAAAAACTTATGCATGGCTTTCCAGAGTGACTGTACCATTTTGCCTTCTGATCAGCAGTGTATGACAGTTCCAGTTGCTCCACATCCTTGGCAGCATTTGGTATTGTCAGCGTTTATTTTGTTTTGCATTGTCTCAGTTTCAGTTCAGTCGCTCAGTCATGTCTGACTCTCTGCGACCCCATGGACTGCAGCACGCCAGGCCTCCCTGTCCATCACCAACTCCCAGAGTTTACCCAAACTCATGTCCATTGAGTCGGTGATGCCATCTAACCATCTCATCCTCTGTCGTCTCCTTCTCCTCCCACCTTCAATCTTTCCCAGGGTCTTTTCTAATGAGTCAGCTCTTCGCATCAGGTGGCCAAAGTACTGGAGCTTCAGCATCAGTCCTTGCAATGAATATACAGAGTTGATTTCCTTTAAGATTGTTTAGGCTGAGATTATTTTCCCCCAAGGATGTACCGTTGTTCCAACCTCATGTAGAAAGGCAGTTTTTTCTCTGTTGGATTGCTTTTGCACCTTTGTTGAGAATCAGTTGTTCATGTTTATGTAGGTCTATTTCTCGGTTCTCTATTCTATTCTAAATTAAAAGACACTTACTCCTTGGAAGAAAAGTTATGACCAACCTAGATAGCATATTCAAAAGCAGAGACATTACTTTGCCGACTAAGGTCCATCTAGTCAAGGCTATGGTTTTTCCAGTGGTCATGTATGGATGTGAGAGTTGGACTGTGAAGAAAGCTGAGCGCCGAAGAATTGATGCTTTTGAACTGTGGTGCTGGAGAAGACTCTTGAGAGTCCCTTGGACTGCAAGGAGATCCAACCAGTCCATCCTAAACGAGATTAGTCCTGGGTGTTCATTGGAAGGACTGATGTTGAAGCTGAAACTCCATTACTTTGGCCACCTGATGTGGAGAGCTGACTCATTGGAAAAGACCCTGATGCTGGGAAAGATTGAGGGCAGGAGGAGAAGGGGACGACAGAGGATGAGATTGTTGGATGGCATCACCGACACAATGGACATGGGTTTGGGTGCACTCTGGCAGTTGGTGATGGGCAGGGAGGCCTCGCATACTGTGGTTCATGGGGTCGCAAAGAGTTGGACATGACTGAGCGACTGAACTGAACTTTGGTGCTCCAGTGGTTAAGATTTTGTGCTACAACTGCAGGGGCCACAGGTTCAATCCCTGGTTAGGGAAAAAGATCCCACATGCCATGTGGCTCAGGCAAAAAATTATTTTTCATTTCCAAATTACTTGTTAATATAACAAAATGTTGTGTGTTGACCTTGTATTCGGTGACCTTGCTAAACTCCTTTATTAGTTCTAGAAAATAATTTTGTGGACTTCCTTGGGATTTTCTCCATACACAATCATGTTGCCTGTAAAGCAGGCCAGTTTTGTTTCTTCCTTTTCAATATGTGTACATTTAATTTCTATTTCTTACCTTACTGTACTGGCTAGGACTTCTAGTATGAAACTGAATAGGAGTGATGAGAGTGTATTTCCTTTCCTTGCTCCCAGTCTTAGAAGGAAAATGTTTAACCTTTCATCATTAACACTGATGTTGCTGTGTAGATGTTTTTTTGTAGATGTCTTTTATCAGGCTGAGAAAGTTTCTTTTCTTAGTTTCCTGAGACTTTTTGTTTTTTTTCATCAATGGATGTTTACTTTTGTCAAATACCTTTTCTGCATCGTTTGATATGATCATGTGATTTTTCTTGACTAGCCTGTTAATATGATGGATTACACTGACTTTTGCATATTAAATGAGCCTTGCATTCTTGCAATAAACTCCACTTGGTTTTTTCCAGGCAAGAGTACTGGAGTAGATTGCCATTGCCTTCTCCAATATATTCCTAGATTTGATTTACTAACGTTTTTGGTATTCTTTGTGTCTGTGGCCTTAAGGGATATATATTTGTATGTTGTTTTCTTTCCTTGCAATATTTCTATCTGGTGTTGGTATCACAATGATGCTGCCCTCATAAAATGAATTGGGAAGTGTTCCCTTTTATTTTCTGAAAGAGATTGTTTAGAAGTGGTGTTTATTTTGTTTATTTTTTAAATATCTGGTAGAATTTGCCAGTAAAAAATATCTGGACCTCGAGCTTTTCTTTTTAAAGGTGTTTAAGCATGGATTTACAGCCATGAAATTAAAAGACACTTACTCCTTGGAAGGAAAGTTATGACCAACCTAGGCAGCATATTAAAAAGCGGAGACATTAGTTTTCCAACAAAGGTCCGTCTAGTCAAGGCTATGGTTTTTCCAGTGGTCATGTATGAATGTGAGAGTTGGACTGTGAAGAAAGCTGAGCCCCGAGGAATTGATGCTTTTGAACTGTGGTGTTGGAGAAGACTCTCGAGAGTCCCATGGACTGCAAGGAGATCCAACCAGTCCATTCTAAAGGAGATCAGTCCTGGGTGTTCTTTGGAGGGAATGATGCTAAAGCTGAAACTCCAGTACTTTGGCCACCTCATGCAAAGAGTTGACTCATTGGAAAAGACCCTGATGCTGGGAGGGATTGGGGGCAGGAGGAGAAGGGGACGACAGAGGATGAGATGGCTGGATGGCAACACCAACTCGATGGACGTGGGTTTGGATGAACTCCGGGAATTGGTGATGGACAGGGAGGCCTGGCGTGCTGCAATTCATGGGGTCTCAAAGAGTCGGACACGACTGAGCAACTGAGCTGAGCTGAACTGAAGCATGAATTCAGTTTCTTTTGTAGTTATTGGACCATTCAGATTGTCCATTTCATCTTGAGTGATTTTTGGTAGTTTTTGCTTTTTGAGGAATCGGTCCATTTAATTTGTCAAATTTTTGTTCGTAGAACTATTCATAACATTCCCTTATTTTTCTTTTAATGTCTACAATGCTGTAGCGATATTCTCACTTTCATTCTGGATATTGGTAATTTACGTCTTCTCTCTTTCTCCTTTTCAGTCTTGTCAGATCAATTTTACTGATCTTTTCAAAGGACCAGCTTTCTGTTTCATTGGTTTTGTTCTCTTGATTTTTTGTTTTCAGTTTTATTGATTTCTCTGCTCTCATCTTTATTACCTTCCTTCTGCTTGAGTTCCTTTTGCTCTTTTTCTAGTTTTTTTTTCTAGCATTGAAGATTAGATTATTGATTTGAGATCTTTCTTCTTTTCCAGTATCAACATTTGATGCTATAAATATCCGTCTAAGTACTTCTTCAGCTGCATCCCACTAATTTTGAAATGTTTTGTTTTTCTTCAGTTCAAAATATTTTCTTATTTTGAGATCCATGAATTATTTAGGAAAGTGTTGCTTAATTTCCTATTGGAGAATTTTCTGTTATTTTTCTGTTACTGATTTGTAGTTTGATTCCATTATAGTCAGAGAACATACCCTATGGTTTCAGTTCTTTTAAATGTGTTGAGGTTTGTTTTATAACCCAGGATATGGTCTATCTAGATTAATGTTTCATGTGCACTTGAAAAGAGTGTATTCAGGTCTTGTTTAGGGGGTTGTTATATGAGTATCTGTTAGATCCAGTTGACTGATGGTGTTATTCGGCTCTATATTCTTGTTGGATTTTCTACTAATTCTGTTGATTACTGAGAACAGAGTGTTGAAGTTTCCAAATATAATTGTTGATCCCCCCCTTTAGTTCTCTCAGTTTTTGTTTAATGAGTTTTGAAACTTTGTATTTTTATTGGTGTGTGCAGACCATTTACATGTAATGCAGTTATTGATATGCTTGCACTTAGATTTACTGTTATTTATTATCTGTTTGTTAATTCTGTTTTTTGTTCTTTTTTGTTTCTATTTCCTACCCTCTTTTGTATTATTTGAACATTTTCATTTCATTTTAATTTATCCATTTTTTTTTTACTATCTCTTGTTATAGTTTATGTGTGGGAGTGTTCTTGGGATTAAAATATGCATACTTAACTTTTCACAGTCTACTTTGAGTTGATATTTTACCAGTTCAAGTAGAATATAGGAAACTTACCACCATATAGGTCCCTTTATGCACCTCCTTTAATGTCATAGTTGTCTTATACACTTAATCTACATATGATGAAAATTCCATCAAACAATGATATAATTTTTTGCTTTTAATCATCATATATATTTTAAATAATTTGAGAGAAAAAGATTGGTCTATTTTATTTACTCAGATATTTACCATTTCTATTGCTCTTCCTTCACTCCTTCTGTTATTGTTTCCCTTTTGTCTGATGAACTTCTTTTAGCAATTCTTTTAGGGCAGTTATGCTGGCAGTGACTTTGACTCCTAAAGGATATTTTCACTGGATATAAAACCCTGTACTGACTTTTCTTTTGACACACAAAAAATGTGCCACTTCTTTTCTCCATGGTTTCTGATAAGAAAACTGCAGTCATTCAAATATTTGTTCCCCTGTAAGAATACCTTGTTTTACTTTGCTTCCAAGATTTCTTTCTTTGCCTTTAGTTTTCAGCAGTTTGATTATGATGTGTCTGGGTATGGACTTGTTTTTGCTTTTGTTTTGGGGATTCAGAAAGCTTTTTGAATCTGGAGGTTTAGGTCTTTCACCAAATTGGTGAAGTCTTCTGTCACTATTTCTTTAATTATTTTTTTCAGCACCACACTTTTTTTCCCCCTCTCCTTTTAGAGCTCAAATGATATGAATGTTAACCCCTTTGCTATTGTCCTACAGTTCTCTGGGGCTCCCATTAATCTTTTTCAATCTTTGTTCTATTGGTTTTTCAGATCGAACAATTTCTCTTGGTATACATTTAAATTTAGCAACTGTTCCCTCTATCATCATCATTCTGCTATGGAGCTCATCCTGTGGTTTTTTACTTAGATTTTCTTATACCTTGAGGTGTTCCATATTCTGAACTTCAGAAATGTTTTGCTGCTTAGAGTTCAACCTTGTCCTTTCTGCCTTCCACAAAGAGCTGGTCTAGGAAAATCAGTCATCATTGAAATATTATTAATAAAAGGATCCCATATAGGAAAACTGGGAAATAGTGAAGGACAGGGAAGCCTGGCATGCTGCACTCCATAGGGTCTCAAGGAGTTGAATACGACTGAACAACAACAACATATAGGAACTATTCAAAAATACCTTCAAGAATAAAGGCTCAAGGCCAAGAGAAGGCCATAGAGCACACACCAGAAATATTTTTCCATGGAAAAAAATTTAAAATGACTAAATACTCATACAGGAATGCAAAAACGTAATAAAAACTAAATCTGTGAATTAGGAGCTTAAACAGAGATAAAATAAGGAAGAAATAATATAAAGATATGAAAAATGAACTGACAGAGTTCAAGAAAGAAATGAAGAAGACCTAGAAGTAAAGGAGAAATGAAGGTCATATTAGGAAAAAGAAACAGAGAACTTGCTGAGAAAAAAGCCACGGGAAATACTTGGGAGGGTGAACACAATGAGTGAGAATATAACAAATAGTTTTTAAAAGCACAAAAGGATTAAAGAGAAAATGACATATATAGAGAACAAAGATCTACCAAACAATACCACATTGTTTCTGAATAAGAGAATAGATTAAATGGAACAGCAACATCAACAGAAATGTTCAAACAAATAATTCAATTGCTTCCAGAAATAAGACTTGAATTTTAGCTTGAAAGAACAAAATTGTACCAGGTAAAATTGATATAGCGCAACTAAGTTAAACACATATCCTGACAAAGTTAATGGACTGGAGAGATAAAGAAATAATCCTATGAGAATCCCTGCAAATAAATCAAATCACTGTGAATGGGGGGAAAAAACATCATTTGGCTTCCAGTCTCTCTATAGTAGCTTCCAACATTAGAAGACAGAGGAGTTAATGTCTACCAAGTCCTCAGGGAAAGAGAATATGTGCCAAGTCAGACTGCCATCCAGGTATAATGGCACAAACAGATGTCTTTATAGTTCCCAAGAGACTTTCTTTATTTTTTTTTTAATTTTATTTATTTATTTTTGGCTGTGCTGGGTCGTCATTGCTGCATGTGGGATTTCTCAAGTTGTGGCGAGTGGGGTCTGCTCTTCATTGCAGTGCACGGGCTTCTCCTTGCAGTGGCTTCTTTTGTTGCAGAGCGTGGACTCTAGACGTGTGGGCTCAGTAGTTGTGGCACTCGGGCTCAGTTGCTCCATGACATGTGGAATCTTCCCGGACCAGGGATTGAACCTGTGTCCCCTGCATTGGCAGGCAGACTCTCAACCACTGGACCACCTAGGAAGTCCAGCCTTTCTTGAAGACACAACTGCCTGATGCATTTCAGCCAACAGCTCTAATAGTTAAAATGACTAGTAGTGATCAATGGGTCCATTAAAGTCTAAAGCAACTATAGAAGGAGAATATCATATGAATGTTATATATACTATGGTGCTATAAATAGAAATCATAATATATTGGCCTACCAAATTCTGGAGGTCCTAGAGAGAAACACATGGAGGTAGTGTAAGTATGCCAGTTTCCTTATCTTTGGAGAATTAGTTAAGTCCAATAATAGAGACATAAGCATTTTTCTTTGAAGGTATAAGTTCACTTTAAGAAAGTTGTTATCTGTAGAAATTAAAGAACATTTATTTTTAGCATTTTGTTTTAAAACAATTTTAGATTTATGGTAGAGTTGCAAAGACAGTACAGCATATTCCTATATAGTCTTCACCCAGTTTTGTTTAATGTTAACATTTTACATAACCATTGCTATGGTATGAATGTCTGTATTGGAGTTTCAGCTTCAGCATCAGTCCTTCCAATGAATATTTAGGACTGATTTCCTTTAGAATGGACTGGTTGGATCTCTTTGCAGTCCAAGGGACTCTCAAGAGTCTTCTCCAACACCACAGTTCAAAAGCATCAGTTCTTTGGTGCTCAGCTTTCTTTATAGTCCAACTCTCACATCCATACATAAAGTGAAGTGAAGTGAAGTGACTTCAGTTGTGTCTGACTCTTTGTGACCCCATAGACTGTAGCCTGCCAGGCTCCTCGGTCCATGGGCTTTTCCAGGCAAGAATACTGGTGTGGGTTGCCATACATACATGACTGACATACATACATGACATGCATACATGACCACTGGAAAAATCATAGCTTTGACTAGACAGACCTTTGTTGGCAAAGTAGTATCTCTGCTTTTTAATATGCTGTCTAGGTTAGTCATAACTTTTCTCCCAAGGAGCAAGTGTCTTTTAATTTCATGGCTGTAGTCACCACCTGCAGTGATTTTGGACCCCCCCAAATAAAGTCTGTCACTGTTTCCATTGTTTCCCCATCTATTTGCCATAAAGTGATGGGACCAGATGCCATGATCTTAGTTTTCTGAATGTTGAGTTTTAAGCCAACTTTTTCACTCTTCTCTTTTACTTTCATCAAGAGGCTCTTTAGTTCTTCTTCACTTTCTGCCATAAGGGTTGTGTCATCTGCATATCTGAGGTTGTTGATATTTCTCCCAGCAATCTTGATTCCAGCTTGTGCTTCAGCCAGTCCAGCATTTCTCATGATGTACTCTGCATACAAGTTAAATAAGCAGGGTGACAGTATACAGCCTTGATGTACTCCTTTCCCAATTTTGTTCCATGTCCAGTTTTTTTTTTAATTAATTTATTTATTTTAATTGGAGGCTAATTACTTTACAATATTGTAGTGGTTTTTGTTATACATTCCCATGTACAGTTCTAACTGTTGCTTCTTGACCTGCATACAGATTTCTCAGGCGGCAGGTCAGGTGGTCTGGTATTCCCGTCTCTTGAAGAATTTTCCACAGTTTCTTATGATCCACACAGTCAAAGGCTTTGGCGTAGTCAATAAAGCAGAAGCCAATGTTTTTCTGGAACTCTCTTGCTTTTTTGATGATCCAGTGGATATTGGCAATTTGATCTCTGGTTCCTCTGTCTTTACTAAATCCAGCTTGAACATCTGGAAGTTCACGGTTCACTTACTTTTGAAGCCTGGCTTGGAGAATTTTGAGCATTACTTTGCTAGTGTGTAAGATGAGTGTAATTATGAGGTAGTTTGAGCACTCTTTGGGATTGCCCTTCTTTGGAATTTGATTAGTGGGATTGGGTGGTGTCAACCTGATTCATCCATTATGAAGTTTTCTACCAGCTTTTTCCCCAAATAGTTTTAGCAGCCTTTGATGATCATTGCTAAGATCCACTATTTTATTATGACCTGAAAAATGATGATACTCTTATCATTATTCTGCATACTAGCTAAAATTCGTCTAAAAAGAAAAGCATTTTTTGTCAACTATTTGTTTACCTAGAAATTCAATTCAAGGACTCACTGGTGGTTTAGTGGTTGAGACTCTGTGCTCCCACTGTAGGGGATGAGGGTTCCATCCCTGGTAGGGGAACTCTTTAGAATCCTGCATGCCCAAGTGCCACCCCCACCCCCTAAAAAAAGGAAGAAAGAAAGAAATTCAGTTCATATACAGGAAAGACAGGATAAATGTTTGTTTTTTTTTCTTTTTTTTTGAAAACCAATTTTCAGAAGAATGAATTGGTACTCTAGCAACCTCCAAGGATGACAAGTGAGCTTTTTGGGTTTTTGTTTCGTTTTCAAAGTATCATTGTGATCTCCTAAATTTAAAAAAATTGCTGTTTATTCATTGTAATACTATTCATTTTGATGCTCAAATGATCCCATCTTAAACCAGTGGGTGCACCAGTATGTATTCTTTTGACACAATGCCAGTAGTCATTGATAGCTATTTTGCTTATTTTGTACACTTCCTACTTTTGAGTGGAACCAGACATTTCTCTAAGGAGCCCTGTGTCCTTTAAGGGAAAATGGTATTTAGAGGTCACCATTTTGGTACTAGTGTGCTTATCACTATTTAGCCACCATTGCACCTATGCCTTTTCAGTATATAAAGATAAGAGATGCAACTTAAAAAAGAAAACTAAAAAACCCCACTAAATCATAAGTTTATACTGATATTTATTTCCAATTTGAATTTATGATTAAAGAGCTTATATTTCATATATGTTATTTTATACTAGCATCTCTCTTTTATCTTTTATGGGAAAATCTTGATTCCTAGCAACATTAACATAATTATTAATTAGCTTTATCATTTGTGTGTGTGTGTGAAAATAGCAATAACAACATTACTAAGACTGCTGAAAGCAGTTTAAGATTTTTTTGGAGTGCTTTGTCCTTGGTGTATATTCCGCTAGGTTTGTGCAGTCAAAATACTGTATTTTAAAGCAGTTTGAACAATTATTTTCCTCTGTGAGACATGCCGCCCATTTGATGCATGAGGGCCTCTAACTGGCATCACCCAAATCACATCCAAAACCCCATCTACAAAGGAACCTTTTATCTTTCCAGGCTCTACACACCGAAATGTGTGTTGAATAGGTTAGTCTGCTGAATCTACCTCTCCATGGTTATAGGTGAGGGATTCAAGGTCATCTGCTAAAAAGTTAGGTAGAGGATCCGAAATGTGGTGACAATTTAGACTCCCTGCTTTGGGGAGGTGAGAAGAAAGGACTCAGAGACACATCAATTTCTAATTAGGGTCAGGACCCATCTGAGAAAAGAGAGCATAAATTCTTTTTGTTGTTATTACTGTTTTTTAAAGAATTTTCTTTCTTTCTTTCTTTTTTGGCTGTTCTGGGTCTTCGTTGCTGTGTGGGCTTTTCTCTAGTTGCAGTGAATGGAGGCTACTCTAGTTGCAATGCAGGGGTTTGCTTATTGTAGTGGCCTTTCTTGTTGTGGAGCGTGGGCTCTAGGGTGCGCGGGCTTCAGGGATTGGTGGCATGCGGGCTCAGTAGTTGTGACTCCTGGGCTCTAGAGCACAGGCTCAATAGTTGTGGTGCATGGACTTAGTTGCTCTGAGGCATGTGGGGTCCTCCCAGATCAGGAATTGATCCTGTATCTCCTGCCTTGGCAGGCAGATTCTTTACCACTGAGCCAGCAGGAATAGCCTAAATTCTTAATGGCATTGTTTGCATCACTGCATCAGGAGCCTAGGTGAGAGGTGAGGAGAGTGGACTTGGCAGTGGTGGGAGTGTAAAACAACAGGTGACTCAGGAAGCTGGGGTGCTGGCGATAGAGGAATAGATGCGATATGTCATGAAACTCGGGCTTCCCTGGTGGCTCAGTGGTAAAGAATCCACCTGCCAATGCAGGAGATGCAGATTCGGTCCCTGAGTCTAGAAGATCCCCGGAAGAAGGGAATAGCAACCCACTCCAGTATTGCCTGGAGAATCCCATGGACAGAGGAGCCTGGTGGGCTGTAGTCCATGGTGTCACAAAGGAGTCAGACACAACTTGGCGACTAAACAACAACAGCCATGAAGCTCTAGGCTGGAAAAGAGGGGAAGTTCAACTAGACAGAAAAATAATGGTAAGCATCTGCAATGATCCAGACACTGTCCTAAGTACTTATATCTTTTAGCTCATTTAATCCTAGCATGTTGTAACATGCTAAGACAGATATTATTATTATCACCCCATTCTACAGATAAGGAAACTGAGATCCCAAGAGGTTCTTTTGACCAAGGTACACATCTAGTCAGAATTTGAGTCCGAATTTAAACCCAGCAGTCTGACTCCAGAGACAGAAGCAATGAGACATTATTTTATGTGTATAATCTGGCAAAAAAATTATAAAGGCTTTAACAGCTATAGCTCATGGGGATATGGATGAAAGAGTACTCTTGTGCATTGCTGGTGGACGTTGAAGTATTACAGTCAATTTAGAAAGTAATCTGGTAACATCTGTTGCTATTAAAAGAATTCGTTTCCCCAGCATCCCCGCTCCTGAGAATCTATTCTATAGAAATGAAAGCACTAGTAAGGACATATGTAAAAGGATGTTTTATTACAGCATTGTTCATAGTTGCAAAAAAACTGGGCACCAAGAAAAAGCCTGTCAATAGGATGATGGCTGAATAAATGATATTACATCCAGACCACAAAAATGATGCAGTCATTAAAAAAAAAGAAGCATTAGGGCTATACCAGGTAGCATGAGGGAGTTCCATGAGGAATTATGAATTGAAAAAAAAAAACCCAAAACCAATATAAGAAAGGGAATATATTTGAATACCATCATTTTATCATCTCTATTGAATTAATGGATCTGAGTATAATCACCATAGCTACTAACATCACAAAAATTGCCAACCAGACTTTTTGTGCTTCCTGAAGGAAGAATACATCACCATCTATGAAGTAGTAATAAAAATCGGACCTGAATCTGATTAAGCCTCTAGGGCCAAATACAATCTTACAGGAAGCCCAAAAGAAAGAATATCTTAAATTAGACCATGGGAACATAATCACTGAAATCTAGACTGTGGGAAATGCTACAGGACAAATGTCTTGTTTTCTTTAACAAATTGCAAGAAAAAGAAAAGTGATGGAGGGGGAAGTGATGGATTGAAAAGAGATTCAGAAGTCATACCAACCATTTTCAAGTATTAGCCCTCATCTGGATCTTGATTTAAGCAAACAAACTGTTTTTTCAAAAGCCATGTCCAATGTTTATTGGACAATTGAAAATTTGACAGTGGATATTCAATGGTATTAATTACCTTATTATATTAATTATGTAAATGTATATATTATATGTATGTATGTATTTGATGTTTATTAAATTATTTATTATTTAAATAGAATCTTTATTATATATATTAATTATCTTATTCATCCTTGCTAATGGTTTTCTGGTTGAAAAAGAATCTTTATCTGTTAGAGATGATATGAATGATTGACAGATGAAATGATACGATGTCTGGCATTTGCTGCAAAATAAGGGGACAGAGTGAGTGGGGATATAGAGGATATGAGATTGGCTCTAAGTTAATAATTGTTGATGGAATAATGGGTACGTGGGGTGCATCATGGTGTTCTCTCTACTTTTTTTTAATGTTGGAAAATTTTCTGTGATAATGCTTTTCTCAAATGTAATGGGAGGGGTCCTAGATATATGGCCCTCCAGATCCACTCTCCACCCTTCCCCACCATGCTCTGTGCTGGGAAGCTGACCTCTGGATAGAATCAGTAGGTTCCTGTGTCCTCCGTTAGGTTCGGAAAATGTCATGGAAGGAAGGAGAGTGAGGTTGGGGATTTTAGTTTCCCAGGCTCTCTCCCTGATGAGTCACAGTGAGCTGGCTGCTTTCTCTAATCAACCACAAGCCTTAGCTCCTGCCAGGGCCTCCAGCCCGCCCTCTCTGCTGTCAGTCCCTCCTCTTGCCCCAGGGTACTGCATTATCCATAGTGAATTCTCTATACCCTGTCCACACTTTCATAAATAACCCCTTATTAAACTCTTCTCAAATGACCCCATTTGAGTGTATCATCTGTTCCTTGCTGGGTCCTGATCTGATACCAGAAAGTGATTGGCAGCAACAGGAAGAATAAGGGGAGGAAGCCCAGGGTAGTGGGGAGGAGGCAGTAGGGTGGATTGGAGTGGGATGAGAAGCAGCTAAGGACAGAGGTGATAGCAAAAATACTTAGCAAATGGTAGACCACAGGCACCATGCGATCAGAATGGATTCCAGGTCTAATACTGATACTAGCATGGATCCATCCCAGCTGAATCTCAGTGCTGCTTGAGTTGGATTCAGTGGTGCAGGATAGGACTGCTTGGTTATTTGAACTCAAACTTTCCCAGGTGGTTGGGGTTTGGTGGTTAGCCGGACACTCAGGTACTCACCTCCCAGGTGCTGCTCTCAGCTGCCAGCAGGCGCCCTGGTGCAGGCTCAAAGCCTTGGTAGCTTCTGGAAAAACAGTCCTTAAATTTTCCCCAGGGAGCTGAAATTGGAGCTTCTATTAAAGGATAGTGTTCAGGCTGCAAAATCCAACCCAGAGGCCAGGGGTGCGAGTCTCCTTCCCATGCTCATCTTGGTCCCACATGGCAAAGAAAACTCTGTGTGTGTGTGTGGCGGGGAGGTAATGATGTAAAGTTCATGTGGTTCTGTAACTCTACTGAACCAAAGCATCTTTTAAGATGTTTTAGTTTCAAAACCCATGCATTTAACATTTTATATAGCTGATAGTTCAAAATGATTCAGAAATCAAAAAGTATAACCAGGACTTCCTTGGTGATCCAGTGGTTAAGAATCCACCTGCCAATGTAAAGGACCTGGGTTTGATCCCTGGTCCAGGAAGATCCCACATGCCTGGGGCAACTAAGTCTGTGCGCCCCAACTACTGAGCCTGCACGCCTAGTGCCCATGCTCTGCAACAAGAGACACCACCGCAATGAGAAGCCCAAGCAGCACAACTAGAGAGGAGACCCTGCTTGCAACAACTAGAGAAAGCCTGAGTGCAGCAATGGAGACCCAGCACAGACATAAATATTTTTTAAAATATAACCAGATTCATAGTGAAAGGTCTCACTCCAATGCCTGCCCCTACTTGCCTAGTCTGCATCCTCCTGAACTAGACAATCACCATAACCTTCCAGAGATTTTTTTTTTTAATGCAAGTATCAGCAAGTGTGAATATATATCCTCACTCTCCTTCTTTCAACATGATGTATGCTCTGTTCTGGAGAAGGCAATGGCACCCCACTCCAGTACTCTTGCCTGGAAAATCCCATGGACAGAGGAGCCTGGTAGGCTGCAGTCCATGGGGTCGCGAAGAGTCGGACATGACTGAGCAACTTCACTTTCATTTTTCACTTTCATGCATTGGAGAAGGAAATGGCATCCCACTCCAGTGTTCTTGCCTGGAGAATCCCAGGGATGGGGGAGCCTGGTGGGCTGCCGTGTGTGGGGTTGCACAGAGTTGGACACGACTGAAGTGACTTAGTAGCAGCAGCAGCAGCATGCTCTGTTCTGCTTTCCCCCTTAAAAACATATTGGAGATCTGTATTGATATATGTAAGTCTTCCTGGCTCTTTTGTTCCAGCTTGGTGGTATTCCATTGTATAGTAATGATCCTTATTGATAAAAATTTAAGTTGTTTCCAGTCTCTTGATGTTGCTAACAATGTACATGTGTTGAATGAATGAGTGAGCCAGTGAATGTTCAAATGGATAACATTTTTAAAATTTAAATTTAAAAAAATTTTATTGGAGTATAGTTGATTTACAATGTTGTGTTAGTTTCAGGTATACAGCAAAGTGATTCAGTTTTATATATATATACATACACACACACATATATATTCATTCTTTTTCAGCTTGTTTGCTCACATAGATTATCACAGAATATTGAGTGGAGGTCCCTGTACTGCACAGGTGGTCCTTGTTTGTTATCTATCTTATGTGTAGTGTCCATGTGTTAATCCCAAGCTCCTCCGCTCACCATGTTTCGCTTTTGGTAACCATAAGTTTGTTTTGGATATCTATAGGTCTGTTTCTGTAACTAAGTTCATTTGTATCATTTAAAAAAATTAGATTCCACATATGAGTGATATCATATATTTGTCTTTATCTGTCTGACCTACTTCAAATAGTTTGATAATCTCTAGGTCCATCCATGTTATTTCAAATGGCACTGTTTGGTTCTCTTTTTCTGGCTGAGTAATATTCCATTGTACACATATAACCACACCTTCTTTGTTCGTTTCTCTGTCTATGGACATTGAGCTTGCCTCCAAGTCTTGGCTATTGTAAATAGTGATGCAGTGAACATTGGGGCGAATGTATCTCTTCATGTTATGGTTTTCTTTGGATATACATCCAGGAGTGGGATTGTCAAATGGATAACTTTGTACATGGGTCATTTCCCATGTCCACTAGTACATGTGTGGGATAAATTCATGGGTCAAAGTTCATATGTTCTTGTAATTTGGACACATCCTGCTCAGTTGACTTTTGAGGATGTTGGGCCAATTCACACTCTTCCCTGGTGATGTCTGGAAGTGGCCAAGGCCTCTTAAAGACAGCTGTGGCAAGGCTGGAGTGTCCTCTACAGTTGCCTCAATTGAAGTTAGTGCCCCGTGGTATCCTTCTACCCAGTCAGGCACTGTCACCAGTCATATTTGATCACAACATTCTTGAATCTAAGCCAGACCTTCTATGGTACTCTATGGCTGTGTAACAAACTACCACAGACTCAGTGGCTTATACAACATGAATTTATTACAGTTTCATGAGTCAGGAATCCTGGCACAGGTTAGCTGGGCCCTTTGCTCAGGGTCTCACCAGGCTGAAATCTAGGTGTCAGCCTGATAGGGGTGTGATGTTGTTGAGGTTCAGGATCCTCTTCAGAATTCATTTAGATTGTTGCCAGAATTCATTTTCTTATAGTTGTGGATTGAGATTTTCATTTTCTTGTTGACTGTTGGCAGGGGACCTCTTTCAGCATCTATAGACTGCAAAGGAAGCAGGAGAATCTCACTCCAGTCTGCTATGGCAGAACCTTGTATGGTATAGCCTAATCCATGGAATGATCATCCCCCCATATTCACAGATCCTACCCACAAGGTGACCCACAATACAGAGTGTGTACTGGGGGTAAAGGGGGGTTGCAAGGGGGAGGGGAAGGGAAGGACTTGGAGGCCATCTTAGAATTTTGCCTACCGCACCTTCATTTGTTCCCCAGCCCCGCTTTGCTCAGCTGTTAGCTTCAGCCTGAATTTTGGTTTCTGCTCACTTGGCTGCTGTTCCTGATTCAGGGCTCCAGATCACCTCATCTCTTATCCCTGTGTGCCCCAGGGCTCCTCCTATTTGATCCTTGCTCAGACCATGCCTCAGTCTCCTGTTTGTTGGCTGCATATCCGTACTCTTTTAAAAAGACCAAATCATTTTACTGGGTCACTCTCAGCTGCCTACCTCGGGCACTGGGAGTCCCTGCCTCAGCCAATCCATGAAGGTTGGGCGGTCCTTCTAGGGTAGGATTTGGAACCTGGAGACAGTATGGGCCAAATGCTAAGCCCATGACCACTAACTGCGCGAGTCACCTCCTTGCCCCTCCTCTCTCTCTCCTTCCTCTGAATGCTCGCTCTTGAAAGTGGCCCACATTGATACATTAATGCCACTATCTTCTTGGTCATGTCTTTAACGTGTATTTCTCCTGTAGATTTTGGTTCTCACAGTGACCTTTAGAATCTGAGGGATTAAATTATTAGTGTAATCCCTTCTTGTCTTAAGACATACTTCCTAAACTTCTTAGGCTCACCTCGAGAGATAATTGGCTCCAAGGGTTTCTCTTTAAGAATCTCTCCTGTCCATTTCCACCCCTCTGGCTCCTACTTTTCTACCAAGCTTCCCACCAGGACACCACAACAGGAGTCACACAGCCCTGGAAAAAACCTCTGGACTTGACAAAATTTGTCTGTTTAGTTTTTGTAACCCTGTTGGTAATGCTAGAGGTATTTTTCCTCCCAAAAAAGTATTTTATGAGTCATGAGGAGATTATTTGCCTGTAACTACATCTGAGACCAGTAGTGTTTCCACTCTAAGAAAATTTAGAAATTTTGATATTTTATCTAGATAGGACTGAAATGTTTTCGGCTACAAATTCCTCTTTGGTGAAGATCACAAAGGTGCTCATCTTTTTTATGTAAACCACTATAGTTAAACTATATAATCACACAGAGCACCACGTAAGATTTTTGCCTTTTGTGTCTGGAGCTAAGAGTCAAACACAAGCTCTTGTCTTGCCCTTACTGATAACTCCAAATATGTAAGTATCTCTCTATATTAGGTACCAGAGTTGACTTTAATGAGAATGACGAAGGGGAGCATCTCTCTCCCTCTTCTACTGACTTGCCAGCATGCCTGAAATCATACCATTAGTTGCTTTTCCTCTTAGTCTTATAGGTTTTCTGTTCTTTAGGAGACTCTGTTCCTCATTTGTTTTTAAATTAAATATTTTGTTTTGAAATAATTATAAATGAAGTTAGAAGAAGTAATATAGAGATTCTATGTATCTTTTATCCAGCTTCTCCCAATGGTAATATCTTACAAAACTATAGCACAATATCACAACCAGGATATTGACACTGGTACAGTCAAGGTACACAACAGTTCCATCATCACAAGGATCTCTCAGATGGCCACTCCCATCTCTGTCCCATGCCACCCCTCTTGGTTCCTGGCAACCACTAATCTATTCTCCATTTCTATGATTTTTGTCAAGAAAGTTACATAAATGGAGTCATACTTTATGTAGCATTTTTAGATTAGCTTTATTCACTTAGCATAATTCTCTGAAGGTTGTTATATGTATTGATAGCTTATTCCTTTTTTATTGCTGAGTAATATTTCATGGTATGGATGTACTACAGTTTGTTTAACCAGCCTGTTGAAGGACATCCAAGTTGTTTCCAGTTTGAGGCTATTATGACTAAAGCTACCATAAACATTTATGTACAAGTTTTTTGCATGAACATAAGTTTTCACTTCTCTCATATAAATGCCTAGGAGTACCAGTGCTTGGTCATATGGTAAGCATATATTTAGTTTTTTAGGAAACTGCCAAACTATTTTCCAGGGTGACTGTATCATTTTACACACACACCCCGCCCCACCGCCCCCCCCCCCCGAAGGAAGAGCGATCTGGTTTCCATGTATCTTTGCCAGCATTTGATGTTGTCACTATTTTTTATTTTAGCTATTCTGATTGGTTTGCATTTTCATAAAGGCTAAATTTAGTGTTTTAGGAAGCTGCCAGCCAAACTGTTTTCCAGGGTGGCTGTATTATTTTACATGCCTGCCCCCCCCCCGCCCCCCAGTAAGGTATGAGTGATCTAGTTTCTCTGCATCCTCGCCAGCATTTGATGTTGTCACTATTTTTATTTTAGGCATCTGATGGACTTGCATTTCCCTAAAGGCTAAGGATGTTTTACTTTTTTGTGTGTACTTATTTGCCATCTGTATATCCTCTTCGGGCTTTCCTGGTGGCTCAGTGGTAAAGAATCTGCCTGCCAATGCAGGAGACCTGGATTCAGTCCCTGGGCCAGGAAGATCCCCTGAGAAGGAAATGGCAACCCACTCCAGTATTCTTGCCTGGGAAATCCCATGGACAGAGGAGCCTGATGAGTTACAGTCCATGTGTTGCAAGAGAGTTAGACACAACTTAGCAACTAAACAACAACAACAACAAAAATATCCTCTTCAGTAAAATGTCTCTTCATTTTTAAAAATCCATTTTCTAAGTGGATTATTTGTTTTCTTTTTCAATTACTAAGTTTTGAGAGTTCTTTGTATATTCTAAATACTATTCCTTTGCTGGATATATGGTTTACAAATATTTTCTCCCAGTTTTTAGCTTGGTGTTTGTTTTTTTTTTTTCTTGTCTAGCAGGATCTTTCCCAGAGCCAATGTTTTTCATTTTGTTCAGGTCTAATTGATCATTTTCTTATTGTTTGTGCTTTGGGTGTCAAGTGTAAAATCTCTTTGTCTAGCTCTAGGTCCTGAAAATCTTCTATGCTTTTTTTCTAAAGATTTGATAGTTTTATATATGACATTTAAGTTGATGATCCACTTGAGTTAATTTCATATAAGGAATGAGACTTAGGTCAAGGTTCATCTTTTGCCTGTGGATACCCAATTGCTCCAGCACCATTTGTTGAAAAGACTATATTTCCTTCATTTAATTGCACCTTGTCAAAAATAATTTCACCATACTTGTGTGGCTCTACTTCTGGGTTCTGTATTCTATCCCATTGATCCACGTGTCTGTTCCTCCACCAATACTGCACAGTCCTGATTATTGTAGCTGTATGGTAACTTTTGAAATTGGGTAGAGTAATTCCTCTCATTTTGTTCTTTAAATTTTGTTTTAGCTATTCTAGTTCCTTTGTCTTTTCATATAAAATTTAGAATAATCTTGCCTATATCTACAAAAACTCTTTTTGATAGTAATTATGTTAAACTGTGTATCAATTTCTGGAGAATTGGCAGACTTAGAACATGGTATATTTCTCCATTTACTTAAATCGTCTATTTTTTCATCAATATTTTGTAGTTTTCACCATAAAAGTCCTATGTATTTTTTGTTTTGAACAATTGTATGCTATTTTATTTTTAATTCTGATGTCTGCATATTCATTGCTAGTATATAGAAATATAATTGATTTTTATATGTTCTTGAATACTACAGATTTAATGAATTCACTTATTCTTGGAGAGACTTTTTGGTAGATTTTTAAAGGATTTTCTACATAGATCATCATGTCATTAGCAAATAGGCACAGTTTTATTTCTTCCATTCCAATTCATGTGTATGCCTTTTTTTTTTTTCTTGCCTTATTGTGCTGGCTAAGACTTCCAGTACTAGATTAAAAAAAGTAGTGGGAACAGGTATCCTTAGCTTGTTCGTGATCTTAGGGGGAAAGCACTCAGTTTTTTACCATTAAGTATTATGTTTGTCATAAAGTTTTTGTAGATGCTCTTTACCAAGTTTAAGAAGTTCCCCTTTATTCTTGGTTTGCTGAGAGTTTTCTCATTATCATAAGTGGATACTGAATTTTGTCAAGCACCTTTTCGTCATCAATTGATATGATCATATGACTTTTCTCTTTAGCCTGTTAATATGGTGGGTGGCATTGAATGATTTTAGAAGACTGAACCAGTCTTACATCCCTAGAATAAATCCTACTTTGTCTTGTGTAATTATTTTTATATGTTGCTGAATTTTATTTACTAATGTTTTGTTGAGAATTTTTGCATGTATATTCATGAGGCATATTAGTATGTAGTCTCTCTTTATACTGTCTTTACCTATTTTCTTATCAAGGTAATAATAGGTTTATAGGATAAACTGGAAACAGTTTCCTCCTCTACTATTTTCTAGAAGAGATTGTATAGAATTGATATTAATTCTTTTTTAAATATTTGGTAGAATTCTCCAGTGGAACCATCTGACTTCAAATATTTCTCTTGGGGGAGTTTTAAAAATGCAAATTCAATATACTTAGTAGTTATAATTCATATTGAGTAAGTTGTTGTAGTTTGTGGTTTTTGAGTAATTGAACTGTTTCTTCTACTTTGGCAAATTTAGGTGTGTAGAGTTGTTCCTAGTATTCCTTTATTATCCTATTTTTAAAAGCTTTTAAAAAACTATTTATTTTGGGGTTGCTCTGGGTCTTTGCTGCTGAGCATGGGCTTTTTTCCCCCTAGTTGTGGTGAGTGGGGGCTACTCTTCATTGTGGTACAACAGGTTTTTATTGCAATGGCTTCTCTTACTGTGGAGCACTGGCTCTAGGCCCTCGGGCTTCAGTAGTTGCAGCACGTGGGCTCAGTAAGTTGCAGCTTGCAGGCTCTAGAGGGCAGGCTCAGTAGTTGTGGCGCACGGGATTTAGTTGCTTTGTGGCATGTGGAATCTTCCCAGACCAGGTATCAAACCCGTGTCCCTTTGGCAAGTGGATTCCTATCCACTATACCACCAGGGAAGTCCTTTATTATCCTTTTTATGTCTGCAGGGTCTGTAGTGATACCTTCTGTTTCATTGGTAATTTGTATCTTTGTCAATCTTGCTAGAAGTTTTTTAATTTTATTGATGATTTCAAAGGAAAGGCTCTGTGTTTCATTGGTTTTCTCTACTGTTTTACTGTTTTCAATGTCATTGATTTCTGCTCTTTATTATTGCATTCCTTCTGCTTGCTTTACATTTATTTGCTCTTCTTTTCCTCGATTCTTGAGCTATAGTCTCCTGCTATTTAGTAGATTATTATATAAATATTGGCTAGATTCTGTTGAATGAAGGTATTGTTGAGTTCTTCTATATCCTTGCTGATTTTTCATCTAGTTGTTCTATCAGTTGTTGAGACAGGAATGTTAAGGTTTCCAGCTACAATTGTGAATTTGTCTATTTCTCCTTTTAGTTCTGGGCTTCCCTGTGACTCAGCTGGTAAAGAGTCTGCCTGCAAGGCAGGAGACTTGGCTTTGATCCCTGGGTTGGGAAGATCCCCTGGAGAAGAAAAAGGCTGCCCACTCCAGTATTCTGGCCTGGAGAATTCCATGGACCTTATAGTCCTTGGGATCACAAAGAATCAGACATGACTGAGTGACTTTCTCTCACTCACTGAACTTTTAGTTCTATTCAGTTTTAATTCACATATTTTATGGCTCTGTTGTTTGCACATAAATTTAGGAGTTCTATGTCCTCTTGGTGTATTGATCTTTTAAATTATTATATTATATTCTTCTCTATCTCTGATAATTTGGTTTTCTCTGCAGTCTACTTTATATGATATTAATATAATGATTCCTACACTTTATTTTGATTAATGTTTGCATTATATATCTTTTCCCATCCTTTTACTTTCAGTCCACCTTTATCATTATATTTGGAATGAATTTCTTTTAGACAGCATATAGTTGAGTCATGGTTTTTCATCCACCCTGCCAATCTCTGTCTTGTGATCAGTATATTTAGACTACTTACATTTAATATAATTAAATCTGCCATTTTATTCTTGTTTTCTGTTGGTTCTCTCCCTTCTTTATTTTCTGTTTTATTTTTCTACCCTCCTGGGAGTTCCTTGAACATTTAAAAAATCCATTTTGATTTGTTGTTGTTTAGTTGCTAAGTCATATTCGACTCTTTTGTGACCCCATGGACTGTAGCTCACCAGGCTCCTCTGTCCATAGCATATCCCAGCCAACAAGAATACTGGAGCGGATTGCCATTTCCTTCTCCAGGGGATCTTCCTGACCCAGGGATCAAACCCACGTCTCCTACATCGGCAGGCAGATTCTTTACCACTGAGCTACCAGGGAAGCCCCCATTTTGATTTATCTCTAGTGTTTTTGAGTGTATCTCCTTGTGTTGTTTTCTTATTGATTTCTCTAAAAATTACATTAGTCAGTCAGTTCAGTCGCTCAGTTGTGTCCGACTCTTTGCAACCCCATGAATTGCAGCACGCCAGACCTCCCTGTCTATCACCAACTCCCGGAGTTCACTCAGACTCACGTCCATCAAGTCGGTGATGCCATCCAGCCATCTCATCCTCTGTCGTCCCCTTCTCCTCCTTCCCCCAGTCCCTCCCAGCATCAGAGTCTTTTCCAATGAGTCAACTCTTCGCATGAGGTGGCCAAAGTACTGGAGTTTCAGCTTTAGCATCATTCCTTCCAAAGAAATCCCAGGGCTGATCTCCTTCAGAATGGACTGGGTGGATCTCCTTGCAGTCCAAGGGACTCTCAAGAGTCTTCTCCAACACCACAGTTGAAAAGCATCCATTCTTCGGCGCTCAGCTTTCTTCACAGTCCAACTCTCACATCCATACATGACCACTGGAAAAACCATAGCCTTGACTAGACGGACCTTTGTTGGTAAAGTAATGTCTCTGCTTTTCAATATGCTATCTAGGTTAAAGTTATGACCAAAAATTCCATTACGTGCACATAATTTATGACACTCTACTTGTGTCATCACTTTACCAGTTTCAGTGTAGTGTAGATATTTAATACCTTTCTTTGTATCTGTTTGCCCTCCCCCATTTATAATTGTCTTGAATATTCCCTCTAAGGCATTTGAAACCATATCAGACACTGTTATAGCTTTTCTTCAGCTATCAAACATAATTTACACAACCCAAGAGGAGAAGGGAAGTCTATAGTATTTACCTATAATTTTGCTTACCATATTCTCTTTTCTTTCCTCATGTTCCAAGGTTTCTTCTTTTAGCATTTCCTTTTGGTTTAGTAAACTTCCTTTAGTCATTCTTTAGGGTAGATCTGCCAGAAACAAATTCTTGGTTTCTTTATATATAAGAATGTCTTGATTTTCTCTTCATTCCTGAAGAGTGTTTTCACTGGATATGACTCTGGATTGACAATTATTTTCTTTTAGTACTTGAAGGGTATTGTGCCACTTCCTTTAGCTTTGTTTCCTGATAAGAAATCTTGTTATTCAAATTGGTTTTCTCCTGTCATACGATGTCATTTCTTTTGTTGCTTTCACAATTTTTCCTTGTCTTTAGTTTTCAAAAATTTCATTATATGTGTCTTGGTTTTTATTTCTTTTGGTTTATCCTGTTTGAGTTTCACTCAGCTTCTTGACTCTTAGGTTTCTGTCTTTTGCCAAATATGTGGCATTTTCAGCTATTGTTTCTTTGAATACTTTTTTTTTCAAAGCCCTATCTACTTTCTCCTTTCCTTTTTAGACTCCAGTGATACCAATACTAAATTTCTTGTTGAAGTCCTATATGTCCCTGAGGCCCTAATATTTATTTATTTATAGTCTACTTTCTCAGGTTGGGTAATTTCTATTATTCTACTTCCCAGTTCACTGATTCTTCCCTCTGTTGCTTCTGTTCTGCTGTTGAGCTCATCTGTTGAGTATTAAAATTTTGGTTACTCTATTTTTCCATCTAAAATTTCTATTTGCTTCTTTGTCTTCTATCTCTTTATTGAGACTTTCAATATTTTAATTTGTGTCAAGTGTGTTTGCTCATGAATTATTTCATGAAGCCTACTTTAAAATCTTTGTCAAATAATTTTAACATGTGTTTTATCTCAGCATTGGCATCTTTTTTCATTTAGTTCAAGATGTTACTCATTCCTAGTATCACAAGTGATTTTTGATTGAAACCTAGACATCTTGGGTTTTATCTTATGACTGTATCTTATTTAAATCTTTCTTTTAGCTGGTTTTTTTTTTTTTTTGGACACAGCTCCATCAACAGAGGGGTGGTGTCCCCCACTGTTACTACCAGTCATCATAGAAATCTACTTAGCTTCTGTTGACATCTTTTGGAGGGGATCCCCTTATTATTGCTCGGTGGGATGGGGGTTCAGGCTTCCTGCTAGGTCTCCACTGACACACTAGGGAGAGAGAGGGTGGCCTCAATATTGCTGAGCAATGGTGACAGTCTTGACGCTGTACAAGATTTTTTTCTGATACCACCTCAGCAGAAAGGGCTCTGGGTGGTTTCCTCATTACCACCGAGCAGGGATGAAAGAGTTGGCTCCATTCTTGGCCTTCTCTGATGCCACCCTGGTGGATGGGTTGAGGTACCTAGTTACAACATGGCAAAAGTGAAATTCTAGTCTCCTCATTTGCTCTTGCTGGTGAGAGTGGAGGTGGGGCCAGAGTTTTCTTTCTGTGGTATTTAGCTTGAGTTAAACTGTCAGTTACTGTCTGAAACTCAGTTACTGTCTGAAAGTTTTCTCGTCCTCTGTGGTTTCTTTCTTGGTCCTTCAGCTAGAAAGAACAGGCTTTGGAGGGTTTGTTTTTTATCTGCCCTTTTCTGGATTTCTGGGTGCCAGCCTTCTCAGCTACAAATCTGGGATATATGACTTAAAAAGAAAATCCAGAACACTCACTACTTTTTTGTTCCTTGGATAGTGAGGTCCTTAGCAGGTCTTCCTTCTTTCTCCACTTAGAGTCTTCTTATGTTCATTTCATAGATAACGCCCAGAGTTTTTAGTTGTACTTCATGGGAGGAGTAAGAAAATGTCCATTCCATCTTCTTAGAAACAGACATCCTCAAGTTTTAAGAATATGTTATTAAAATATATAGCATACACACAGAAAAGGGCACATATCTTAAGTATACAGGTCAATAAATGTTCAATAACAATATACCTATATAAACAGAACTCAGGTCAAGAAACAGAACTTAACCAACATCCCTTAGAAGCCCCCTCATGCCCCTTCTGATCACTAGCCTCACTTGAAAGTTAACCACTATCTAATTTCTGACAGTATAAATTACTGCAGCCTGTTTCTATACTTTATAAAATGAGTCTCTTTAAAAACTGAAATTACCCCTGAGAGATTTAATGGTTTAATATGTCATTGACCAATACTTTATAATGGATTAGTTTATAATATATTTTTATTTATGTTCAACAAGAATAAATTTATTAATAATAATATTACAAAGTACTTTAAAGTTTATAATAGCATTTATCCTGCTTTAGATTATTTGATCCTCACATATTTTCATGAAGAAGATTTATTATTAGCCTCATTTAAGGTGAGAAAATTGAGGCTCCAGAGAAGTTAACCGATTTGTCTAAGGTCACCCAGGTAATAGGCAGAAAGATTTAATAGCTCCAGGCTAAAGAGACGTTCTTTGTCCCCTTATCCATATATCAATTTTAGAAAAGGTCCTGATTGGCTCTGATTTGGTCATGTGACCACAAAATGCCTAGTAAAGGGTGAGCAGTATGATTCACTGGCCCACTAGGGCCATATGGAGTAGAGGAAGGGATCTTAAAGTAACCCAAATGAAGAAATAGGAAGTCATGCTGGACAGACAGAACTTTAGTTAGCACAGTCCACAGTGGGACACAACCAGTTCTACCTATTTCTCGATTTTTATGGAAATCTTAAAATAATCAAAATCTCTCTTTCTGTATTCACATTTTTATGACTCATTTTAACAGTTCAGAATTACATTTTGTAAAATCTGGAATGGACTGTAGAGACCATTTATCTCATTACATAGATGAGGAAAAGGAGGCTAAAAAGAAAATAGGACTTCCCAGGTGGTCCAGTGGTTAATATTTCACCTCCCAATGCAAGGGATGTGGGTTCAATCCCTGATCAGGGAGCTAAGATCCCACATGCCTCACAGCCAAAAACCAAAACATAAAACAGAAACAATATTGTAACAAATTCAATAAAGACTTTAAAAACCAGTCCACCTCCAAAAAAAAATTTTTTTAAGGAAAATACCTTGTCCAATTTCATATAAACACTTGCTTTGTGTTTTTCCTTCATTTTCATTTATTATAAAAGTAATTTTATGGGATTAATAATTTTTATAAGCCAGTCATGATGTTAGCATTGCTTTTTATAAAGTGATTATAGAAAAAAGCATTATAGATTTAAAAACAAAAAGAGATTAAGAATTTTGATGAAAAAATCATGCAGAACGAATAAATTCTAGAGATCTGCTGTCCAACATGGTACCTACAGTTAAATATGTTAAGAGAATAGATCTCATATTAAATATTCTTTCTTAAAAAAGCACCCCCCCCAAACAAAAAACACCACAAAAGAACATAAGGAAAAATTTTAAGGCGATAAATATGTTCAGGACTTTGTGGTGATCATACAATTATGTATATATTCTAGCCCATCAAGAGGTATACATTAAAAGCATGCAATTTTTGTATATCAATTATACCTTAATAAAGCTTAAGAAAGAAAATTCCACAGCGTCAACACTCAGTACAATAAATATGTTCATATGTATTCTTTTCATTATCAAGCTATGTATATACTCAGACATAGGTTGTAATCATGGTGTACACTGGCTTTCCAAAAACTGAAAGGTCTCATATGCATATTTTTCAAATGACTGTTAGCGTATTTCTATACTGGAAACTTTGCAGGTGACTGGCTTATCCCTGTCGCTTGGTGAGAGGTGGAAACACCCCTGCACAGTGGTGGGACCTCTTGTTTTTCTCCTGATTCCCTCAAGCTGGGGTCAGCACTTCTTCCTTCCTTGAGCAAAGCTGTGGTGCAGCTGGAGGCCTCTGGAGCTCTCCATTTCTCCCTGTTAGAGTGTGTTGTTCTTCCTCCATCGCTGTTTGAGATCCTCACCTTCTCAGCCCATGCCTCTTTCTAGGGTCTGTTCTAGCTCTCAGAGTACTGGTATCTAATTCCTGCTCACGGACTCACTGATTGTTTTGATCTTGACAGAAAATCATTCAAAGTACAGCCTCTCAGGGATATCATTCTTTTTTAAAATCGGAATATAGTTGCTTTACAATGTTGTGTTAGTTTTGCTGTACAATGAAGCAAATCAGCTACAGGTATCCATAGGGCCCCTCCCTCTTGGATCTCCCTCCCACTTGCCCCCATCCCACCCCGTAGGTTATCACAGAGCACTGAGCTGAGCTCCGTGTGCTATACAGCAGCTTCCCACTAGCTATGAGTTTTACACATGATAGTGTATAAATGTCAATCTTCATCTCCCAATTTGTCCCACCCTCCCCTTCCCCCACTGTGTCCACAGGCTCTGTCTTAGAAGGATCCCTTTCCTAAAGAATGACGTTCCTGAACCTATTTCCAAGGTAGGGACATCATTTTTTTGAGAAAGGGATCCTTCTAAGACAGCAGCGTCCCTGAATGGAAAAAAAGGAGAGGAAACCTGTTTTTAGAGGGCCTCCTAGGAAGAAAAATTGGTCCTTCTGTGGGGCTGGGGCTGCACAGACAATAAGGCACAGTCTCTGCCTCCGAAGAGTGCAAGTTCCCAGCTTCATTCCAGGTGCCTGTAGTAACCTCCAGCGATCTGCAGGCTGCTCCACCTCTGCCTAAAATAATAAGGAGTCCTTGGAATCTCCATCAATAGGGCCTGTCAGACAAACCATCTGTATCATTCCAGATCCTGGCAGGAAACAGATGGCACCCTCAGATTGGGTAAAGTGAGATGAGTTTAATAGATGATTTACAAAGGCCAATCAGAGTATAGGGAAGCCACAGGCCAGAAGGAGCAGAAGGAGGGAGTAGTTATTGGAACCTCGTGAGAGAATTCTGTGAAGAGGGCATCTTGACAAGAGAAGTGAATTGTGGTTCAGGGATGTAACCAGCCAGCCCTCAGAGACCCAGCAAGGAGGCATTTGAGGGAAATAGATACCCCAGCAAGGAGGCATTTGAGGGAAATAGATACCCCGATCTCTTTCCTCCCTGCCTCCTCTCTCCTAGTGGTACCTTCCAGGCAACTGGAAGGCAGAAGGCATAGGAGCCCATCAAGGACTGTTTGCAGGGTCCAGAGTGGACGGAGAAGGGTGGGAGGGATCTGGAGGGGACAAGGAAGCCATCTGACACACCATCTGAGTTTGGAAATACTCTGCCATCAGGGTGATTTTCATCAGCGCTCCCAAGGTTCAGGGTGGAGGTAAGGGGGCTTGGGGAGGTCCCTCTCCTTGAGTAGTTCTAGCAGGAGATAAGACTGCCAAAATGATCCTCTCCCTCCTGGAGTTCTTGAGTTTCCTCTCTGCTCATCCTTCAGTGTCCACAAAAGGTAGTGATGCCCAGTAAGGAGAGGAGGCCAGAGAGGTGAGCAAGGGCTGGACATTGGAGGGCTCTGAATGTCACCTGACCACTTGATCCTGTTCCTGGGGTCATTGTCTCCCGAGTGTTGGTCTGGACCAGACGACAGGAGAATCACCTGGCACCTGATTAAAAAAATAACACCCGGATAGAGTGCCCAGTCATGGAGAATTAAATATCTGTTTTTTCCCCTTTTCCTTTTACATCAAATTGTGTCCCTTCAGTCTCTAGAGAGGGCTAGAAAATCTCCCTAAAGGAGAATTTTTTTTTCTTATTTTCTGAAGAATTACTTGACTTGCCTTCTTTCACTGTGTAGTATAGTACTACTAGGCCCCATTATGCTGGGAAAAGGGTTTTGGGATTGTTGTTGTTTTGAGTTAAAAGTTTTCATTTAGAGAAAAATTCCCCATGTACTCAGGTTTTAGCATTTCATCAAAGCTGCAAAAGTAAATATCTGATGTTACTTTTTATTTTGAATTGGAGGATAATTACTTTACAATATTATGATGGTTTCTGCCATACATCAGCAGGAATCAGCTGTAGGTATATATACATCCTCTCCTTGTTTTGTTTTTTGATGGTTAAAGAGATTTTTGTTTTGTTTCAGACCAGGCAAAACCAGAAAGACCCAGTTGGAGGTTTTTCCCATAACAGTTGAGCTCCGGGTGCTCCATTGTCCACTTAAGGGAGTGGGGATACGTGAGGCCATCTTCTCCTCAAATAACTACAGCAGTAGGACTCAGCTGAGCATCCAGAGTGGCAGGAGAATTAGAGGGTGCAGTCCCCACTACTTCCCTACCTCTCATCCAGAAATTTCAAGGAAGAAGCTTCCCTCCAATGTGCCTGACCTTCCTGGTCCTCCTTGCTCCAGAATCCAGTTATCTGACATGCTGATCTTGTGAGCCGAACCCTAGAACCAGTCCCATCCCACCACACTGGGGGTGAGAGTGGGGCAAGTGCCTGATGGGTTTGGCTAGATGAGAGCCAGGAAGGAGCTTAGGCCCAAGGGCCTAAAATGGAGAATGGGCTGTCTCTGGGGGTGGAGCCACTAAGGGAAGTGGAGGGCAGCTGTATAACGAACACAAAATGTGAAACATGTTGGGAGAATTTCTACTCTCTTACGCCTAGAGAAGCAGCTTATTAAGAGTGTATATGGACAGACCTTTTATTTAAATATATATATGTATATATATTTGTTTGACTGCTGCTGCTGCTGCTAAGTCACTTCAGCATGTCTGACTCTGTGCGACCCCATAGACGGCAGCCCACCAGGCTCTACCATCCCTGGGATTCTCCAGGCAAGAACACTGGACTGGGTTGCCATTTCCTTCTCCAATGTATGAAAGTGAAAAGTGAAGACTGCACTGGGTCTCAATTGTGACACAGGATCTTTAGTTGTGAGATCTTAGTTCCCTGACCAGGGATCAAACCTGGGCTCCCTGTATTGGGAGCACAGAGTCTTAGTCACCGGACCACAGGGGAAGTCCCCTAGAGAGACCATTTAAGTATAGTTTTGTTTTTATTATAGTATCTTAAAATAAGATTTATAAAATCATGAGGGACCTCAGATTTGCAAATGGAAAGAGTTAGGAGTCTTTCCCTTTTCACCTCTAAAATCAGGTGACAGAAGTGTTCAAGCTTGAGCACAGAGGATTTAGCTGGGGGTTCAGACAGGGCAGGGGAGCTGAGGAGCTGTGAGACTGCAAAGAGCTCCCAGGTTGGCAGCTGTGGGAGGGAGTCTAGGTCACAGAGGAACAGCCTTGTCTGGATATGAGCTTGAGGGAGAGAAGTAGTCATTGGATGACGTAGTAAGAGATGGCCCAGGAAGAGTATAGAGTAAGAAGAGAGGAGAAAACCAGCAATTAAAGTGCAAGCTGAAAAAGGACAGTCCTTGGACAACAAGAAAGAATGTATATATATACACACATACATGTATATAAATTATCTATTTTGGGCTATGCTGAGTCTTCATTGCTGTGTGTGGCCTTTCTCTAGCTGTGGCGAGTGGGGGCTGCTCTCTAGTTGTGGTACACAGGCTTCTCATTGTGGTGGTTGCTCTTGTTGAGGAGCATGGGCTCTAGGTGTGCCAGCTTCAGTAGTTGTGGTGCCCAGGCTTAGTTTTGGCACCACGGCATGTGGGATCTTCCTGGACCAGGGATTAATCCCAGGTCCCCTGCGTTGGCAGGCAGACTCTCTACCACTGGACCACCAGGGACATCCCATATCAGTTTTCTGGCTTTTTTTTTTTTTTTTTGGTCACACTGTGTGTCATGTGGGATCTTAGTTCCCTTACCAGGATGGAACCTGAGTCCCCTGTAGTGGAACCATAGAGTCTTAACCACTGGACCGCCAGGGAAGCGCCTGGAAATCTACCCTTTAATGCCTTCTCTTCTTGGACTCACTTCCCTACCCCTCTATGCGTGTTGTCCTTCACCTCTCCAATAAACTGCTATAGCTGCTCTTGGACTCGTCTTGCAATTAACTTCCAGAGAAATGTGAACTAAGATATAAATGAAGACCATAGAAAAATCTGAGAATGAAAGATTAGAGGACTATAAACATTTAAATGTAAATGAAAAGCAATCGCTAAGATGTAATGGTTGTTAATCACCAACTCTCTGGGCTTGACAAGAATGTATATTTAAACTTATATTGAATCTTTTAAGAGGCAAAACTCTTCCAGAGCATTAAAGGGCAAAACTCTTCCAGAATCATAAACACCATCTGGGATTTCTCCATTCTTTACCAAACATCAGAGCTCCTCCCCTTTTATTCTAGAGGGAGAAACACCCTCCAAATGTCTAGTAAAAAAATACTACTAGCTTTAAAAGTCCGACTTTGCTTTTTTAAATTCTCTGTGCTCAAACTTAGATGCATCTGTTACCTGATTTTAGAGGAATCCTTACTCTTTCCATCTGCAAATCTGAGCTCACTAGAAAATAAGATTTTATAAATCATACTTTAAGGAGCCATAATAAAGACAAAAATATATTAAAATGGTCTCTCTACCTATACTCTCTCAACTTAATAAGCTGCTTTTCTAAGCGCTTGAGAGTAGAAATGCAACCAATACTTTTTATGTTTTATGTTAATTATGCTAATCAGACTTTAATGAAACTTTGGCTATGTTACCATTTTTAAAATGTGTCAGACTATACCATCAGTCAACAAAAATCATATCAAATAAAAGGCCTTGTATTAAATTTTAAAAACTATGACACTATGGCAATATGGCAGGACAAGAATAGGGAGAAAATTAATAAGATGACTAATTGAAATTTTGTTGGTACTTCCTAATTGTTTCCATCAGTGACCATTAATTTGCTTAAAAGGGCTTTTGTGACTCACACGTCAGATGAAATTGCATAAGCCTTGCATTTTGCACAGGGGAACCTGGTTGAGTCAACATCTCCAATTACCAGCTACACTGTGGGCTTTATTAAACAAATAAATACTCTTGAGACTACATAAACAGAAACACAAGTTATGTATTTGGTTATTGATTCCACCTGATTATAGTAAAAATGTATAGCCCAAGATATTTGGGATAACTTACTATTTAATAGATAAATATTGTTAATAAAGCTGCCCCTGCTGTCCTGCATGAAAATGGATATGTTTAAAAAATTATGAAAAGAGTTATGTTAAGCCTGGAAGACAGACTCTGCATCTTGAGGTCTGCAAAAACCTTTTACTTGGAGAAAAATTCCTGCCATTGTGTTTGAATCATTGTTATGACATACGAACAACAACAAAATCATTTAATTTATCTGAGGTCTATTTGACACTATAACTTTGGGCTTTTATGTTCCATTCAACTAAACAGAATTAAATGTGTGTGTGTCTCCTTTTGTAGCTAGTCACTGGTAAACTCATTTCATCTCTTTTGAAAAGTCCCTTTAATATGGTTTGGCTCATATATACTGTATTTGCATCACAAGAACAGCATGAGAACTATAATAACAATTATAAAAGCAACAACAAGGGCTAATGTTTATTCAGTGCTTACTGTATGCTGAGTATTCTTTATACACACTGTCTCATTTTAATCCTATGACAACTCCATGAGGTTAAATCTTATCATCCCTATTTTAGAGACAAGAAAACAGGCACAGATTCTTCCCTGCTGGTCCAGTGGTTACGAATTTACCTTCTGATGCAGGGGGTATGGGTTTGATTCCTGGTCAGGGAGCTAAGATTCCCACATGCCTCCTGGCCAAAAAGCCAAAATATAAAACAGAAGCAATGTTATAACAAATTGCATAAAGACTTTTAAAATGGTCCACATTTAAAAAAAAAAAAACAGGCACAGAAAGCAAAGAACTTGCCCAAGGTCAAACCATTAGGGATGGCAGAAAGGTGAAAGTGTTAGTCGCTTAACTGTGAGTGACTCTTTGTGACCCCTATGGACTTCTCCAGGCGAAAATACTGGAGTGGGTTACCATTCCCTTCCCCAGGGGGGGTCTTTCTGACCCAGGGATCAAACCCAGGTCTCTTGCATTGCAGGCAGATTCTTTACCATCTGAACCACCAGGGAAGCCCGAGGATGGCAGAGCAGGAGCCACACCTAGCATCCTAGACAAGCCAGCCCTTGGTGCTAGTTGTAGTTAGCTACAGCTGAGTCCGCAAAAAATCAGTTGTCTAAAGTAACTACTGAACCAACATGAGAGACCAAACTGAGGTTTGTGAATATAGTTGTCAAGAGATGTTTGTAACTAACAACCTTTCTTTTACTTTCCAAATGGTTTTGCTTGTGTTGGCTTTGAAGACAATTTCATGTCAAAGGGATTAATTAATCACTCTAAGAACTAAGTCTGGGGACAGGGATCATTTAGTTTTATTAGATTCTGAGGCTGCCTGAGGTTGGTTGAGATGACTTAGGAGAGGACACAACTATATATTTGATTAGCTCTGGTCTTGCCTGATTCTTCCAGTCTTATCTTCTACAGCCCTCCTCTACCACCATCATAGGCTCAACAATGTTCCCCAAATATATCAGGTCCTAAGCTCTAGAACTGTGAACATTACCTTATTTTCAAAAAGGGTCTTTGCAAGTGTGATTTTAAGTTAAAGGATCTTTAAAAAATTGTTTTTAAATTGAGATATAGTTGATGTACACAAGTTTCAGGTATATGACATAGTGATTCACAGTTTTAAAGGTCATACTCCAGGAACTTTCCTGGTGGTCCAGTGGTTATGACTCTGCGACCCCACTGCAGGTGACCCAGGTTTGATCCCTGGTTGGGGAACTAAGATCCCGCATGCCATGTAGCGTGGCCTCCCAGAAAAGATTATACTCCATTTATAATTGTTATAAAATATTGGCTATATTTCCCATGTGTTATACAGTATATCCTTGTAGTTTATTTCATATCTAATAGTTTGTAACGCTTAATTCCCTACCCCTGTATTGCCCCTCCCTGCTTCTCTCTCCCCGCTGGTAACCACTAGTTTGTTTTCCTATCTGTTAGTCTGCTTCTTTTTTATGTTCACTAGTTTGTTGTATTTTTTTAGATTCCATGTAAAAGTGATATCATACAGGATGTTTTGTTCTTTAACTTTTTCACAAAGAATAATGCCCTTTGAGTCTATCCATGTTGCTGCAAATGGCAAAATTTTGTTCTTTTTCACGGCTGAGTAGCATTCCATTATATACATATATGTTGTTGTTTGGACCTCCTGGACTGCAGCACACCAGGCCTTCCTGTCCCTCACCATCTCCCAGAGTTTGCCCAAGTTCATGCCATCCAGCCATCTCATCCTCTGATGCCCTCTTCTCCTTCTGCCCTCAATCTTTCCCAGCATCAGGGACTTTTCATATATATATATATATATATATATATATATATATACACACACATACATACATATATATGATTCCATTATATGTATGTATGTGTGTGTATACCACATATTCTTTATCCATTCATCTGTTTATGGACACTTACATTGTTTCAATATCTTGGTAATTATAAACAATGCTTCTGTGAACATTGGGGCACATGTATCTTTTTGAACTAGTGTTTTTGTTGTTTTTGAATCTATAACCAGGAATGGAATTACTGGATCATATGGGAGTTCTGTTTTTAGCTTTTTGAGAAACTTCCATACTGTTTTCCAGAGTGGCTGCACCAATTTGCATTCTCACCAACAGTGTTCTAGCGTTCCCTTTTCTCTACATCCTCGCTAACATTTGTTATTTGTGGCCTTTGTGATGATGGCCATTCTGACAGGTGTGAGTGATACCTCATTGTGGTTTTGATTTGCATTTCTCTGATGATTAACGATGTTGAGCATCTTTTTATGTGCCTGTTGTTCATCTATATGTCTTCTTTGAAAAAGAATGTTTATTCAGATCTGCTGTCCATCTTTTAACTGGGAAGTTTTTTTTTTTTTATGTTGGGTTATATGAGCTGTTTATATATTTTTAAATATTAACCTCTTATTGGTTATATCATTTGCAATTTTTTTTCCCATTCAGCAGGTTGTCTTTTCATTTTGTTAATGGTTTCCTTTGCTGTGTAGAAGCTAAGTTAAGGATCTTGCGATGAAGTGATTATCCTATATTATCCAGGTGGGCCCTAAATGCAATCATATCTATCCTTATAAGAGGTACGGGCAAAGGGAGACACACACACACACACACACACACACACACACACACACACACAGAGTGGTGTGAAGATGGAGGTAGATATTGCAGTGATGTGGCCACAAGCCAAGAAATGCTGACGGCCACAGAAGCTGGAAGAACCAAGGAATGGACTCTCCTCTAGAGCCTCTGGAGTAAATGTGGGACTGCCTCCATCTTGATGTTGGTCCAGCAGTACTGATTTCAGACTTCTGGCTTCCAGAAGTATGAGAGAATAAATGTGGATGTGGTTATTTTTTTTTTTTTGGCCATGCCATGCGTCATACAGAATTTCCCCACAGATAGTGAAAGTGAAAGTGTTAGTCCTTCTATGTGTTAGTCCTTCTAAGTGTTAGTCATGTCTGACTCTTTGTGACCCTATGGACTGTAGCCCCCCAGGTGCCTCTGTCCATGGGATTCTCCAGGCAAGAATACTGGAGTGGGTTGCTATTTCCTCCTCCAGGGGATCCTCCCAGCCCAGGGATTGAACCTAGGTCCCCTGAATTGCAGGCAGATTCTTTGTTGTCTGAGCCACCAGGGAAACCGGCAGAACCTCCCCAGCCGGGGATCAAACCCATAGCCCTGCACTGGACGTGCAGAGTCTTAACCATTGGACCACCAGGGAAGTCCTTAAATGTGTATTGTTTTAAGGCATCAAGTATGTGACCGTTTGTTGCAAAAGCCACAGGAAACTAATACAACCGCTAATCCTTGCTGAGACCTTCTGTTCCAACTTTGAAGAGAAAACTGAAGCCCTGATTTAGTGTGTGGTTTATCAGGCAAACGAACATCTGATCTGCAATTCGGGATTTTCCTCTGTGACACACAGAGCGTCACTGGTGTTGTGTGTGTGTGTCAGGAGGTACTTACTAAGCTGCGTCTGTCTTTAGCTCTTGCTTGCTGCTGTTGCTGCTGCCTTGGGTGACCCTACCAGCACAAGCATCCCATGACCTTGAAAGATCAAGAAGAGAACTACTGTGCTCTTCTAATGGATAGGAAATGCCAGATTTCAAATGTCACTGAGGCAGTGCGTAGAGAGGTCAACAACGTGGAACTGGAACTCTGTGTACATTCTGCCTAAGGCTCACTTAACAAATGAACATTTTTTTTTTCCATGCCTTTTGGTAGCCTGGCATCTCTGCACACCCTCCCTATGTTAGGACTGCTAAGTCGTTCCAGTCGTGTCCGACTCTGTGTGATCCCATAGACGGTAGCCCACCAGGCTCCCCTGTCCCTGGGATGGAGGACTTTGTATATTTTGCCTCCCAAGCTGGAAGGCAGAACCTTGCTTTCTCAGACTGACTTGCAACCAGGGTGTAGGTATACAATGATGCTCCTGTGAGAGCCTTTGATTTGGAAGAGAGTGAAGTCAGAAGCATGGCACAGAATCCATTATAAGAAGGATGGCAGCTCCTGAAGGAGGGATGTCCAGCCTTCAGTGCAGCAGTAGCAGAGGTCCTAGTGGGAGGGTCCCATGCCCAGCATTGGCCATGTGAACTGTGGTGCTCAGACCCCACAGCAGGAGCAGTCTCTTGGCATAATTCCTGCTTACGAGCCTGACTCACTGCCCTAGAGATCCTGTAAGCACCTCTAATGTCCATCAATACATTCTCTTTTGTTTAACCAATCAGAATGGATATTGTGCAAGAGAAGACCTGCCTGATGCACCTGCTGTGTGGTTCTGTGTTACCCTGTGGGCTGTCTGTGGGACTTGGTTTTCCTGATCCTCACTTCTTTAACTCAGCTTTCTGGAGGTAAATGGGCAAGTTGAAGGCAGACAGGCATCTAGGTTGCTGAGATCCTAAGAGATCAGCTATAAGGTTGGTGGGTTTCAGCAATGGGCTCAAAAGCACGTGTTGGCCCTTAGGTCCATTTGTGGCCTGGTCAAGTGCACTCTAGAAAATGAGAGCCTCACCCTATTCAACAGCCCACAGGACTTCTCCAGACAAGACATAGAATGGCACCAGTGACACAGATCTCTTTAGCTGAACTTACTTCTCAATCCACACAACTTAGCTTTTATTTTTTCACCATTCCATGTGTGACAGGTAGGATCTTAGTTCCCCAACCAGCGATTGAACCCAGTCCCCTGCAGTGGAGGCACTGGAAACAGTCTTAACCACTGGACTGCCAAGGTAGTCCGTACACAACTTAGCTCTTTATCAGATACCATCTGATACCATGCTCTAGTTGTCTCATGAGGACCCGACAAGACCTAAAATTCCTTGAGAGCAGACTCCCATCTCCTCCTTCTTTGGCTCTTCCTGGCACACAGGACTCTCTCAGTCTGTGCTGCTGGACATAAGGGCATGATGGGTGGAGAAGCAGCCTGCATTTCATCCTTTTCAGTTCATTATCACTCTCCACCTGAGAACGCAGAAGCAGCAGGAAGCTTGTGCTCACCAACGCCATCATGCTGTTCTGTGAGGGCCAACTTTTAATAGATGAGCCACTCACAGCTAGTTGTTACAGTGAAAAAAGAGACTTGAAAGCATTTGTCAGGGTTTACTCTCATGATTTAAAATTTTGCACTTGTGTTTAGAACTCTGAGGAGCTCAAACAGATGGACATTCTGATGCATGGGAATTATTGATTTTTTAACCGCTTGTTATTCACCTTGCACAAGTTGGTGGAAAAATTGTGGTTTAGTTCCTCATTTTCCTCCCAGTGTATATATTCATATAAATACAAATGAGATGTGGACAATGTTAGAAACTAAAGTCATGTTAAAGTTGGTTTAACATTGGAAAGTATTTATTGATGCACTATTGTTAAAACAGTGGAAATCTTTGAAATGTATATGTGTTTATATAGAGGTTTTCTTGGTCTTTAAAGGCAGTTAAATATGTTTCTATTTTCTTCCTTTTTTAATGGCATTATAGAATTTTTTAATGAAATAATTTAATTAAAATAAATGTTTTCATATGCAAAAAAATATGTGTGATATATGTCAGGAGCTTTACTAGCTGCTAGCTATGTTGTGCTCGGTTGTGGGCAACTCTTTTCAACCCCATGGACTGTAGCTCCCCAGGTGCCTTTGTCCATGGGATTCTCCAGGCAAGAATACCAGAGTGGGTTGCCATTTCCTTCTCCAGAGTATCTTCCCAACCCAGGGATAGAACCCACGTCTCTTCCATCTCCTGCATTGGCAGGTGGATTCTTTACCACTGCACCGCCAGGGAAGCTCTATAAATATGTAAATTATAGAATAAATATAGTTGGAATACCATAATTATATAGAGAGTTTCAACTAGGTATGATAAAATATGGTACCTTCTTGAAGATTTAATCTCAAAACTCTTCTTTCCTAGATTGAAAATAGTATACTTTTTCAGTTTACTTCACTAGCTGGACCTCATTTTCCATCTCTCTAACAAAATGAAAGTTAGATATTGATTCCTCTGAGATGGTGTTTTTGTTTCTACGTTCTAGGAATTCTGTTAGCTTAAGCCCTGAATCACTTGGCTGGTAGTTTAAGTATCAGTTCCTTGCAAATAGGTCTGGATTTCCATCCCATTTCCTACTGCATTGGATATAATTTTTATTCTTGCTTGATACCTTAATTGCCGCATTCCCCCAGCCCCATTCTGAACAATTCTATTTCTTTGTATGTAGTGGCTTCCATGATAAAGCAATAAATTGTTCCAACAGAGAGGCCCTGAATTTCTTTCTTTATTAGCTGTTGAGCCAAGAGCATTATAACACACAGGGTGAATAAAATAAGAGCTGCATGGGAAACTGTTAACCTGGCAAGGCCTCACGTAAGTGTAGTGAATTATTACTGCTGTCAGCTATTCAAAATGTAACTGTGTCTTCAGAGAATAACATAGCCCTTTAACCCTATTGGGTTGGGTTTTTTACTTCTCTGCCCTGTTTTCAACAACCATTCTTTAAAATAGTGACTTTTAAGCTTTTTTGAGCCCAACTCAAATGCATTTTATATCACACACACACACACAGAAATATAAAACTGAGCAGCTTAACAAATCCATATCTACTCTCACTATTTGTAAAAAAATGCTGATGATTTCTACTCTGTTCTAATTAATTAAAGAATTGACTGATACTAAATAGATTTCAATTCCTACTAATGGGTCTCAAACCATAGTCTGAAAAACACAATTTTGAAAGCTATTCCTCAGGTATTCAAATAAGAAATCAGAAAGGTCTTCACTTCCTTTACTCTTTCTTTCTTTCTTTCTTTTTTTTTTTTTGCTATTTCTGCTGAGATTCATTTTCATATTTCTAAATAGTATGCATACTCTCCTGTTTCTTAAATCTTTTCACTTTTAGATAATGGGATTTAGAGCTCCCTTCCATACACCTTCTTCAAATAAGCACATATTTCCCCTCCTTGTTCAGTTGGTCAGTGGTGTCTGACTCTTTGCGACCCCATGGATTGCAGCATGCCTGCCCTCCCTGTCCTCACCGTCTCCCAGAGTTTGCCCAAGTTCATGTTCATTGCATTGGTGATGCCGTCCAGCCATCTCGTCCTTTGATGCCCTCTTTTCCTTCTGCCCTTGATCCTTCCTAGCATCAGAGACTTTTCCAATGAGTCGTCTGTTCACATCAGATGACCAAAATATTGGAGCTTCAGCTTCAGCATCAGTCCTTCCAGTGAATATTCAAGGTTGATCGCCCTTAAGATTGACTGGTTTGATCTTGCTGTTCAAGGGACTTTCAAGAGTCTTCTCCAGCACTGCAGTTCGAAGGCTTCACTTCTTTGGCCCTCTGCCTTCTTTACAGCCCAGATCACAAATGTGACCACTGGGAAGACCATAGCCATGACTATACGGACCTTTGTCAGCATAATTATGTCTCTGCTTTTCAAAACACTGTCTAGGTTTGTCATTGCTTTTCTGCCAAGAAGCAATCCTCTTCTGATTTCGTGGCTGCAGCCTCAGTGATTTTGGAACCCAAGAAGAAGAAAGCTGTCACTACTTCCATCGTTTCCCCTTCTATTTGCCATTCAGTTATGGGGCCAGATGCTTTGATCTTAGTTTTTTTTGTTTTTTGTTTTCTTAATATTTAGTCTTAAGCCGACTCTTTCACTCTCCTCCTTCACCCTCATCAAGAGGCTCTTCAGTTCCTCTTCACTTTCTGCCATTAGAGTGGTATCATCTGCATATTTGAGGTTGTTGATGTTTCTCCTGCCTATCTTGATTCCAGCCTGTAACTCATCCAGCCCAGCATTTCTCTGTGCTCAGCGTGTAGGCTAAACAAACAGGGTGACAGCAGACGTCGCTGTTGTACTCCTTTCTCACTCTTGATCCAATCAGTTGTTCCCTACAGGGTTCTAACTGTTGCTTCTTGACCCTCATACAGGTTTCTCAGGAGACAGATAAAATCGTCTGGTATTCCCATCTCTCTAAGAGCTTTCCGCAGTTTGTCATGATCCACACAGTCAAAGGCTATAGCGTAGTCAATGAAACAGAAATAGATGTTTTTCTAAAATTCCCTTGCTTTCTCCATAATCCAGCGAATGTTGGCAATTTGATCTCTGGCTCCTCTTCCTTTTCTAAACCCAGCTTGGACATCTGGAATTTCTTGGTTCATGTAATGCTGAAGCCTAGCATGCAAGATTTTAAGCATGACCTTACTAGCATGGGTGTGATGAGTGTGATTGTCTAATGGTTAGCACATTCTTTGGTATTACCCTTCTTGGGAATTGGGATAAGGAGTGACCTTTTCCAGTCCTGTGGTCACTTCTGGATCTTCCAGATTTGCTGACATAATGAATGTAAAACCTTGATGGCATCTTCCTTTAGGGATTTGAATAGTTCTGCTGGAATTTCATCACATTCACTAGCTTTATTAACATCAGTGCTTCTTAAGGCCAACTTGACTTTGCACACCAGAATGTCTGGCTCTGGGTGACTAACCACAACTTTGTAGTAATCCAGTTCATGAAGATCTTTTTTATACAGATCTTCTGTGTATTCTTTCCATCTCATCTTGATCTCATCAGCATCTACTAGGTGTCTACAATTTTTATTCTTTATTGTGCCCATCTTTGGGCGGAATGCTCCCTTGATGCTTCCAATTTTCCTGAAGAGATCTCTAGTCCTTCCTCTTTTGTTGTTTTCTTCTGTTATTAAGCACTGTTCATTGAAGAAGGCCTTCTCTCTTCTAGCTATTCTTTGAAACTCTGCATTTAATTGGATATATCTTTCCCTCTTTCCCTTGCTTTTCACATCTCTTCATTTTTCCACTATTTGTAAGGCCTCCTTGGATAGCCACTTTGCCTTCTTGCTTTTCTTTTTCTTGGGGAGGGTTTTGTTCACTGCCTCCAGTGCAATATTATGGACCTCCATCCGTAGTTCTTTGGCACACTGTTCACTAGATCTAGTCCCTTAAATCTATTTCTTACTTGTACTGCAAATTCATATGGAATTTAATTTAAGTCACACCTGGCTGGCCTGGTGTTTTTCCCAGTTCTTTTAGTTTAAGCCTGAATTTTGCTATGAGAAGCTGATGATATGATCCACAGTCAGCTCCAGGTCTTGTTTTTGCTTACTGTATACAGCTTATCCATCTTTGGCTATGAAGAATGTAATCAATTTGATTTCAATATTGACCATTTGTTGTTGTCCATGTGTAAAGTCGTCTCTTGTGTTGTTGAAAAAGGGTATTTGCTATGACTAATGCATTCTTTTGGCAGAATTCAGTAAGTCTTTGCCCTGCTTCATTCTGTTCTCCAAGGCCAGTCTTGCCTGTTACTCCAGATATCTCTTGACTTCCTACTTTTGCAATCTAATCCCCAGTGATGAATAGAACATCTTTTTGGGGTGTTAGTTCTAGGAGATCTTCTAGGTCTTCATGGAACTGATCAACTGCAGCTTCTTCGGCATTGTTGGTAGGGGCATAGACTTGGATTACTGTGATGTTGAATGGCTTGCCTTGGAAATGAACTGAGATTATTCTGTCATTTTTGAGGTTGCACCCAAGTACTGTATTTCAGACTCTTTTGTTGATTATGAGGTCTACTCCATTTCTTCTATGGGATTCTTGCCCATTGTAGTAGATGGTAATGGTCATGAGTTAAATTCACTCATTCCTGTCTATTTTAGTTTGCTGATTCCTAGGATGTCAATGTTTATTCTTACCATTTTCTGCTTGACCATGTCCAATTTTCCTTGATTCATGGACCTAAATTCCAGGTTCCTATACAGTACTGTTCTTTGCAGCATTGGATTTTACTTTCATCACCAGACACATCTGCAGCAGAGTGTTGTACCTGCTTTGCCCCAGCCCCTTCATTCATTCTGGGGCTATTGGTAATTCTCCTCTGCTCTTCCCCAGTAGCATATGGGACATTTTCAGACCTGGGGGACTTATCTTTTGGTGTCATATCTTTTTGGCCTTTTATACAGTTCATGAGATTCTCACAGCAAGTGTAATGGGGTGGTTTGCCCTTCCCTCCTCCAGTGGATCACGTTTTGTCAGAACTCGTGGCTATGACCCATCTGTCTTGGATGGCCCTGCACGGCGTGGTTCATAGCCATAAGTTTGTTTGAACAAGCTCTGGAAGATGGTGAAGGACAGGGAGGCCTGGCGTGCTGCAGTCCACGGGGTCACAAAGAGTCGGACATGACTGAGCGACTGAGCAACAACTCTGCTATGACCCATCCATCTTGGGTGGCCCTGCACGGCATGGCTCATAGCTTTGTTAGGTTATGCAAGCCCCTTCGCCATGACAAGGCAGTGATCCTTGAAGGGGATCCCCTCCTTACCTCTCAATATATCATGAACTTTTAAAAAATTAAGTCAATATTCATTGTTTATATTACCATGGTTGTATGTATTAGGCTTCTAGGAAGAAACAGATGGCACACTCAAAATTGGGTCATTTGAAAAAAGTTTAATAAAGTACCATTAAACTTTTTTCTTATTTATATATTTTTTGGTTAGACACATATATATTTTTTAATTGAAGTATAGTTGATTTATAATATTATGTTCATTTCAGATGTACAGCAAAGTGTTTCAGTTAAAGAATCAGATTTCAGATTCTTTTCCCTTATGAGTTACTACAAAATGTTGAATACAGTTCTCTGTTCAGTAGGTCCTTGTCAGTTACCTATTTTATATATAGTAGTGTGTGTATATTAGTCTCAAACTCCTAATTTATCCCCCCTCCACATTTTCCTTTAATAAGGAACCATTTGTAAAAGTGTAGGCATGGTATGGGACTTCCCAGATGGCTCTAGTGGTAAAGAACCTGCCTGCTAATGCAGGAGATGTAAGAGACCTGGGTTTGATCCCTGAGTCAGGAAGATCCCCTGGAAGAGGGCGTGGCAACCCACTCCAGTGTTCTTGCCTGCAGAATCCCACGGACAGAGGAACCTGGCAGGTTATAGTCCATAGGGTCACAGAGTCAGACATGACTGAAGCGACTTAGCATGCACGCACAGGCATGGTATAGGGAAAGCACTAGGGATATGGCTGGTAAAACTGAGGGGGTTCCATGACCACTCCTAGGCCCCAAAGAACCTGGGGAGTGAGGACTGGATAGAGGGAGCTGCCTGATAACAGTTGTAGCCATTGTGAAAGCATGCAGCCAGCTGGAGGTGACCATTCTAGAGAGACAGCCAGGTGTGACACATCCCCAACCGGCCCCCCTGCCCCCTCTGCTGTCCTGCTGGGGCTCTCCAGGGGCAAAACCCTCCTGGAAGCCAGAGGCAGCCTGTTGGTGGAGTTGACAGAGGTCTGCCTGCTGGGCACAGAGCAGGTGGAGAAGGGTAGATGGATCTGGAAGGCGAGGAGAACATAGTTGGCACATTATGTAATTAATATTCACAGCTGAGCACATTTTGTGTTCTTTTCTTGAATAACTCTTACTTGCCTTGGAGTTAATAATTGGCTTCTTGAAAAAATTGGGGGAGAGGTTCTTAGTTTTAAATCTAGTTTTTATTTTTACTAAAGTTATTCAGATTCCTAAATAGACAATCCGTTGTACAAGGCTAATGATGAAAATAAGAACAATCCTCTTCTCACCATCACCTCCATGTTTCACTCTCCAAAGGCAGCCATTTGGTTCTCTCGTAACTCTTTCTTTTGGTATTTCCCTTCATAGCACTAAATAACATGCTTATGGTGACAGCTCTTGCTGTGTGCAGTGATAGCATTATCTACTGATATTTTCATTTGAAAAATATTTTTGCTCTTTCACGAACTCCCCTCTCCTTGCTTACTATATCCAGCTACACTTTCCACCTTCAAGCCTCTCAATATAGATATACCACTATTTGGCTGAGCCAGTATTCATTCTTTACATTATTATAATATGTAAATATCATTCATGGCTAAGCTGTGTAGTACCCTATGATGACTTTTCCTTGATGGCTCAACTTTTTTCTTCCTGGAATTAATAGCTGTCTGGTTTTCTCACTTGTGTTGTTCCCTACACACTTAACAATGAATTCATCTCCTCAATCTTCCTTTATTGTCTACATCTCCTTTCAATATGTTCAGATTCGTCAAGTATTCCATCAGTTTCATCTTCTTGAAAAACTCTTTCCTGGAGATATTTGACTCACCCTAATCTAGAACATATTAATTGTCTTCTACCCCTGGGGCTCAGCTGCTGTCCTGGTGTTTCCTTTCCGTATCGTCCTGGGAGCTCCTGTTGCCCCTCTCTTGAGTTGCAGCCCCTATTTCCTGGTCCCTGAGTCACTCTCTTTTTTTGATGAAGCAGTTCCAGTAGCCTCTAAGAATTGGGTGCATGGGAGGTAAACTTTTTGTGACTTTGCATGTCTGAAAAGGTCTTTAATTTATCCCCACATTAATTGATTGCTTTGCAGGTATAGAATTATAGGTTGAAGTTAATTTTCCTTGGCATTTTGAAGTTTCCATTGTCTTCTAGGTTCCAAATGTTACTGTTGAGAAGTTTCAGGATTGGTTAAGTTCTTTCAAGCTTTGTGCTCTTCCAACATCAACTTTCAGGCTTTCCTAGGGTGTCTCCCCGCATGGTCATAAAATGGCTGCCATACATGCTGCTGTTTCCTCCAGACAATACCATGTGCAGCAGCAGAAGAGAACTATCTCCTTCTTTTGTGTCTTTTTAAAGATGAGAAAACCTTTCCCAGAAATTGCCCACTGACTTTCCTTCCCACATCTTTGGCCAGAGCTGGGTCATAGCCTGCCTTTAATTCAATCTATCACTGACATAAGGGGAATAGGATCACTCTGACTGACTTACACAATCATGCTGGAGATAAGGTCCCTTTTCCTGAGGAAGAGATACCTGAACAAAATAAGGATTCTGTTAGCAGGTACAGGAGGGGTGGGATGGCTATTGGCCAGGCAATCTGCAGTGTCTGTTACGCATGGAGTCTGGCACACAGTAAGCGATAAATATGTGTTAGCTATTGTTATTAACTCTTAATAGCTGTGGGAACTTATTCAAGTCAAATACCTTCTTGGATAGTTATTCAAGTCAAGTTTAAAATGTTGGATGATTATAAAATTAAAAGCAATGACATATGTAAAGTCTTTGGTCTTTATCATTATTAATATATGATAGATATTTATTATAGTTGCATATAATTATTGCCTGGGCAATAGGGCAGTAGGCTGAGGTCTCTAACAGTTTCCTGAGGTTGACTCCAGTCTGGTGTGAATAATTTTTCCCCTGCAGCTCATAGAATATTTTCTTTTGTCTCCTGTGTTCTAAAATTTCATGGTATGTGCCATACCACCCATGTGGTATAGTTGTGTGGTTTTTTTTCTCAACTCATACACAGTGAACCCTTTCAGTCTAGAAACAGATCCTTTAACTCAGAGAAATTTTCTTGAATTATTTCTTTGCTGATTTCTACTCTTCATTTTCCATGTGTTCTCACCCTGGAACTCATATTTTTCACATGTTGGACTTCTTGACTGACCTAAAAATGTTTAAAAATAATTTATTTCCTATCTTTCATTTGTCTTTTTGCTCCACATTCTGGGAGATTTCCTCAGCTTTCACTTCCAGTCCTCCTGTTGCGTTTTTCATTTCTGCTATCCTATTTTTGATTTTTAAGTGTTCGTTCCTGTTCTCTGAATGTTTTCTTTTTATTTGGTCACATTATCTTCTCTGGTGGCTCAGTGGTAAAGAATCTGCCAGCCAATTCAGGAGACGTGGCTTGGATCCTTGGGTCAGGAAGATCCCCTGGAGAAGGAAATGGCAACCCACTCCAGTATTTTTGCCTGGAGAATCCCATGGACAGAGGAGCCTGGCAGGCTACACAGTCCAAAAGAGTTGGACCAAGTTAGTGACTAAACAACAACATCTTCTCTAATTTTCAGAAAATATTAGATACTGCATCCGGTCCCATCACTTCATGGGAAATAGATGGGGAAACAGTGGAAACAGTGTCAGACTTTATTTTTTGGGGCTCCAAAATCACTGCAGATGGTGACTGCAGCCATGAAATTAAAAGACGCTTACTCCTTGGAAGAAAAGTTATGACCAACCTAAATAGTATATTCAAAAGCAGAGACATTACTTTGCCGACGAAGGTCCGTCTAGTCAAGGCTATGGTTTTTCCTGTGGTCATGTATGGATGGGAGAGTTGGACTGTGAAGAAGGCTGAGCGCCGAAGAATTGATGCTTTTGAACTGTGGTGTTGGAGAAGACTCTTGAGAGTCCCTTGGATTGCAAGGAGATCCAATCAGTCCATTCTGAAGGAGATCAGCCCTGGGATTTCTTTGGAGGGAATGATGCTAAAGCTGAAGCTCCAGTACTTTGGCCACCTCATGCAAAGAGTTGACTCATTGGAAAAGACTCTGATGCTGGGAGGGATTGGAGGCAGGAGAAGAAGGGGACGACCGAGGATGAGATGGCTGGATGGCATCACGGACTTGATGGACGTGAGTCTGAGTGAACTCCAGGAGATGGTGATGGGCAGGGAGGCCTGGCGTGCGATTCATGGGGTCGCAAAGAGTCGGACACGACTGAGTGACTGAACTGAACTGAACGATGGTGTCTTTCAGCATAGTATCTGTTTCCTCCAAGTTCTTTTTTCTCCTCAGTGTTTTGGCCTCTGTCTTGCACCTTAGAGAGTTTCCTGAGATGTCTGGTAGTCCTAGGCTGTCCTCTCATGTTTAAGATTATAACCTAAAAACCTGACTGGATGAGAACTTGGTTGGGCTTATTGATTATAAATTTCACTGTAATTTAGATTTTGTCTTGGGCTGCCAGATTTTTCAGAGAAGAACCTCCCAATATCCTGACTGGAGAATATGTATCTTTCTGACTTTTGGTGAAAGTCCTTTGGGAGAAGAGTGAGAACAGGTCCCGATGTTCAGTAGACCCCACTCTCAACAGTGCTTAACATCCCCCATTCCAGAGACCCTCTGCCCTCCAGAGAATATACTTCAGTATTCAGCTGGAATGGAGAGAGCTGCAGTTCCTTTGCTGAGGTTGAGGATCTGGGATTAAATTTGCTTCTAATACCAGCAATACTATGTTATTGTCTCCAACTCTAAGCCTGGCCCTGCTGTGCTCAGCTTTGCAGTGCTGGGGTTGAAACTCTGCAAACCATGGTCATTTTGCCAGCTGTTCCTTCTAAGGCTCTTCCCGTAGAGGGCAACAGAGGGAAACTAGAAGGCTGGGGGGAAAAGGAGGAACAAGCTGCTTCCAGTTGTCTTCCTGCGGCCGTGAGCAGCACCCAGCACTGCGTCTTCACTTCAGCAGCAGTTCCTCCAGCAACAGGAAGTCAGTTTGCAATTTTTCCAGCACTCACAGAACCAGCCTCATCGTGGCCCCACACCAGAGACGCCAGCACCAGCTGATCACCAACTCCTTCCTAGGGGTCTGGGTCACAGTCCTATGAGGCCCTGCTCCAAGCTTCTAGACTCTAATAGTGTCATCCTTTTTCCTTTCTCCCTTCCAGCCCTGGGAATGGTAGCTGCTTCCTGTAGTTACTGCTCCCATAACACCTTAGAGTTTTCTTTTTACCCTTTTAGCTACCTAGTTTATAACTTTATGACTAGTTAACAATTCTTTATATTAAATCCCTTCTGTTCAAATGAAAGAAAGTGAAAGTGTTAGTCGCTCAGTTGTGTCTGACTCCATGGACTGGAGCCTACCAGGCTCCTCTGTTCATAGAATTCTCCAGGCAGGAATACTGGAGTGGGTTGCCATGCCCTCCTCCAGGGGATCTTCCTGACCCAGGGATCGAACCCCGGGTCTCCTGCATTGCAGGTGGATTCTTTACCATTTGAGGCACCAGGGAAGCCCCTGTTCAAATACTTGGTGCTGTTTCTGTCTCCTGACTAGGGCCTGACTGATACAGACAAGTTCAATGAAACCTTTTGTTTTCTAGTCCGACTTACAACCCACTTTCAGAGGTATGGGTTTCCTTCAAATCCCAGATCTTTCTGGAGTTTCACAGCAAAAATGAGCTTGCTTCTTGGTCTCCCTAACCTCCTTTAGAAACTTAGGAGTCAGCCTCTTCCAGTCTGCTGGATCAGTACTTGTCCATCTGCTTTCTTGCTTCTAAAATTTTGCTGTTGCCTTCTTTCCCAAACTTTTGTCCCTATAGAGTTTTGCTTTGTAAAAAAGAACAACAACAACAACAACCACCTGTTTATTCAAAGCAGAAACAGACTCACAGATTCAGAGAATAGGCCGGTGGTTATCAGAGGTTAAAGGGGTACTGTGCTATGCTGTACTTAGTTGCTCAGTTGTGTCCGACTCTTTGCCACCCCGTGGACTATAGCCTGCCAGGCTCCTCTGTCTATGGGATTCTCCAGGCAAGAATACTGGAGTGGGTTGCCATGTGATCTTCCCTACCCAGGAATCGAATCCAGGTCTCCCACATTGCAGGAGGAGACTTCACTGTCTGAGCCACCAGGGAAGCCCAAGAATACTGGAGTGGGCAGCCTGTTCCTTCTCCAAGGGATTTTCCTGACCCAAGAATCAAACTGGGGTCTCTTGCATTGCAGGCGGATTCTTTACCAGCTGAGCTCATAGCTAAATGGGAGAGTGGGATTGAGAGGTACAAACCAGTAGGTATAAAGTAGATGTTACAAGGTAGTAATGTACAGCACAGGAAAAATAGCTAATATTGTATAATAATTTTATATGGAATATAATCTATAACAATATCAAATTGCTATTTTGCTTTTTTTTCTATATCTGAAAAAAAGTCTTATTTATTGTCAAAATGGACTTTGGGGGACGGAACTCTTTACTCTCAAAAAAAATAGAACAAGAGACTAGTGTTTTAAAGGGAGTAACAACAACCTTGGGAAAATGCCACCACAAGAAGTCTGAGTGGTTGTCTCCTCTCAGGGAGGAGAGTAGAGCAGGTTCCAGGAGGAAGCTGGGGGAAATTACTTTATTTCTAAATCCTATATATGCACATTTCAATCGTTCTATGCATGATCAATTTCACAATTTTCAAAAAGGTTAACTTCAGCATACAACTATATCAATTACCATGTATTTAGCTACATGGAATAGAAACTTGACCACAGAGGTTCAACCAAACAGGAGTATATTTTTCTCCTGTAATGAAGAAGTTTAGGAGAAGGCAGTCCAGAATTAGTACAGTATCTCCATACTGCCATGGGCACCCAGATTCCTTATTTTGGGTGCGAGCATGCTTGGCTTTTTGTCTTCATGTTTTTAGGTGGTTGTTTCATCTCTGATGATCACATCCATATTTTAGGAAGAATGGTGAAGGACAAAAGGCAAAAAGAGAAAAGGTAGCTGAGTTGGCTTTCTTTTAAAAAGCTTTCCTTGTACACCTGAAGATAATATAATGTTATATGTCAGTTCTATCTCAATTTGAAAAAACAGGGAGATAATTGATTTTTTTACAAAAAGCGAAACCAGGCCCTCATATGTTTAAATTACTATTAAAATAAGTTTATGATCAAGTGAAAGTCAAATGGCAGCCCACTCCAGTATTCTTGCCTGGAAAATCCCATGGACGGCGGAGCCTGGTAGGCTACTGTCCATGGAGTTGCAAAGAGTCAGACACGACTGAGCAACTTCACTTCACTTAATGATCAAGCGAAAAGCAAGAACCGGCATCTGAGGAAAGGACATGAAAATCATGTTGTGCTTAATTAAAGGAGTTTTACACTTGTGAATGACTAAAATGGCATACCAGCCCTTTGGCACTATTTCCAAAATGTCCTTGCTCTCAGGTTGATTACTGTAAAGTGTCCACATTATAAAATGAAATATATGTGAGTAATTGTCTCACAAACCATGCTTGGCCCTGTGTCTTGGCTCTGAAGGGCAAGGATGCTATTCTGACCAGTATTAAATCACCTGTGCATAGAATCTTTTAAAAAATTAATTTATTTTAGTTAAATTATAGCTAATTTGCAATGTTGTGTTAGTTTGTAGTACATAGCAAAGTAATTCAGTTATTTATATATATTCTTTTGATATTCTTTTCTATTATAGTTTAATATATGACATTGAATATAGTTTCATATGCTATATAGTAGGTCCTCCTCTATTTTATATATAGTAGTGTGCATATGTTAATCCCAAACTCCTAATTTTCCCCCTCCCCTCTCTACCCCATCTGATAACCATAGTTTGTTTTGTATGTCTGTGAGTCTATTTCTTATTCATAAATAAGGTTATTCATACTATTTTTTTCGATTCCAAATATAAGTGATATCATATGAATGTGTCTCTCTCTGTCTGACTTACTTTGCTCAGTATGATAATCTCTAGGTCCATCCATGTTGCTGCAAATGGCATTATTTCATTCTTCTCAATGGCTGAGTAGAATTCCATTGTGTGTATATGTATACCACATCGTCTTTATTCAGTCGTCAGTTGATGGACACTTAAGCTGCTTCCATGTTTTGGCTATTGTGAATAGTACTGCTGTGAACATTAGGGTGCATGTATGTTTTCAAATTAGAGTTTTCCACATATATGACCAGGAGTGGGATTGCTGGATCATATAGCAACTCTGTTTTTAGTTTTTTAAGCATCTTCCATACTGTTCTCCATAGTGGCTGTGCCAGAATTTGATCTGACCTATTTATTGTCAGATTTTAAAATTACTGTCAGATTTAAAAATACTTGTAAAATTTGCATATGTAAGTCTGCCGACACATATGCCCATGAAATTTGGGTGATGGAGTTCCAAACAGTCCAATTATTTCTAATAAACACAGGTCTATGTAGTGCATCCTCTCGCTTTGGACATTGCTAGGTGGCAAATACAAACTTTGCATACATATTTTGATGCTTTTTGGAAAAATTAAAAACAAAAAAAAGGTTCCCTGAATGGCCCAAGTAGCAACCTTGCTTACTTCTCATTGTGTAATACTCTGTCACAGGCCTCCCTGAACAAAGAAGTCTAGAAAGGTGATATGTTTTACCTGGGCACAGTATCATCCTGAACAAACCAGAGCCATACAGGGAAGGGGGATTTGTGAAGAAAATTCTTTGGAGAGGGCTGTTGCTATGCTATGAGTATCTGTTTTCCTACCCTCTTGCCTTATCATCCAAGCATCGTGAGAAGTATAGGAAGAAGGGCAAAATGGATGTTACCTAGGCAACTAATGGTATCTGCCACAGTTGCCGTGAGGATTAAAATAAACAGTATTTACAGAGCTCCTAGCAGCGTGTGGCATGGTGATCATCCGATAAATCTAAACCTCTTTAAAAGCTATTCATCCCTACTTATCTGGTTCATTAAGGAGGAAAAAAAAGGAAAGGAGAACCAAGCAGGTAATTTCAGTAATACCAAATATAAGAAACAGTGCTGATTGTGCTTTAATGCTCAGGGTTTTGTTTTTTCCGGTTTGAGATTGTACATTGAAAGAGTATCACTTCTGCTGTGGCAGAAGTCTAATACATAGAATATACATTTAACTTGGCATGTGAAGAGAAACATATTACACATAATTTACTTTGCTGTAGCATCCATGGGGCTTTCCTGGTGGCTCAGCTGGTAAAGAATCCACCTGTAATGCAAGAGACCCCGATTCAATTCCTGGGTCAGAAAGATCCCCTGGAGAAGGGACAGGCTACCCACTCCAGGATTCTTGGGCTTCCCTGGTGGCTCAGATGGTAAAGAATCCACCTGTAATGTGGGAGGCCTGGATTTAATTCCTGGGTTGGGAAGATCCCCTGGAGGAGGAAATGGCAACCCGCTCCAGTATTCTTGCCTGGAGAATCCTATGGACAGAGGAGCCTGGCGGGCTACAGTCCATGAGGTCACAAAGAGTCAGACATGACTGAGCGACGAAGCACAGCGCAGCACAGCATCCTTATAGCTTTCTTTTAGCTCCTTCTCCAGTCTGGTGAAGAGAATTTCCCTCCATGTTTCCATCCTTTCTTGCCAGCTATTCATCCTATTTCTAGCACCTCATTTGTCTTTTCCTGCCCTAAGACCCTGTGTTCTTGCTCCTCTAATTGGTATCTTTTGGCCACATCATCTAATAAATGAGTATTAATCACATTGAAAAGAACGATATAGTATTAAACTGTTGTTTTGGTTAGAATGCTTTGGGTTGCAAGGAGAAAATACTTGGCTAAAATTGGCTTTAAAATAATGGAATTTATTAACTCATAGAATATGTCAGGCAGGTGGTTCCGGAATTGTTTAATTCAGTGGTAGAACATTATCAAGGATTCAGCTTTGTTTGTTTGTTTTTCTTAGTGTTTCCCTATCTTTATCATGTTGGACTTTCACTTTGCATTTGTGTCTCATGATCACAATATGGCTGCAGGAGCTTCAGGCATCACATCCTCACAAAATAGCATTGAGTGGAATAGCAAAAAAAAAAGAGGTAATGTTTCCTGTCTTGTCTTCCTTTCTAAGAGTAAAAAAAAATACTTTCCCAGGATTCTCCCCAGCAGGCTTCCTCTCAGATTTCATTGGCCGAATTTTGATCATATACCCTTGCCTAAACCCACTACAGACAAAAAGAATGAAATGACCCTAATTGTCTGGAGTAGGGGGGTGGTACTTTCCCTGAGTGCATGGCCGTAGAAGGTGATTCCAGAAGTAGAAATGGATTTGGATAGATACCCAACAGTGCCTGTTATATTTGGTTATTCAGAACTACCACAAATACAAAACAATGCTAGAAATGCTTAAAAACAGCTAAATGTGGGGAGAATCTGTTGACCAGTTTTCCCTCCCTCTCCCCATGGGTACTACTTTGTTCTCTATATCTGTGAATCTTTTATTCTTATATTCACTAGTTTGTTTTAGTTTTTTAGATTCCGCATATATCATGGACTATTTGTCTTTCTGACTTACTCGGCTTAGTATGATAATCTCTAGTTCAACCATGTTGCTGCAAATGGCATTATTTCATTCTTTTTGATGGCTGAATAATATTCTGTTGTATATATACACCATATCTTCTTTATCTAGTCATCTGTCAATCAACACTTAGGTTCTTTCCCTATCTTGGCAATTGTAAATAAAATTGCTATTAATATAAACATTCGGATGGGAGCTTCCCAGGTGGCAGTGGTAAAGAATCTGCCTGCCAGTATAGGAGACGTGGGTTTGATCCCTAGGTCAGGAAGATCCCCTGGAGTAGGAAATAGCAACCCACTCCAGTATTCCTGCCTGGAAAATTCCATGGATGGAGGAGCCTGGCAGGCTATAATCCATAGGGTCACAAAAGAGTCAGGCACTACAGAGCGACTAAGCACAGAAACACTGGGATACATGTATATTTTCAAATGAGTTTTTTCATTTTCTTTGCATAGACACTCAGGAGCAGAATAAGAAAACATAGGTAGAACACTCTGACATAAATCATAGCATCATTTTTTGGGATCTGTCCCCCAAGGCAAAGGAAACAAAAGCAAAAATAAACAAATGGGGCCTTGTTAAACTTAAAAGCTTTAGCACAGCAAAGGAAACCATCGACAAAACAAAAAGACAACTTACCAACTGTGAGAAAATATTTGCAAAGAATATGACCCATAAGAGATTAATATCCAGAAAAAATATATAATATAAATTATATATAAAATATAAACATAAATTTATCTGAAAATATAAATAGTTCATATAACTCAACATCAAAAAAATCAAACAATCTGATTAAAAAATGGGCAGACAACCTGAATAGAGATTTTTCAAAAGAAGATATACAGATGACCAACAGGCACATGAAAAGATGCTCAACATTGTTAATCAGCAAAAAAATGCAAATCAAAACCACAAGGAGATATCACTTCACACCTGTCAGGATGGCTATCATCAGAAAGACCACAAGAAATACTATCAAGGATGTGGAGAAAAGGGAACACCCCTATACACTGTTGGTGGAAGTGTAAACTGGTGCAGCCACTGTGGAAAACAGTATGGGGTTCCTAAAAAAACTAAAAATAGGATTACCATATGATCCAGTACTCCCTCTTTGGTTAATTGTCCCTGTGCATCTATTCTTCCTTAGACTGGAGACCTTTGTACAAAGGGAGAAGGGAACCAATATCTTTTCAGAGACTTGTGCTAGGTATTTTACACAGGAACCATCAGAAGTAGACTGTATCATCTGAAGTCCAGAAAGGTAAAATAACTCAAATCATGTAGTAGGCTTGCCATTCAAACCCAAGCCTGTCTCTTCCAAAGCTCACTTCTAGCACATTCCCACCTTGGCCTTCCTTCAATGGGGGTAAACAGAACAAGTCTCGAGTCAGAACACCTAACCTGGGATCTCAATGTCCTCATGTAGTACCTGTGTGACCTCAGGTGACTGCACCAAATTTCTTACTTGCTTTGGAGTTAGGTTGTTTTACATCTCTGGACATTGGAGGATAATATCTACTTCTAATGGTTCATGTGAAAATCAAAAGAGCTATGTGAAATGCCCAGCATAAGGCTTTAAAAAGATGTAGACTGTCACTTGTAACGTGAAAGTAATGAAGACATCTGCCTCATAGGGTTGCTGTGAAAATTAAGCGAGGTAATAGATCTGAATTCTCTTTATAAACTTTAGGCACTGCGTGACTGCAATAAGTCATTATTGTGGATGGATTTATTTTTTACCTACAGAACATGATATCAAAATGGGACCTTCCTGGTGCTGTTACGTGCCGATATGGAAGACATCATAATCCAAAATGAGTGTGGACAGGCGTACAGAGGCAGACTTTACAAAAGACATGCTTCAAGAATATCAAATGCCCTCAATAATTGTGATTATAAAGACTTCAAGAGACGGGAGAGGGAAGGAGGATTTGTGAACAGGATTCTTTGGGGAAGACTGTTGCCATACTAGAGTATCCCTCTCCTCTCCCTGCCCCGGGGGATGGGGGCAGGAGAGAGCTACCCTCTAACTTTCAGCTTCATGAGGGGGTCACTAAGGGGACCCCTTAAAGAAGCTGCAGTGTGTTCCCTGTGGTTAGACTGAAGCCTGAGTTAAAGACAGCCTGCAGCTGAGGGACAAACGGGCTGCGCTGGAGTCAGCCAGCACACCTGGTGGATAAAGGGTCAGGCTGGAGCCTTCTCTTTTAACCGTCATGGAAATACAAGATCCACGTTCCAGTGTGCACAAATAGGTTTATGACTTGATGAATTTTCACAAACTGAACATCCCCATGAAACCAGATTGACATATATGCCATGTGTAAAGCAGATAGCTAGTGGGAACCTGCTGTAAAGCACTGGGAGCTCTGCTCGGTGCTCTGTAATGACCTAGAGGGCTGACATAGGGTGGGGCTGCGGCAGAGAGGTCTGAGAGGAAGGGGATACATGTGTACATATAGCTGGTTCACTTCATTGTACAGCAGAAACCAACACAACATTGTGAAGCAATTATATTCCAATAAAAATAATTTATTTTTTAAAAAAAGAAACCAGAACAGTAAATTACTAGCCTCCTATGACTGCCCTTTTACTCCATTTTAGTCACTACCACGCCCCCCTCCCCAACCAAAGAAAACCACCTTCCTGATCTCTGCAAGCGTAGATTAGTGTTGACTTTTTTTGTTCTTTGCATAAATGGAATCATACAGTATGGGCCCTTTAGTGCCTGGCTTTATTTGCTCAACATTATGTTTATGGGATTCATCATATTGTTGTGTGTAGTTGGAGATAGTTTATTCTCACTGCTGTGAAGCATCACACTGTGTAAATATTCCACAATTTTAGTGTCCATTCTACAGCTGGTAGGCATTTGAGTCGTTTCCGATTTGGGGCTATTAGGAACAGCCCCAAATATGGACACGCAAATATGCCTAGGTCAAGGTCACAGGGGGTGGTATTTGTCGAATCTGGAACAGTTTGAAGTCTTACCCAAGAAGACTTCTTGGAGAGAGGGTGGCATCAATATTGAGTCTCGGTGGAGCAACACCCCCCACCAGCCTCTCAGCTCCCTCCCAGAGTCGGGGGCCAAAAAGGGAGCAGCAGTTGGAGGAAGTATATGGTGCCCATCCGAAGAGCTGCAGTCAGAGGGACTGGGTTTTCACCTAAACAAGTCCACTCTGTAACCTTGGGAAAGCCGGTTCCCCTCTCTGGGCCTTCCTTTTCTCATCTCTCCCATGTTTGACTCTTTCCACTCTGAACTATAATACTGAGAATTGCCTGTCATCTAAACTCATCGAGAACAGAGACCACATGTCTTTCCTCTGTATTCCTGAAGCTCTCCGCACCTGTGGGCGCAATAGGCCACTGGACAAGAAATGTCTGGCAGTTTATCTTTCTAAAGAAAATGCAGCTTTTATGGGTCTGGCGATGCACATAACGAGGATTAAATCGGGGCATTAAAATTAACAGCCTGGCGTGTGTGCCTGTTCAAATACAGATGTGATAGTGCATCCCAGCTTCATGGAAAAATCCATTTCCATTCTTGTCACACAACTGATCTTCTCCAAAGAAACAGAGCAAAGACTGTCTGTGCATTGTAAATTTATTGACTCACCATTTTGTCCAAGGACATTGGGTAATTAGAAGGTTCCAACGTAAATGCAAAGAATTCTCTTCATTTGGGAACATGTTTTATCACTTGTTACTGCCTCCTTTCTAATGCTTAGCATTTAAAGGTTATATTGGGGGGGGAAAAAAGACTCCAGACGTTATATAGTCACTGTCTGGAACAGCATTGTATTTCAACAGGATATTATCACTCAGGCAAAGAGAAATCGTTTTTACTGGGGAGGAAATGATTCCATTGTGTGGTATTATTCAAGCAATTAGGAATCACGTTGTGTGGCAAATGATCAGATCACTGGAGTGTATCGTTGTGCCACTCATGCTTAACATGTGGGGCTGTGGAGAGAAAAAGGCTTTTTTTTTTGTAGTAAAGTGGGTACTCTAAAGAATTCAGGGAGCTGGGCAGGTGAGCCATGATGTCATTTTGTTTCCCGGGAAATTATTTTGGAGTTCCCCTGAAGTTCCCCTGTCTTACTTCACCCATCAGCAAGCTCGGTTCCTTGGAGTCATTCCCTTTAGCAAAGGAAAACTTCACTTGGCCCCCGAGGGCTTCATAGAGAACTGACAACTTAAAAATTGGTGTCGTTCCAAAAATTTGTTGGTGAATCTGTTTAAAATTCAGAACAGATTTTCCTCAGCTCGTTACAAATGACTTCAGTTCCCAAAGCAGGCCCCTGGAGCCCATGGCACCCATAAGGAAGAGGGATTGTAGTATTAATGATGATCGGGAAACCATTTATTGGAGAGTGTTATTTCCTGGTGAAAATCCACTCTAATTTGCAACTTGGGAGAACAGAAACGCAGCTGCCTTCTTTCCTCCCTTTGCAGTCAGAAATGGGCTTCCTGCAGCTTGGGGGACCACAGTGCGCAGGACAGGAAAAGCAGTTGGACGATGTCCAGAAGCAGAGGCAGGGGCTTCCCAGCAGTGACAGAAAGAAGAAGGGAAAGATGTGGGGGTGGGCCCAGCAGTGATGCCGTGGCGGAAGTGGGAGTATTTATAGCTTCAGCTGAAATCAGGAGGAAAGTCCCTGGATCTAGCAGTGATTTTGCTCATGGGGCGCTGGTAACTTGGGTGGTCATAATTGAGAGACCGTCCCAATCAATATGCAAGTCCATGGTTTAACTTTGGGTTTCCCTGGTGGCTCAGATGGTAAAGAATCTGCCTGCAATGTGGGAGACCTGGGTTTGATCCCTGGGTTGAACTTTATCCTCAAGCCCCCCTGAAACCTAAGGTTTCTTTCTGCTTTTAAAAAAAATCCTCATGGCCAACAATTCCACTTCTGGGTATATACCCCAAAAAAGGGAAAGCAGGGTCTCGAGGAGATAGTTGTATACTTGTTTATTTTGTTCATTTGTACACTTATTACTCACAAAAGCCAAAACATAGGACCCAAGTGTCAGTAGATAGGTGAATGGAGAAACAAAATGGGATATAGCCATACACTGGGATATTCAGCTTTTAAAAAGGAAGGAAATCTGACATAGGCTACATGGATGAACCTTGAGGACATTGTGCTAAATGAAATAAGCCAGCCACAAAAAGACAAATCCTGTATAATTTCAACTGCATGAGGGACCTAGAATAGCCCAGTTCATAGATACCAAAAATGGCTTGGTGCTTGCTGTGGGTTGGGGGAGGGGGGAATGGGGAGCTGTTATTAATGGGTATAGGGTTTCAGTTTTGCAAGATGAAAATAGTTGGGGGAGTTGGTTGAACTATACACTTTAAAATGGTTAAGGTGGTACATTTTTTAAAAAAGGTAAATTTCATAGCTGTGCATTTTACCACAGCTAAGGTTAAAAAATCATCCTGGAATATTTCAGATATACAAAAGATATACAGAACAATATAACAAACACCTAACTTAGTATAAAATATGTCAGGTATAGTCAGACCCCTCTGTATGCCCCTTCTCACTCTCAGCCTCTCTACCCCCAAGATAACCACAAATTTGAAGTTATTATTTCCATGTGTACTTTAATATTTTCATTACATATATATCACATATATATATTATAAATCCTATATGTTATATCCTATTATAAGTCACTGGGGATATATACTTTTAAACTAAATGATGTTTATATTTTTGCATGTTAACATTTTATAAATGGCAGCACATGTGTGTGTGTGCGTGCATCCTCTGTGTATGCTTCAGCAGCTTGCTTTTTCCCTCCAAACTTAGGTTTTAAAAATGAGTCCATGTTGGGACTTCCCTGGTGGTCCTGTAGTTAAGACTGTGCACTTCCAATGCAAGGGGCACGGGTTCAACCCTTTGTCAGGGAACTGAAACCCCACATGTTGCATGGGGTGGCCAAAAATAATAATACAATAATTTAAAAAATTAAAATGAGTGCATGCTGATAGTGTGGCTCTGGGCCATCCTTTTCACTGCTATAGAGTATTTCATTTTATGAATAAACATACCTTTCCTACTAGCCAAACTCAGAACCCAGCCATGTACTCACTCCTCTTTCCTGCCTCCTTTTCACACAGGATGTTGGATTTTTTTATTCACAACCACAGCAACACTCCTTCCTAAGGGTCAAATTGTTCAGACTCCCTCATCCAAGCCTTCCTTCCTGGGCCTCAGAAGCAGCTTTTTTGGAAATGGTGGGCTGCCTGGTGAGTATGGATTCAGAGCATCATCTGACCTTTGGAGAGAGTTCTTGCTGTGGGGTAAGGACTGCCTCCACCCCCGGTGGCAGGGTGATTCATGTACATGCAATTTCCTAGCTCTTTTCTCCTGAATAGAGTCCAGGTCATGCTGTCAAAGTGTCACTAGTTCACTCTTTAAAAGGGAAAAGGAATCCTTGGGATTTAGAATAACAGAATCATACAATGCGAAATCTAGGAGAGTAGCTTACCCCTCCCTCCTTCGTGGACACCTCAGTATGGAATGAGAGATATTTGGGTGTTAGCCAAGCCAACCATCTGAGGAGGTTTCAAGACAGCAGTTACTTGAGGTCTTTCTAGAAGGGGCGGAGGAGGGGTAAAGACTTGACAAGAAGCAGCAGCAGAGTGCTGGAATGGCAGTGATTAATCAGCGGCATTTAGAGCTCTCTCTCAGCTCAACAAGGCAGGGAACCTCCTGGCAAAAGCCTCTGTTCCAGGATTTCTGACACTTGGTTTTCTGGCCTGTGTCAAGCATTTCTTGAGAACTGTCTGGCCAGTCCTGTACTGGCGCCTGCCACGTTGTTCTTAGCAGGATCTTTGAAGTAGGAAAAGGGCTTCTTCGAGTTCTAACCAGTGCCTTTGACTACATAGAGACTGCTAATTCACCCTAGTTGGCTGCTTGCCCTGTTGCCCCTCTATCCCACAGGCAGGACCTGAAATGGAAGCCCAGAGTTTAGAGTTGACATGAACCATAAAGATGTTTCAGCTCAACACCTGATCCATCAAATGGTTAATAATGAATTAATCGAGGCCAAGTCCCTAGGGTGTGTCAGACTCTGTTCTGGGAATACAGTGATGACCAAAACCAGACATGGCCTCTGCCCTCTTGAAGATCACGTTATGGTGGGTCAGGCAGGGGTAGGGGGAAGAGGTGATCAGTATTAATCAAGCCATCGCACAAAGATAAAATATGCCATGCTAGGAGCCAGACTTGGGGAAGGGCTTCCTTGAGGTGATGCTTGGGCTGAGGTGTGAAGCGAGAGCAGGTGTTAATAAGGCAGAGGGGAGAAGGAGCTTTACAGGATAAAGGAACAGAAGGGGTAAGAAGGTATGTAGCAAATAAAGGAGGCCATGTGAACTCTTATAGCAAATAGAGGCTAGAGTTATGGGATGAAGCAGTCAAGCCAAAGCCATACCACGTGGAGCCTTGAGGCCTAGGTTAATACTCTGCTGTCTATCCTGAAAGTAATGGGAAACCACTGCAAGTCTTCAACTGGGGCATGGTATGTGATTGAAATGGAATTTTCAAAGAACTTTTTGATTGCTGTATGGAGAACCAGGGGCTTTCCAGGTGGCTCAGTAGTAAAGAATCTGCCTGTTAATGCAGGAGACTTGGGTTTGATCCCTGGGTCAGGAAGATCCCCTGGAAAAGGAAATGGCAACCCACTTCTACTCTTGCCTGGGAAATCCCATGGACAAGAAGCCTGGAGGGTGACAGTCCATGGTGTCACAAAGAGTTGGACATGACTGAGCGATTAACACACATATTAGGTCTTTACAATCAGATTCTTCCATATGAAAATAAAACATTTTTATTGAGACCCTATTAAATAAATATGTAACATTAGAGAGAACTGACATCTTTATAATGCTATAGCTCCCCCTTTTTCCCCAGTTTTGTTGAGATATAATTGACATATAGCACTATATAAGTTTAAGGTGTATGGCATAATAATTTGACTTGGTACATCATGAAATGATTACCATAGTAAGTTTAGTGGACATCTATCATCTCATATAGATGCACAGTTAAAGAAATGGAAATTTTCTTCCTTGTGATGAGCCCTCTTACTATTTACTCTCTTAATTTTCATATAATATACAACAGTGTTAATTATGTTAATCATGTTATATTGATACATTATATTCTTTGTACTTATGTATTTTATAACTGAAAGTTTATTACCTTTTGACTCCGTTCATCTAATCCTCCTCCCTCCATTCCCCACCTCTGGTAACCACAGATCTGATCTCTTTATGAGTTTGTTTTGTTTGTGTTTGGAGTATAGTGGTGAACAATATCACAATGCAATATTTCTATACATTTTGAAATAATCGCCAGGATAAGTCTAGTTACCATCTGTCACCATACAAAGAAGTTACATAATTATTGACTATATTCCCCACACTGTACATTTCATCTTGGAGACTTGTTTATTTTGTAACTGGAAGATTATACCTCTTAATCTCCCTCACCTATTTCTCTCCTTCCCCCATTGCCCTCCTCTCTGGCAACCACCTGTTTGTTCTCTTTATCTGTTACTCTGTTTCTATTTTGTTTTGTTTGTTCTTTTGATTGTTTGTTTAGATTCCACATGTAAGTGAAATCATAAGTATTTCACTTATTTTGCTTAATGTACTACCCTCCAGGTCTGTCCATGTTGTTGCAAATGGCAAGATTTCATTCATTTTTGTGACTGAATAGTATTCCACTGTATAAACCACATCTCTTCTTTATCCACTTATTTATTAATGGTTACTTAATAGCCAAGATTCAGAAACTTATTTTAAGTTAGAGGTATTAATGGTTTAGGACTTCCCAGGTAGCTCAGTGGTAAAGAATCACCTGCCAGTGAGGAGACACAAGAGACGCAGGTTCAATCCTTGGGTCAGGAAGGTCTCTTGGAGGAGGAAATGGCGACCCATTCTAGTATTCTTGCCTGGGAAATTCCAGGGACAGAGGAGAGCCTGGCGGGCTACAGTCCATGGGGTTGCAAAGAGTCGGACACGACTGAGTGACTGAGCATGCGTTGGTGGTTTAGGCTAGGGTGGTGCTGGTGGTTGTGGTAAAGAGAAGCAAACATATTTTAGAGATATTTAACAGGTTAAATTAACATCGCTTGGTGATGGTTTGCGTACAGAGCTGCCAGCGAGGTGGGTGTCCAGGAGAGTTCCTAGGTTTCTGTTCAATGGGTGGTGCTGCTGAGTGAAATGGAGGACCAGGTTTGTGACAGAGGAATGAGGGTTGAGTTTCAGGTGACTTTGTGATATATATAACAGGAGATAGGGAGCAGACCATGAACTATATATGGGTTTGGAACTGAGAAGACAGGTCTGAATTGGAGATCTGTGCCGTCTTGAGTCATCTTGCAAGAACGATTCGGTCAGGATTATAAAAGGAAACAGATGGCACAATCCAATTAGGATAATTCAATGAAGATGAATAAAAGGAGCATATTAGGTTTCTGCTGCATAACAAACAGCACCATAACCTCAGAGTCTTAATAGAGCAAACATTTTATTTCTTGCTCACAGGTCTGTGGGTTGGTTGGTAGTTCAGCCAATTTGGGCTGGGCTCAGCTGGCTCAGGCTGACACCAGACTTCAAGTCCCATTCATGTCTGCTTCACAAGCCTGGACCTCTCAGGGAATGGCATCAAAGACTTGGCACTCCTCTGCTGCCTGGGTTGTGGATGCTATGACACTGATTTCATAGATCATTGAGTAAGCAGCAGGGTAGCTGGAGGAAGAGGCTGGCTGACATCCAGGGATGGGTTGTCCAGTCCATCTAACTGTTGAGAGCTTCCTCTGCAGTACATACATCTGGTGGGTATTTATTAATACATGGATATGATAACTTTCATATTTGGGGCTTAGTCCCAGAAGTTCAGCCACATATCTGCCTTCAAGACAGCTTTGTCACCAATTTCCCAATCTTGTCCCTTCAAAGTCCTAGACCAATTGGATAACCCAGTTGTCACTGCCTATGATCCAGTCATCTAAGTCCCAACAAGGTAAACAACGAAACGTTCTGCCTCCTGGGTGGATTTGCCTTCATCACCGTTTTCAGGGCCACTCCTGAATGGGGGTGTTGTGCAGCAGTCATTCACTTCTGCCTGATGCCAGCATACCATACAGATCCATCCGGGAAGCAGATGCAAGAGATCATTGGGAACAGAGGCCATGAGGGCACAGGTGTGACTGAACGAGAGGAGGAGTAGCAGTAAAAATAAGTACCATGAGAGTCTGAGCCACCGGCTTGCATTCTCTTGATTTGCTAACTTATTAGAGCCTGGTTCTGCATATTCCACTTTTGTTTTATAACCAAAAACTGCTAAGCATGTCTATGGTTTCCCAGGTGGCACTAGTGGTAAAGAACCCGCTTGCCAGTGCAGGAGACATAAGAAACTCTGGTTCGATCTCTGGGTCAGGAAGATCCCCCGTAGGAGGAAATGGCACCCCACTTCAGTATTCTTGTCTGGAGAATTCCATGGACAAAGGAGCCTTGCAGTCTACAGTCCACAGGGTTGCACAGAGTCGGAACATGACTGAAGTGACTTAGCTCACTCGCTTGCATGTCCAAGTTAATGGTTTGGTAGATCAGGTAACACCCAGGTCTTAAAAAAGAAAAAACATTGAGTAGAATGCTATTACATGATTTACAAAAACAGGCATGTGAAGTTTTCTTTGGCTCTATTAATATTTTGTATCATAGTGATAAATTTCTGCACATTGAACCACCCTTGCATTCTTAGTATAAACCCTGTTTGGTGACAGTAATTTATTCTTTTAATATGATGCTGGTTGTTTGCCAATATTTTATTTCAGATTTTAATTTTAGCTTTCCTGGTGGCTCAGTGATAAGCAATCCACCTGCCAATGCAGGAGACATGAGTTCAATCTCTGGGTTGGGATGATCCCCTGGAGAAGGAAATGGCAACCCACTCCAGTATTCTTGCCTGGAGAATCCCATGGACAGAAGAAACTGGTAGGCAACAGTCCTTGGGGTTGCAAAAGAGTCAGACACAACTTAGTAATTAAACAACAACAGCAGCATATTGATATTCATGGGTGAGAAGGGTTTGCAGCTTTATTTTTTGTGTGATTTTTGCTAGGTTTGATTAACAGAATTGATATTTATCAATATCAATAATAGTGATATTTCCCTCTTTGTCTATGGCCTGGAACCCTAAAAACATTAGAATTATCTGTTCCTTAGAGATTTGCTAGAATTCACTCCTGAAATTGTATGACCCTGCTGTTTTGTGAAGCTTTACCATCACCTACCAGTTCTGCTGAATCTTTTTGGATCAGCTCATCCCTTGGTCAGGAAAGCTTTCTTTGACAGACCAAATTACCAGCCAGCAGGCCACTTGGATCAGTGATTCTCACAGTGTGGCATGGAATCACTTGGGATACCAGTTTGAAGGCCTTTGACCTTTTGAATGAAAATTTCCTAAAGGAGGGGCCAAGTCTGCATTTTGAATGAGCTCCCTGGGTAATTCTCCTGTGCACTCTAGTTTGAATTCCCTGAATTATCGAGCAGCTTCTCTGTGTTAAATCAGACTATTGTGTCTTCAGGCCTCCTTGTTCCTGGACAGATGCCTGTGAGCCAGGCAAAGCCAGAGGGCTCGTCCTCCTTCCCTTGCCCTTGTATCTATTGATGGCCTCAGGGAGGATTATGTACCCAGCGATTCCCTTCTCCTTTCCCCAAAGCATCCTCTTTGGTCCTGCTTGCCCCCACTTTACCTATGGTGCCGATTTGGTTAGAAAGGTTCATGATGGAGGCTAGAACTTCACTGGCCAGAACATCAGGGATGGGTAGAGTAACTAAGCATCCCGATTTACTTATAACTTCCTGCTTTAGCACTGAAAGCCCTGTGTCCTGGGAAACCCCTGAGACCCAGGCAAACAAGGACAGTGGGTCATCCTATATCCTGCATCAGAACTGGTATTATGGAGCCCATTCACCTCTCACCACGCTTAGCTGTCCACAGATTATTTCTGGGAAGTCTGACTAGATGAATTGGAAAGAACAACCTTCCCACCACCATCACCATTGCCCTAAACTATACTTAGCACCCTAAATTCTGGAGCTGCTCCAAACCTAAACAAGATTCACATGCACATTAAAGTTGGAGAAATACTGCCCCAGAGCACTTGCTGTCAAGCCTGGCTACACAGCAGAATCACCAACGGAGTTTTTAAAAATGCTGATACCACTAATTCTGATTAACTTGGTCTGGGTGTGACCTGGCTGTCTGAAATTTTTCCAGCTTTGTGTGTGTGTGTGTGTGCATGCATGCGCTCAGTTGAGTCTTGAAGATCCCCTGTAGAAGGGCATGGCAACCCACTCCAGTATTCTTGCTTGCAGAATCCCATGTACAGAGGAGCCTGGCAGGCTACAGTCCATGTGGTCGCAAAGAGTCGGATATGACTAAAGCGACTTAGCACACACTCCTTTTAAATACCTGAATAATATTCTATTGTATATATGGTATCTGAATTTTTTAAAGCTCTTCAAGTGATTCTAATGGACAACCAAATTGAGAACCACTGCTCTAGAGAGTAGAATGTGTTCAGCCCAGATGCTAGGGTAGACTTGGATGACTGTCTAAATCTAACAGTCTTGCACCACATTGATTTTCTACCCCCTCCATCAGCCCTCTTAATCTTCAAAAAGGATAAAGGCTAGCATTTCTGTTGACCCACCCTTCTTCCTTTCTTATGTAATATTCCTGATTCTATACCATGCCATACCATATAATAGCACACCATACTGCTATAAGGTGCCAGTCCTTGATGCTTCATTATTATCACAACAGGGATCACACCCAGTCCAACTCCAATTACCTCCATTAACTTCTTCCCAGCTCTTGTGCCTCTGGACTTCTATTGTCTTTGTGATCAGTACCATCCAGTGTAACACTACATATGAGTTGGCTTTTATTGTTCTTTAGTTATTTGGTCTTTATTTTTTTAAAGATCTTTTTTGATGTGGACCATTTTAAGTCTTTATTGAATTTGTTACAATATTGCTTCTGTTTCATGTTTTGGCTTTTTGGCCATAAGACATATGGGATCTTAGCTTCCTGATCAGGAATTGAACCCACACCTGCTGTACTGGAAGGTGAAGTCTTAACCACTGGACTGCCAGGGAAGTCCCTGGTCTTTATTTTATTAACCAATGCTCTTTGATGGCAAGTGGCAGAAGCCTCACTCAGCTTGGTTTCTGTAAAAAGTCAGTATATTGACTCATAAGAGCAAATGCAGATGTATTGACTTCATTCAGGCATGACTGGGTGCAGGTCCTCAGATGATGTCATCAGAAAAATGACTTTCTCTCCTTCTCTTAATGCCCATGTCCTCTCTTTAGGCTTCATTCTCAGGCAAGATCTTTTCACTCAGTAGTGAAAATGGCCATTCTAAGGTGCAGTAGGTTGAGGGTTTTTAATTCTCATCACACTTTGGAATCCCCATCAGATAATTGTGTTTCCTGCCCCTCGTCCGGGCTTAGTAGTTGGGGCTCTCAGGCTCTAGAGTACATGCTGGATAATTGTGGTGTGCGGGCTTAGGTGCTCCATGGCATATGGGATCTTCCTGGATTAGGGATCAAACCCATGTCTCCTGCATTGGCAAGCAGATTGTTTAGCACTGAGCCACCAGGGAAGCCCCAGGAGTGTAAAATTGTATAGGCATTCTGGAAAACAGTTTATCAGTTTCTCAAAAAATTAAATATGCAACTATCATAAAACTCAGCAATTACACTCCTGAGCATTATCCCAGAGAAATAAAAACTTGTGTCCATACAAAAACCTGTATGTGAATGTTCATAACAGCTTTATTTGTAATAGCCTAAAACTAGAATCAGCCCAGGTGTTCTTCAACTGATGAATGGTAAACAGATAGTGATATTCCATACTATGAAATTCCATACTGTGTAGTATTCCATACCATGCTGAGTCTCCAGAGAATTACCCTGAATATAAAAAGCCAATATCAAAAGGTTACATACTGTGTGATTGCATTTATAGAACATTTTTGAAGTGACAAAATTTTAGAAATGTAGAACAAACGAATGATTCAGGGAGTCAGGGACAGGAGTGGGAGAGAGGTGGGTGTGGTTATAAAAGGGCAATCAGAGGAGGGAGCCTTGTTGGGACTCTTCAGTATCTTGACTGTAGTGGTGGATAGATGAGCCTACACAGGTGATCATACTGTATAGAACCTACACGCACTCAAGTAAAGTGAAACTGGGGAAATCGGAATAATATCAGGGGATTATATCAATATCCTAGTTGTGATATTATTATACAGTTTTCCAAAATATTGCTGTTGGTAGAAATTGGGCAAAGGATACACAGGATCTCTTTGTATGATTTCTTACAATTGCATGAGGATCTGTTGCAGGAAGGCAGACCCCTTCCAGGGCCCGAAACTGGACTCTTGTCTAACACTCGGAAATGAATTGTCCGAGGAGACACATGTGCTGACAAAGCAAGAGATTTTATTGGGAAAGGGCACCCGGGTGGAGGGCAGTAGGGTAAGGGAACCCAGGAGAACTGCTCTGCTGCTCGTAGTCTCGGGTTTTATGGTGATGGGATTAGTTTCTGGGTGGTCTTTGGCCAATCATTCTAATTCAGAGTCTTTCCTGGTGGCACATGCATCGCTCAACTAAGGTGGATTCTGGGAAGTGGATGGTAGATGAGAGCAATTCTGGGAAGTGGACGGACACGCGGTGTCTCCTTTAGACCTTTCCCAAACTCTTCCGGTTGGTGGTGGATTATTTGTTCCATATTCCTTATCAGGATCTCCTGTCATAAAACAACTCATGCAAAGTTACTATGGTGCCTGGCCAGGGTGGGCAGTTTCAATCAGTGTGCTTCCCCTAACAGATCCACAATTACCTCAATGAAAACTTCAATTAAAAAAAAAGAACTTCAATAAAAATGTGTTACTATGTTGAAGTTTGACAGAAAACAACAAAATTCTGTAAAGCAATTATCCTTCACTTAAAAAATAAATAAGTTAAAAACATGTGTTACTTACTGTAGGATGAGACAATGGGCTTGAAAGCTACTGCAGTTCTCTGTAAAGAACGTAAAGTTCCATTCACCACAAAATTTTTACTGTTTCTTCTTCTGAACTCCTATTACAGTGCTTACCATACTGTTTTATAATTATCTGTAGACTGTCTCCCTGACCACACTGAGCTACTTAAAGTTGAGGCCATGATTTATTCTTTGTAACCTTAGTAGCTCCATTTAAGCCTCAATATGCTTTAGTTGAACTGAATTATTCAGCTCTATATACATCATGGAGTTTTGCATATAATTAAATTTGTTGATTTGAAATAACACTACAGTATAGTGCATGAGATGTCTTTTTGCTTTGTTCTTCGGCAGAGATGGGGGGAGGGGTTGCTCCTCAGCTAAGTAACATACTTCTTACCGGGATGAAAGTAATGACAGTGAGGGCGTTTTTGTGGCTTGTCTCCCCTCCACCCTAACATGCCATGTCATTGGTTGACCATCAATTTAATAAGACCTTTTAAGGGGGGAGGAAAGAATTAGGTAGTACGTTTGATTCCAGAAATGTTAAAACCCGAGGCCATTGTACTCCTTTAACTCAAAGAATGATGGTAAATGAAAGAAAAGCGACTCTCCAGTCTGAAAAGCTGCCTTTCTCTCCTGGGAGATGCTGGTTGGTTTCCTGAATTAGATGCTGTATTGAAAAAAAGAGAGAGAGGAGAGAAAGACAGAGTGGGAGGGAGGAAGCAGAGGAGAGGGGGAGGGGGAAAAGGGAGAAGGAGAGAAAGAAAGAAATTTCCTGAAGTGTAGGAGGTGACTGTTGGAGAAAGGGGCATGTCTGAAGTGAGTTATACCGCATGAACACGAAAAATCTGGAGTGTTTTTTAAGCTAATATTACCCACTGAAACCAAAGGGTGGAAGATTATGCGTTCCTGCCGGCTGATGCTGCTGACAGCAAGCTGTTTGGACAGAGTCCCAGGAACTGCTGGCAGAAGCATAATTTCTCTTTAACTCTTTAAGTGCTAGTACAGTCACTCGCCTCCTCTTTCCAAATTCAGATCTTAGGACTCTGTTCAGGTCTTCAGGATACCCCTTGTTGCTAGTTACAGTCAAAATAAAATCACTTCCTTCTGTGGCATGATTTGGTAGCCCACCCCCCTCCAACCCTTCCCCAGCAGTTTCTGGCCCCTTCAGAAAAATTCACTTCATTGGCCAGCAACAGATACTTGGAATTCCTCCCTGGCAATAGGAATTCTCCTTTTCAGCCTTTGCTTTTAAATGCAAATAATCTCAGAGTGGGGATACAACTTGCTATAATGTAAATCAGTTTGTCAAGAGATTAACAATGAATTCTCAAGCACACAAATACAATACAAAATGAAAAATGTATGAATAAAGGACTGTATTGGGGACCTTGGCCTCTAGAACCTGTTGACAGAGAATAGTTTTTTTTTTTTTTTGGACACTCATTTTCTGGCATTTGTCAAACGAAGGTGAAGTGCAATAATTTTAAGGTAGTTCAAGTCAGCACCCACTGTGTTTCAGGCTAGGTACTGGAGATATACTTGAGGACATCAGAATGAAGTACAGGGGAATAAAATATGTGAAGGGCAATTATAAGTGCTAAGTGCTGAAGGATAGCAGAATATGCCACTCCAAAATAATGCCACTATGCCATAAGGATCAATTTGAGTTTAAAGCAATTGAGAAGCAGATACATGAAACGGTCTCTATTTGCCTAAAAGCAGGATATAAATTTGAAGAGGCTTTCCCCCTCCCCTCTCTTTCCTCCCCCAAGAATGAGAAAAGTTAATAACTGTGGACAGTTCTAGAGACAAGGCCAAAGGAATCTACATACAAAACCTAAGTAGTCCTTATCTTCCACTAGTTTCCCCCAAGCATTTGTCTGCCCACAATTTGCCACCCTAGAAACTCAAAGTCCTTCTCCTTTGTCTTGTATCTCTAGAAAGGTATTGGTCTTTTATTCTGACATTATATAAGCCAAGTTCTAACCTCCCCTTTGAGATACTGTCTTTGAGTGCTCCCCGTGTGTGCGTGATACCCATGCTAATAAACTTCTGCTTGTTTTCCTCTTGTGTGCTCAATTGCTTCAGTCATGTCTGACTCTTTGTGACCCTATGGACTGTATTGACTGCCAGACTGGGCTTTAGTTGTCAGTGGCATGTGGAATCTTCCCAGACCAGGGATTGAACCTGTGTCCTCTGCTTTGGCAGGAGGATTCTTAACTAGTAGTCCATCAGGGAAGTACTAAAGACATTAACAAGAGAAAAACGTAAGTTTAATAACATGTTTACCTCTTATTACTTGGGAGATACCCAGGAAAAATGAGTAACTCTGAAATGGCCCAAGACATCACCTTAATTATTATCTGCAGTTAAAGGCAAAAGAACGATGTTGGAGGGCAAGGGAGCCAGTTATGGGAGGATATCAGAAAAAGCACAGTAAAGGAGAGTAAGTTTGTTTACAGCTTTAAGTAGATGCCTTCTCCATTGAGGAGCATTTCCTGTGATTTAGAGCTGTTACTGCTTTCCTGTTACAGAGAGGGAGACACACAAATGGAAATTTCCTTTATAAATTTAAGTGTCCCTTACAAAAAGATAGCTTCTAATTGTTTTTCAGAACTTCTCCTGTGCCTGCTGTTTCTTGACAATAACCTGTCAAAATAATTCTTTTGTGCAAAGAAGCATATTTTGGGGTCTCATATTCTCCACTTCACCTGGAAGACTTAATATTGTTAAATATATGTGGTTCCCAAAGTAATCCACAAATTTAGAGTAATCCCTGTCAAAATCCCATTCGCATTTTTCACAGAAATATAAAAAAATCCTAAAATTCATATGGAACCACAAAAGACTTTAAATAGCCAAAGGAATTCTGATAAAGAAGAACAAAGCCAGAGGCATAACACTTCCTGATTTCAAACTATATTACAGAGCACAGAAATTAAAACAGTATGGTACTGGCATAAAAACAGACACGTAGACCAATGGGACAAAATAGAGAAACCAGAAATAAACCCGTGCATACATGGTCAACTAATCTTTGCTAAGGGCACCAAGAATACATAATGGAGAAAGGATAGGCTCTTCAATAAATGTTGTTGGGAAATCTGGATAGCTCCATACAGAAGAATGAAACCAGACTGCTATCTTACATCATATAATAAAATTATATTATAATTAAAATATAATTAATTAATTATGATTAATTAATCTTACATCATAAAATAAAATCAAAATAGATTGAAGACTTGGTTGTAAGACCCCAAACTATGAAACTCCCAGAATAATACATAGGGGGAAATTTCCTTAATGTTGGTCTTCACAATGATTTTTTTAATATGACAGCAGAAACAGAAACAGGAGCAGATAAGTGAGACTACATTAAACTAAACAAATAGTCACTGCCTCACTTGCAAGATGTGGATAAACATGAGAAACCTATGGGAAACTGTCTTCTACCGAAGGATACATACACTTTAATTCTACTTAGATTAGTTTTTCTTATTCAGTCTTATTTAAAACTTTTTTTCCATGGTGTATATATATATACAACATAACAGCACTAAGATTTGTCCAAAGTTTGCAAAAGATTCTGTCCTCTTTCACACAACAGTTGCAGAGAAGTGTGAAAGGAGGGGAATTCATGGACACTATGGACAGAAACCAGGCAAAGTATTAGAAGTTTGGCTGGTTCACTTGAAGATGAGGGAGTGAGGCTAGTAATGCTTCTCAAGGAAGAAGGCAACAGCTGTTCTATCTTCTGATTCAGCCCCCTGGCAGAGGTCTATCATGTCTGCCTTAGATCTACTAGGAGAGGACAGTGAAAGGTCTCAGAAGTTTTTACAGTTGGTTCTGGCTCCTATAAGGAACTTTGGGCCTCCCAGGAAGACTTCCTCCAAATAGAAAAACTACCATGGGAATCTACAGATGAGGCATTGACTAGTCTTTAGGCTCTTATTGTCTGAGATTGGGTTTAAAATTCTGGTGAAGATGACCCACTGGAGAATGAGAAATTGACTGAATCAAAGCTAGGTAGATTCTTACAGTCAACCCTACTGCCCTGGAAAATTCGCCTCATGTTGAAACCAGGTGAGAATGTAAGAGATGTTGTCTTGGTGATGGGGCAACAAAAGCCCTGGATTAAGGTGAAATCCTCAAAGAAGGTCACTGTTATGCAAATCAAGCCCCTGTATCCAGCAGGTACAAACCCATTAGCTTTAGCCAGGAAGCCGCACTGGTTATAACTAGTGTGAAGGGGTCCCCAAAGTTGAAATCAATGGTGTCAGCCATAGAGAACTTTGCTGCTTGATGTAGAGTGTTGGGCGGATTGAAAACAGTGAAGTTTGGTTGGTTGCATCATGAGCTGTTGCTATGCTGCTCAATTGCAAAGCCCTTTGTCTTTAATAGCATAGACCCACTCCCTCCCTCTATGTCCCCAGTCTCTCCCTCCAATACCCTAAACTTGCCCACTTTTAGGAAAAAAAATATTTAGAATTGGGGCCAAGATTTTACTTACCCTGAGTGGAACTGAAAACCTTATGCACCCATTGAAGGGGAATTTGGGAGAAGTGAGGGATTCAAACCATTATGGCTCTATTGGATACTGATGCCCAGTCACTATCCTACCGGATCTGAGGAAGGAAAAGGCCCTCAGATCTAGCTAATAGTATTTAGGCATGGTTGACAAGGGGGAAGGAAATCTAATCAATGGGGTCCATTAGGCCAATTTAATGTACTGTCATTTTTGCTTCCTCATCTGAATGTATAGTAGGAATTGGTGTGTTATATCTTCATCCCATAAGTGCCAGAGATGATTTTTTACATTGGGAAGAGCAACATAGACAGAAACACTAGTTGTCTTGGTCAGTTCAGGATGCTATAACAGAATAATACAGACTGGGTGATTTATAAACAACACAAATGAGTCTGGCAAGTCCAAGATCAAGGTGCTAACAGATTCATTGTCTGGTGAGGACCCACATTCTGGTTCATAGATGATCATCTTCTTGCTGTGTCCTCACCTGGAAGAAGGGGCAAGGGAGCTCTCTGAGGTCTCTTTTATAAGGGCACTTATTTCATTCATGAGGGCACCACCCTCATGACCTAATCACTTCCCAAAGGCCCTACCTCCTAAAACTATTACCTTGGGGGTTAGATTTCAACATATAAATTTTGTGAAAACACAGAAATATAGTCTATAGTAGAGGTATAAATAGTTTTTCAGTCTAGCTCTTATGATTCACCAGAAGCTAACAAACCCCCCAGGAAGAGAAAGGGAAATCACAGCCTTGATTAAAGACCTAAAGACATACGAGATCTCAAAATGACAGCCCTTAATGACCAGTAAAAAAAAAAAAAAAGACTAACAAAAGTTAAAGGCTTATAGAAGATTATTACCAACTGATTTCAATTGTTGCTCCCAAAGCCCAGGCTGTTTCAGACATAGTGATTGCAACTGAATCCATTACACAGGCTGATGACAGGTGGTATGCAGTCTTAGATGTCACAAACATGTTCTGTGCCATCTTACTGACATTTGAGGAGCAAGGTCAATTCGCATTCAAGTAGCAAGACCTCCTATATATGTTTATAGTATCCCCCAGGGATATATCTCTAAGCTCCCATGCCATTTGCCACCAGTTGGTGAGTCAGGATTTAGCATAAGTTCCTCTACCTTCCATGTCCAAAGCTTTTACTATATGGATGATGCCTTATTGGTAAGTCAAAAGCCTCAGGCTCAGTGACCTTGACAGTTAAGCTATCATACCATGGAGGTAACCAGGAGGAGTGGCTGATAAACCTGAAAAAATTCAGGGCCCTTCTCACCGGCTAAAGTTTCTTGAGACTAAATGAGTGGATTTGTAAAACTCAATCCCTGTGGCAATCAGGGAAAAATGGCTCCCTCTTTGGCCCTCTAAACCAAACAGGAAGCCCAGCAGCTCATGGGACTCTTTGGGTACTGGAGATGGTATGTGGCTCATAAAGGCATGCTATGTGGCTTTTTATATCAGCCAAACTGCTCGTCAGCATCCTTTGAATGGGGCTTATGCCAACAGACCACGTTTGAAGCTGTCTTACAAGCTATGGCGTGCATTCTACCTTTAGGGTCCTATAAATGTAATGATTATGATGGATGATTTTGCTGATTAAAGTTTCTGGCAAAGAGAGGCAGCCTCCCCCCCAGAAATTCTCCTTGGGGTTTTGGGCTAATCACCTCCCTGACATGGCTGCTAGAAACAACCCTTTAGAAAAGTATTAATAGCTATTCGTTTGCTCCTAGGCTCTTATAAAAACTGAACTCCTGACCCATGGAGGCTTTGTGACTCTCCAACCTGATACTGCCATTAGGTCAACTTGACTTCCATGACTAATAAGGTGGGATGGGTCCAATAAGCTTCACTTGTAGAAAGGAAATGGTATATTCAAGAAAATAGCCTGCCTGGCCCAAACAGGATCTCAACATTAAAGGAAACAGTGACAGCTATCCCTTTGGGAGGTAATTTATCCCCCACTCTGTTGCTGGAAATAAAGCTAATGGGACCCTTGACTCACAGAAGTTCCTTAAATGCCTGGGCCTGTTTCACTGATGGTTTGAACTGAAACTCAGTGGTGTCTGCTGGGATGCGGCAGCTGTTCAACTTCACCACCAGCCATACAGAACCAAATATGAAGATGGCTCCACTTAGTGGGGCAGAACTCAAGGCCATTCTCATAGCTCTGACCAATATTCCCTTTGATGGACCTTGTTCTGTTTTCACTGACTTCTTGGCTATTGCCAATGGCCTAGTTGCCTGGTCTGCCACTTGGAAAACAATAGATCAAAGATATCCCTCTTTGTGGCCATATACTGTGGAAGCAAATCATGACTTCTGATCAGACCATCTGGGTCACTCATGTCAATGTCCATGGAAAGGCCAGATGAGACCATCTGAAAATCAAGCTGCTAATCAAGGCCACACTGCCCAGATGATCACCACTGCAGTTGAGATCAGACATGGCAACACATTCACCCTCGCAGATTGCATACAAAATAAACATCCGCTTCTATGGCAGAGGCTGCCCCTTCCTGCCAGTCTCATGACGCTTGTCAAAAGCTGACCCGTTTGTCTCACAATGAGAGAGGCTACATTACACGAGGCACTGACTCCATCTGGTCCCAGAAGATTTACACTGGACCTTTGACACCCCCCCACCCCAGGTCTATCAGTGGGGATTCACTGATGTTGACACTTTTTCAGGCTACTGTCCTGCAGTTCCAGTCTGATCAGCTGAGTCCAAACCAATCACTGTGGCCCTTGAAGCTAACCTGTGTCATGTGATCAGCTCCCCAGATATTTGCAGGCTGACAATAATGCCCCTTTTGTGGATAAAGCCACATACAATGGACTGATTGTCAAGGTATTCCATTATCTCCCCATGCTTCTGTCACCCACAGGCATCTGGTAGGGTTTTAACCAGCCTCCTAAAAATCAACGTAAAAAGGTTCCTGACTCTATTTCCCTCACCTCTTCCTGGTCTGTACACCTTTGTAAGGCAGTTTGGTCACTGAGGGCAGTTTGCCCCAAAACGGGATCATCCAGTTGCTTCTTAGATGTGTGTGTGCTCAGTTGTATCCGACTCTTTGCAACCCCACAGACTGTAACCCACTGGGCTCCTCTGTCCATGGGATTCTCCAGGCAACGATACTGGAGTGGGTTGCCATTTCTTCCTCCAGGGGATCTTCCTGACCCAGGGATGGAACCCCTGTCTCTTAACATCTACATTGGCAGGCAGGTTCTTTACCACTGTGTCACCTGGGAAGCCCCACTTCTTAGGTACTCAAGGTCAACTTTTGAAAAGTTAGAACTCCATCCTGATCATCTCTAGGCATGGTGCTTCTTTTTTTCCCTAGTGGCAACCCCAAGCCAGCCTAGTTGATACACTCCTTGGATGGCAACTAAGTCTATTAAGGGCCAAGAGGACTGAAACAATTTTGGTTCAGCTATCTGGATTCTCTGTTGCACTGCCATGGTCTAGATCATAAAGATAATGACCACATGATTGAGTAGACTTCACTGAGCCTTCCTACCGTGACCCACATGGGCCAAAGTAGGAGGATATAATAGGTCTAAGTTTTTTTAATGTTTTTTAAAAATTATATATTTATGTATGGCTGTGCTGGGTCTTTGCAGCTGTGCACAGGCTTTCTCTAGTTGTGGCGATTGGGGCTAATCTCTAGTTGTGGTGTGAGGGCTTCACATTGCAGTGGCTTCTCTTGTTGCAGAGTACGGGCTCGAGGGTGTGCAGGCTTCAGTGGTTGCAGCATGTGGGCTCAGTAGTTGTGACTCACGAACTTAGTTGTCCAGCGGCATCTGGAATCTTCCCGGAACAGGGCTCTAACCCGTGTTCCCTGCCTCACCAGGTGGATTCTCAACCACTGGACCACCAGGGAAGTCTAGGTCTAAGTTTTATTTTTAAAAAACCCTTGTCCCTCTTGCACCTGATCTCTGTGGACCATAGGTTTGGTTATGAGTGATAGATGATCGGAAAAAGGTGAAGTTGTGGCTGCTGAAATGAGCCACATCAATTTTGTGGAGAACAACACCAGCACTTGGGGAGGGAGTGCCTCAGATGCCAAGATGAGCAGAGGAAGGAAGGACACTTAATTACCTTTTGACTTTTAGAACCATCCCTGGAGGCTTCCTCATGAAGGAAAATGTCCCCAGTGTGGCTTTCCTTAACTGTTTTGGCTTCACACTTTATATTTTGGCCCTAGCCCTGGTGGCTTAGATGGTAAAGAATCTATCTGCAATGTAGGAGACCTGGGTTTGATCCCTGGGTTGGCAAGATCCCCTGGAGTAGGAAATGGCAACCCATTCCAGTATGCTTGCCTGGAGAATTCTGTGGATAGAGGAGCCAGGCAGGCTACAGTCCATGGGGTTGCAAAGAGTTGGACACGACTGAGCGACTAACACTTATATTTTAACTGACTGCTGGGTTTACTGTTTTCTGCTAGTCAGCTCTGGCCACAGTTTGATCACCATTGCCCTTAATCTTACTGATAAGTCTATAAAAAACACCAGAGCGGGCCCAAGCTGCTAAAACCTCCCACAAAACACCTGTCAGCACCTCAGATAGCTTTCCCCAACTTCGTCTTTATAGGCACGACTCTTTCCATGGAGGGTACAAATATCATTCAGCTGGTGGTGTGGACAAATGGAACAGATTGGACAACTGCCCTCAGACTAGCTTCCCCAAAATGAGGACTAGACTCGGTTATTCAAACACAGTTGGTATACCTGAGGTGTACCACGTGTCTGGGAAGCCACATTGGAGACATTTAATCTCTATTCCCCTGCTGATGTAAGTCCCACTTGGGAGTGCTGACAATTGTCAGCCTTAGATTGACAAGTGTCCTCACTATATCCCTTTGTTGGTGGGTAGAATGATGGTCCATCCTTTCACCGATAGAGCTCTTTATCTCTTATCCCTGCCATGCTTCTGATTTGTTGAGAACAATAAATTCTCCATCAGTGTGAGCTTACCACTTTGGTTTTAGCTTTCACTTTGTTCCTTCTTCCCTTTCCAGATTTAATTATCTTATCTCAGCTATGCATTCTAAAGGATATTTGTTTGATTTTATCCAGAATTCCCATGTGTGTGTAGCTGAGAGCAGATATCTAGGACAACTGGCACACCATACGTGAACAGAAATACCCTTTCTGGTTTACTTGTTTCCTCTATTCCATAGAGCTTAGTTCTGTTCTGTACTCCTTTGCTTCTGCCAATGCACAGCTCCTGCTTCTTTGGAACTTGAGTTATTTTCTTCCCCGAATGGTCCCGGAACTAATTCATGGTCTCTCTCTAGACATGTGCTCATCTTGTTTCCTTTGCCATTTTTTTTCCCATATTTTCTAAAAAGAACTAGTATGTTAGAACCAATTTGGTGTTTGGGACCAGGCTACATCAGTGGTTCCTGGACTCACTGGTCAGGTGCCCATCCTGGCTCAGTCAGTTATGACCATAACAGGGGTAGGGAAATGGGGTACACTGAGTCACATGGAGCACAGTATGGGGCAAGTTTCACAGCAGGAGGTGAAGGGAGGGGAGTTTCCCTTAGAAGAAACTGTGGGTGGGGAAGACATTTGATATATAATGGCACCCTACTCCAGTACTCTTGCCTGGAAAATCCCATGGACGGAGGAGCCTGGTGGGCTGCGGTCCATGGGGTCTCTCAGAGTCGGACACGACTGAGCGATTTCACTTTCACTTCTCACTTTCATGCATTGGAGAAGGAAATGGCAACCCACTCCAGTGTTCTTGCCTGGAGAATCCCAGGGACGGGAGCCTGCTGGGCCGCCGTCTATGGGGTCGCACAGAGTCGGACACGACTGAAGCGACTTAGCAGCAGCAGCAGCAGCAGCAGCAGAGGTTCTAGAGAATAGAACAAGTGATTAATATATCTGCCTTTTTGGAACCATCATCCCCTCTTTCTGGAGGTAGAGGAATCAAGACTACCATAGGTTGGTGAGTTAGACTAGAAAGTAAAGAAACAGACCACCAAGTATGACCAGTCGCAGGAGTCTTTAAACCTTTTGCTAGGAATCCCTTAAACTAAACTAAAAACAAACAAATGAATAAAAAACCCAAGCCAAACAAAACAACTTACTCTTTCACACATTCAGAAGTTATCTAATATTTTTAATCTTCATTGTGGGTTTAAACAGTTGTAAATTATGTGTGTTAGTTATGGTTAAAGGCTATGTGCTGTTAAAAAAAAGAGATTGCCAGTATTTAGGAACTTCATTTAAAGAATAAAGTTTATTTCTTTTTTATATAGTGGTTCCAAGTTTCAGGCTGGTAATGTACTTTGGCATCTTCAACCCATGGCTTCTAAGGTCACTAGTTACTATTGCAGCTAGCAGAGAGAAAGAGAAGAATCCCAGAGTCAGAGAATTTCTTATAGGTAAGGGAAGCTGAAGTTCCATTACTACTCACATTCCATTGGTGAACTATTTGTCATATCACCATGGCTTCCTTTTGCTGCAAGGAAGACTGGGAAATGCAGTCCCATGCCAGGCAGCCACATCATAACTATGGCTCTGTTGTTTTGGAGAAAGGGAAAATGGAATTTAATGAGTGTAGCTCCCAATGGTCTCTATAAACATAAACAAAAAAGAGTAGTTATTTGCTCCCTCCCTACCCAATAACTGATGGTGGTATGGGAAGAAGGTAACTATAGTGAAACTCTTACTTAGAAAATAAGGCTTCCCTCATAGCTCAGTCAGTAAAGAATCTGCCTGCAATGCAGGAGACCCTGGTTCAATTCCTGGGTCAGGAAGATCCCCTGGAGAAGGAAATAGCAACCCACTCAAGTATTGTTGCCTGGAGAATCCCATGGACAGAGGAGCCTGGCAGGCTCCATGGGGTCGCAAGAGTCGGACACAACTTAGCAACTAAACAACCAACCGAAATAATCATTGATCCGTAATGATTATTATGTCCATTTAGCAGGTAATGCAAAGACTTCCATCCCTAACTGTACATTAAATTCCTTGACTAGCCTGATTGCCCTGATTCTACTGATGGGGAGAATTTCCATGTGTGTTATCCTCTAGGGAGTCTGGCCTTGTGCTCTGGGAGTTTCTTCTTTGTCCATTATTCCCCATGATCACATATGAAGAGGAAGTTGGAGAAATACTTTTCTTGGGAGCTGTATCACTTTCATAACCTGGTTCTAGCTATTGCAAGTTTTCCCCAAAACTTTCCCATCCTCTTTGTCATCTAGAAAGTTGGTAATGCTGCGTTAGTTAGCATTCTACTGTTGTCACTGGGATTTCTCAAGTCATAGGCACCTGTTTTGAAAGTTTTGATGCTGGTACTTCTTGATCCTAACTTAAGAATTTGAGCCTTCATTAATATCAAATTTATGCCTTGCTGTTCTATGCCTTTTGCAAATACAGTAATTTTTCATGTTAATGGCCAATAGTGGGATAATATTTTGAAAATGTTTTAAATGGCAACTGAACTTAACAGATACAGTATCAACAGTGCATATAACCCAACCAAAGTGATGGCAATATGAATTACTATGGATAAATACCTGCATGTTTCCACAATTTACAGCCATATCAGGACAGATGCTTGGCAAACAGATTGTAATTCACTATCAATTGTAAGATACTTCTGATTTATGGAATGTTAAAATGTTATTTTTTAAAAAAGCATGTCTTAGAATTGACAATCAAAGAGACACAAGCACTTCAGTGTTCATAGCAGTATTATTTACAACAGCCAAGACATGGAAAAAATGTAAGTATCCATCAACAGATGACTATATAAAGAAAATGTGGTATATATATATATATATATGTGTGTGTGTGTGTCTGTGTGTGTGTGTGTGTGTGTATACAATGGAGTATCACCTGGGCATAAAAAGAAGGAAATCCTGCTATTTGTGACAATATGGATGGACCTACCATACTAAGTTAAATAAAGCAGACAGAGAAAGATAAATACTGCATGATTTCACTTATATGTGGAATCTAAAAAATCAAAACAAAACAATAAGATCCAAACTCAGAAAAGATCAGATTTGTGCTTATCAGATTCATTGGGTGGGGTATGGGAAAATTGGATGAGGGTGATTGGCAGATACAAACTTCCAGTTGTAAGATAGATAAGTACTGAGGATGTAATGTACAAAATGATGACTACAGTTAACCCTGCTATATCGTGTACTTTGAAAGTTGCTAAGAGAGTAAATCTAAAAATTCTCATTAAAAGAAAGATTTTCTTCTTTCCTTTCTATCTATGTGAGATGATGGATGTTAACTAAATTTACTATGGTAATCATATCACAATATGTATGTCAAATCATTATGCTGTACACTTTTTTTTATAATTTTATTTATTTTTACTTATTTGTGTAGTTTGCGCTGGGTCTTCATTGCTGCACATGGCTTTCCTCTAGTTGCAGGACATGGAGCTACTCTCTAGTTGCAGTGCATGGGCTGCTCATTGTGGTGCCTTTTCTTATCGCAGAGCATGGGCTCTAGGGCGCATGGGCTTCAGCAATCGCACTGCATGGGCTTTGTTGCCCCATGGCATGTGGAATCTTCCCGGATCAGAGATCCAACCCCTACCCCCTGCATTGGCAGGCAGATTCTTAACCACTGGACTACCTGGGAAGTCCTCTGTACACTTTAAACTTATACAGTCCGTATGTCAGTTATAAGCATACTTCATAGATACTGTGAGTTCAGCTTCAGACCACCACAATAAATAAGTCACAGGAATTTTTTGGCTTCCCATTGCGTGTAACAGTCACATTCCCTGGCCGTCCAGTGGCTAAGACTCCGCACTTCCACTGCAGGGGGCACGAGTTCTATCCCTGGTTGGGGAGCTAAGATCCACCCTCTGGTGGAGGATATTGTCTAGATGTTGGTGACTGCTGATTGATCAAGATGGTGGTAGCTAAAGATTGGGGGTGGCTGTGGCAATTTCTTAAAATAAGACAACAGTGAAGTTTGTCACGTTGATTGACTCTTCCTCTCATGAATGATTTCTCTGTAGCATACAAGGCTGTTTGATAGTATTTTACCAACAGTAGAACTTATTTCAAAATTGGAGTCAAACCTCTCAAACCCTGGTACTGCTTTATCAACTAAGTTTATGTCACATTCTAAATCCTTTGTTGTCATCTTAACAATCTTCACAGCATATCCACCAGGAATAGGTCCCATCTCTAGAAACCACTTTCTTTGCTCATCTGTGAAAAGCAACTCCTCATCTGTTCAAGTTTTATCATGAGATTGCAGCAATTCAGGCACATCTTCAGGTTCCACTTTTTTAGTTTTTTCAAAACTGAAACTTTTAATTTTGTATTGGAGTAACAATGTTGTGACTGAGAAGGCAGTGGCACCCCACTCCAGCCTGGAAAATCCCATGGACAGAGGAGCCTGGTGGGCTGCAGTCCATGGGGTCGCTAAGAGTCGGACACGACTGAGCAACTTCACTTTCACGTCTCACTTTCATGCATTGGAGAAGGAAATGGCAACCCTCCAGTGTTCTTGCCTGGAGAATCCCAGGGACGAGGGAGCCTGGTGGGCTGCCGTCTATGGGGTCGCACAGAGTCGGACACTACTGAAGCGACTTAGCAGCAGCAGCAGCAATGTTGTGATAGTTTCAGGTGAACGACAAGGGACTCAGCCATACATATCCACTCTCCTTCAAACCCCCCTCCCATCCAGGATGGCACATGACATTAATTAGAGTTTCATGTGCTGTGCAATAGGTCCTTGTTGGCTATCCATTTTGAATATAGCAATGTGTACATGACCCTCTCAATCCATTTTTTAAATTGGAGGATAATTGCTTTACCATTTTGTAGTGGTCTCTGCCATACATCAATGTGAATCAGTCATAATTATGTATATATGTGTGTGTGTATATATATATATATATATATATATATATATATCCCCTCCTTTGTGAGCCTCCCTTCCCAGGTTCCACGTCTAATTCTAGTTCTCTTTGTTATTTCCACCACATCTGCTGTTACTTCCTCCACTGAAGTCTTGAATCCTTCAAAGTCATCCATGAGGGCTGGAATCAGTTTCTCCCAAATTCCTGTCAATGTGATATTTTGATCTTTTGTTCTTAATGGCATCTCGAGTAGTTTTCCAGAAGATTTCCAATTGACTCTGCCTAGATCCCATCAGAAGAATCACTATCTATGGCAACTGTAGCCTTGTAAAATGTATTTCATAAATAATAAGGCTTGAAAGTTGAAATGATTCCTTCATCCATGGGTGACAGAGTGTATGTTGTGTTAGCAGGTGAAAAACAGAATTAATATTGTTGTACATCTCCATCAGAACTCTTGGGTGGCTGGGTACATTATCAATGAGCAGTTACATTTTAAAAGAAATCTTTCTTTCTGAGCAATAGGTCTCAACAGCAGGCTTCAAATATTCAGTAAACTGTCTTGTAAAAGATGTACTGTACTCCAGGCGTTGTTGTTCCATTTATAAGGCAGAGGCCGAATAGATTTAGCATAATTTTTAAAGGCCATAGGATTTCCAGAATGGTAAATGAACCCCAGGTGGCTAAGTGGTAAAGAATACACCTGCCAATGTGGAAGACATGGGTTCGATCCCTGAGTGGGGAAGATTCCCTGGAGAAGGAAATGGCAACCCACTGGGAAATTCTATGGACAGAGGAGCCTGGTGGGGTCACAAAAGAGTCGGACACCGCTTAGCGACTAAATAACAACACAAATGAGCATTGACTTCAACTTCAAGTACCAGCTTCCTAAGCCCCTAACAAGAGAGTCAGCCTGTCCTTTGAGGCTTTGAAGCCTGGCATGGACTTCTGTACTTGTGAAAGTCCTAGAAGGCATCTTCTTCCAACAGAAGGCTGTTTTGTCTATACTGAATATCTGTTGTTTAGTGTAACCACTTTCATGAATGATCTTAGATCTCTGGACAATTTGCTGCAGCTTCTCCATCAGCACTTGCTGCTTCGTGGTGTACTTTGTTGTTCTGGAGACAGCCTCCTTCCTTAAACCTCATGAATCAACCTCTGCTAGTTTCACACTTTTCGTCTGCAGCTTCCTCACCTCTCTCAGCCTTCACAGAACTGGAGAGAGTTAGGGCCTTACTCTGGTTTAAGCTTTGGCTTAAGGGAATGTTGTGAGCTGGTTTGATCTTCTATCCAGACTACTAGAACTTTCTCCATATCAGCAATAAGCTTGTTTCACTTTCTTATCATTTGTGTGTTCCCTGGAGCCACAGGTTAATTTTCCTCAAGAATTTGTCCTTTGCATTCAGAACTGTTTGGCACAAGAGGCCAAGTTTGGGGGCTGTCTTGGCTTTCAATGTATCTTCCTCACTAAGCTTAATTATTTCTAGATTTTGATTTAAAGTGAGAGGTGTACTAGGCTTCCTTTCACATGAACACTTAGAGGACACTGTAGGGTTGTTAACTGGTCTAATTTCAATAGTTGTGAGTTGAATAGAGAGGAGAGGAGAGGTTGAGAGACTGGAATGGCCAGTCAGTGAAGCAGTCATTGTTTGATTAGGTTCACCTTCTTATATGGGCAGTTTGTGGCCCCCATAAACAATTATAATAGTAACATCAAAGATCAGGGATCACAGATCACCATAATAAATGAAATAATGGAAAAAAAAAGTTTGAAATATTGTGAGAATTTCCAAAATGTGACTGAGACACACAGTGAACAAATGTTGGAAAATGGTGCCGATAGATTTGCTCCTTGCAGGCAGGTTGCCACAAAACTTCAGTTTGTAAAAGATCTGCAAAGCACAATGAAGTGAAGCACATCACAATGAGCTATCCCCGCATACAGTCAGCCCTCTGTATCCCCGGGTTGTGCATCCATGGCTTCAACCAACTAAGGATCAAAAATACTCAGAGGAGTTCCCTGGTGGTCTGGTGGTTAGGCATTGGTGCTTTTACTGCTGTGGTCTGGGTTCAAACCCTGGTCAGGGAACTGAGACCCTGCAAGCTGTGTGGTGCGGCCAAAAAAAAAAAAAGGAAGAAAGTTCCAAAAAGGAAAACTTTCATTTGCCACATGTAGGCAGTTTTTTACATAGCCTTTACATTGTTTGGTATTATAATTAACCTAGAGATGATTTAAAATATATGGAATATGAATAGGTTATATGTGAATGCTACACCACTTTATGGAAGGAACTTGGAAGCTAAGATGGTAAAGAATCTGCCTGCAATGCAGAAGACCCAGGTTTGATCCCCGGGTCGGGAAGATCCCTTGGAGAAGGGAATGACTACCCACTTCAGTATTCTTGCCTGGAGAATTCCATGGTTGGAGAAGTCCATGGGGTCACAAAGAGTTGAAGACGACTGAACGACTAATACTGAGCAACCACGGAATTTGCTATTCACGGGGATTCTGGAACCAAGGGACTACAGTATCTCAATAAAACTGAAAGAAAAAAAGTACTAATGAAATATGAAAGTAGATTTCTATTCAGTTTGCTTCCAATCACTTTCACATGAAAGTATCTACAACCAAAGTAATTTTCTGGGCAGAATTCTTAGGCCTGCTTTATTCTTTGCTTCCTTATTATCTCCGCCCCTCTTATCTCTTAATGTATGCTAACTTGTTGCCGTCTGGAACAATAGATTTGCTGAGAGGAGGAATGATGACCACAATCTGATCCTTGCCTCCCCACTGGGTCCATTGTTTGTCTTCAGGTTTGACCTAGAGGTCTGGATGAATCTTAAAATAAACTTTGATGAAAAGATGGATCTCTTAGGTCCAGGAGCAGTTGGAATTTCCAATTCTGTGAAGCTTTTAATATAATGACTCTCTCTGTTCCCTTCTACCTCTGCTTGCAAACTGGCTGTTTCATCTTTTTCTTGTAATTCCTTGTTAAAGCAACAAAGAGAAACCACTACACATTAGCATTCTAGTTTTTACCCCAGAGCTACTGGCTTGGTAGGTGGACAGTGCACCTTCCAGGTTAACAGAGTAACAGCTGTGTCACCCAAGCAAACTTGGATCTGCTTGCCTGTGTGGAGTAAAGCCAGTCTACTGAAACCAGGTTGTGGTGAAGTAAAGTGCAGCATTTATTGCAGGGCACCCAGCAAGGATCCCAAGGCAAAACATTTTTAAAGGCCAGGTGAGGCAGGGTGTTTGATGCTGAGGTAACAGGGCCATGTCACAGGGGTTAACATTATCCATCCTTTAGACGCCAGTAGATCTGGGGGCTATGTGCTGATGATCATCAAGTAAGTTAATTTCTTCCATTTGGTGGTGTTTCATAATTTTTAATTAGACAAATTTTATTTTGACCTCACCAAGTGGCTTACAGGATCTTAGTTCCCTAGAGAAGAATTGAACTCTGGGCCCTTGGCAGTGAAAGTGCAGAGTCCCTAACCACTGGGCTGCCAGGGAATTGCCGGGTGGTGATTTTAGCATCTGTAAAACAACTCAGGAAATGTGCATCAGATACCATTACCCAGATACTTCAGAGAGGAGCTAAAGCAGAGGATATGGGGGAGGGGTCTGTCCCAGGAAGGCCCCCATAGGATCCTGCTGGGTTATAGTCATACCCGCTGTCTTGGGGACCCCAGCTTTCTAGCCTGCTCTATTTATTTCGCCATCATTTGCTATCTAGGCATTAAGCAAACGCTGAAAATTTTAGGTTTTTGTTATAGCGGTGCTCTTCTTTCATGGTACCAATTCCTGTCTTCATCACGGAAGGCCTGCTGCTGTAACAAACAGAGCCTCTAAAGTTTAGAGGCTTAAAAAGCAAAGTTTATTTCTCTCATGTCACATTCCGAGCTGAGGATTCACAGTTAGACAAGGACCAGTGTAACACAATAGAAACAGGTCTACACAGTCACAGACATGATACAGAGAAGAGGTAGTCCAGATTGAGGAGAAAGGATGCGCTTTTCAATAAACGATTTGAGAGAACTGGATATCTGTGTGTAAAAAGGAAAAAGAAGAAATCAGACTGTTATCTCACACCACACACAAAAATTAATTCCAGGTAGACTGAAGAGACTAACAAATTTATGAGTCTTTTTTTTTTTCTTTTGTCACAAGCCAGAGCGGGAGATTTATGGCTGGGGGCATTCAGACTTTTTCTCATTCATTTATCTCAGAGGTGGTTTGTGCCAAAAACAAATAGGACTGCTTTGGAGGACTGACACTGCTGTGATCCCCTTGGGCTCTATAGCCTGTGGTTGGGGCTGGGGCCGCAGGCATGAATGAAAGGGGAAACCAAGTGTGCTCCCAGTGACTATACCTACTTCTGCTTTCCCCGCCCCAACCTCAGCAGGAGAGACTTGAATCCACAAAGCCATGTCTGTGTAAGCAGTCACAAGGAAAGCCCTAACAGTTATCTGGAGACAACCATACAGAATAATTTTGATCAGCAAATTCATGTGGGATCAGATCTGGCTTTCTGTACAGCCCAGATTCACTCAATAAATGTCTACCTTCTCCATCTCAGAGATGGAAGAAAGGGGGCAGAGTAAAAGACCACTATTGTCCAAGTTCCTAAACAGTTCAAACTTCTCTCAGTAGGTTAGGGTTGCTGTACCTTCGGTGTTTCTATCTGTTAATTTTCTTTCTGTCTTTTAAATTGTTGATTTATTTATTTTTGGCTGTGCTGGGTCTTCATTGCTGCTCACTGGCTTTCCCTTGTTGCGGGGAGCGGGGGCAAACTCTCTAGTTGCGATGTGCAGGCTTCTCATTGTGGTGGCTTCTCTTGTTGGGGAGCACAGGCTCTGGGCATGTGGGCTTCAGCAGTTGCAGCACGCGGGGCACAGTGGTTGTGGATTGTGGGCTCAAGAGCACAGGCTCAGTGGTTGTGGCGCATGGGCTTAGTTGCCCCATGGCATGTGGAATCTTCCCAAACCAGGGGTCAAACCTGTGTCTCCTGCCTTGCCACTGGGCCACCAGGAAAGCCCTTCTTTCTGTCTTTTAACTGAAGCATTTAACTTCTGAAGAAAGAGACGATGACTCATTTAGAGTCCCAGGCTCTCATGGGAGGGAGGCATCACCGACCTGGTGTTTGGACTAGGGAATTCTGCCTCTGAACCTGGCTCTGGGGAACCACGGCAGAGGTCTGCCAACAGGATTAACTCCTCTTTTGTAGACTTTTTCCACGGCAAGGGGTGCTGTGAAATCAGTATCTGTTGACCTTCAGTTTTGTACTTATTTTCCCTATTATCACCAATTGGAAAAACATAAATGTCATAAGACGAGGACATATTTCTGAAGCCATAGGATTTTTTTCTGAATAATTATAAACCACAGTTCAGTTCAGTTCAGTCACTCAATCGTGTCTGACTCTTTGTGACCCCATGAACCGCAGCTCACCAGGCCTCCCTGTCCATCACCAACTCCCTAAGTCCACACAAAACCATCTCATCCTCTGCCGTCCCCTTCTCCTCCTGCCCTCAATCTTTCCCAGCATCAGGGTCTTTTCAAATGAGTCAGCTCTTCGCATAAGGTGGCCAAAGTATTGGAATGTCACCTTCAACATCAGTCCCTGCAATGAACACCCAGGATTGATCTCCTTTAGGATGGACTGGTTGGATCTCCTTGCAGTCCAAAGGACTCTCAAGAGTCTTCTCCAACACCACAGTTCAAAAGCGTCGATTCTTCGGCGCTCAGCTTTCTTTATAGTCCAATTCTCACATCCATACATGACCACTGGAAAAACCATAGCCTTGACTAGACGGACCTTTGTTGACCAAGTAATATCTCTGCTTTTTAATATGCTGTCTAAGTTGGTCATAACTTTCCTTCCAAGGAGTAAGCATCTTTTAATTTCATGGCTGCAGTCACCATCTGCAGTGATTTTGAAGCCCAAAAAGTAAAGTCAGCCACTGTTTCCACTGTTTCCCCATCTATTTGCCATAAAGTGATGGGACCAGATGCCATGATCTTAGTTTTCTGAATGTTGAGCTTGAAGCCAACTTTTTCACTCTCCTCTTTCACTTTCATCAAGAGGCTCTTTAGTTCTTCTTCACTTTCTGCCATAAGGGTGGTGTCATCTGCATGTCTGAGGTGATTGATATTTCTCCCGGCAATCTTGATTCCAGCTTGTGTTTCTTCCAGTCCAGCATTTCTCATGATGTACTCTGCACATAAGTTAAATAAGCAGGGTGACAATATACAGCCTTGATGTACTCCTTTCCCAATTTGGAACCAGTCTGTTGTTCCATGTCCAGTTCTAACTGTTGCTTCCTGACCTGCATACAGGTTTCTCAAGAGGTAGGTCAGGTGGTCTGGTATTCCCATCTCTTTCAGAATTTTCCACAGTTTATTGTGATCCACGTAAAGCAGAAATAGATGTTTTTCTGGAACTCTCTTGCTTTTCCCATGATCCAGCGGATGTTGGCAATTTAATCTCTGGTTCCTCTGCCTTTTCTAAAACCACCTTAAACATCTTGAAGTTCATGGTTCATGTATTGCTGAAGCCTGACTTGGAGAATTTTGAGCATTATTTACTAGCGTGTGAGATGAGTGCAATTGTGCAGTAGTTTGAGCATTCTTTGGCATTGCCTTTCATTGGGATTGGAATGAAAACTGACCTTTTCCAGTCCTGTGGCCACTGCTGAGTTTTCCAAATTTGCTGGCATATAAAGTGCAGCACTTGCACAGCATCATCTTTCAGGATTTGAAATAGCTCCACTGGAATTCCGTCACCTCCACTAGCTTTGTTCGTAGTGATATTTCCTAAGGTCCACTTGACTTCTCATTCCAGGATGTCTGGCTCTAGGTGAGTGTGAGTGATCACACCATCATGATTATCTGGGTTGTGAAGATCTTTTTTGTACAGTTCTTCTGTGTATTCTTGCCACCTCTTCTTAATATCTTCTGCTTCTGTTAGTTCCATACCATTTCTGTCCTTTATCAAGCCCGTCTTTGCATGAAATGTCCCCTTGCTATCTCTAATTTTCTGGAAGAGATCTCTAGTCTTTCCCATTCTGTTGTTTTCCTCTATTTCTTTGCATTGATCACTGAGGAAGGCTTTCTTATCTCTTCATGCTATTCTTTGGAACTCTGCATTCAAATGCCTATATCTTTCCTTTTCTCCTTTGCCTTTCACTTCTCTTCTTTTCACAACTATTTGTAAGGCCTCCTCAGACAGCCATTTTGGTTTTTTGCATTTCTTTTTCTTGGGGATGGTCTTGATTCCTGTCTCCTGTAAAATATCACAAACCTCTGTCCATAGTTCATCAGGCACTGTGTCTATCAGATCTAGTCCCTTAAATCTATTTCTCACTTCCACTGTATAGTCATAAGGGATTTGATTTAGGTCATTCCTGAATGGTCTAGTGGTTTTCCCCACTTTGTTCAATTTAAGTCTGAATTTGGCAATAAGGAGTTCATGATCTGAGCCACAGTCAGCTCCCAGTCTTGTTTTTGCTGACTGTATAGAGCTTCTCCATCTTTGGCTGCAAAGAATATAATCAATCTGATTTTGGTGTTGACCATCTGGTGATGTCCATGTGTAAAGTCTTCTCTTGTGTTGTTGGAAAAGGGTCTTTGCTATGACCATGTGGCTTATGAGCCACATCATAAGCCACAACAGCAATAATAGTAATAACAATCTGCTAAATGCCTGAAATAATTATCTCATGGATATGAAAAGGCATTGGAGAAGGAAATGGCAACCCCCTCCAGTGTTCTTGCCTGGAGAATCCCAGGGACGGGGAGCCTGGCGGGCTGCCGTCTATGGGGTCGCACAGAGTTGGACATGACTGAAGCAACTTAGGAGCAGCAGCAGCAGAGGGAACCTGAAGATAAGAAAGGTGGGGGATTGAAATTCATATAGATCTCAGCAATAGTGGAAAGACATTGAGTTCAGCAGTGTGAGCTGCAGTGTTAACTTTGGACACAAGGAGCAAAGTCCCAGGGGGCAGTGTTTGTTTCTTAGGGCCTTGAGATTCTTCCCACTCCATGGTGCTCCTTGGCCTGGAGGGTGGTACTAGCTGATTACAAATCTGTAAGCTACATTGAGCCGTGTATCCTCTGATGTCACTGGCTGGGAATTATGGGAGAAGGGAGCAGGGCCTCTCTCTTGAGTGTTTTGGGATAAGGGAGAATGGAGCCTCTGTGTACTTTGTTCACGCAATGACCCAGCTATCTGAAACAAGGGAATTTTGTTTCTCAGTCCACTGATCTATCATGTAGGGAGAGGAGGAAGAGGAAAATGGACAAAATATAGATTTAGGAAGATTATTAGGACCCCGACACATACATGCAGATCAAAGTGATTTAGTACAGAGTTGAGTCAGGAGGAAGAGTAAGAGGCTACAGGGAAGTCCAAGGGCTCATGTTCCCAATGCCTAGGAGACTTCACTCAGGGCAGGGCACTGACCTTCCTGGGTCACCTGGGGATCACCCAGGAAATCCCAGCTTTGGTGAAGTAGGCATTTTCCCCATAGCCTCCTCCATTTGCTATCTGATATCTCAAGTCTCCACAGATAGGGTGTTTATATCTTTAGTTTTAAGACTCCATCCCAGTTCCCTGGTTAAAATGACTGCCAACCTTTTTCTCCCTGGTACAGATGTCGTGTCACGCGTTGTGCCAAGTTGCTTCAGTCGTGTCCGACTCTTTGTGACCTTATGGACTGTAGCCCTCCAGGCTCCTCTGTCCATGGGATTCTCCAGGCAAGAATACTGGAGCAGGTTGCCATTTCCTCCTCCAAGGGATCTTCTTGACCCAGAGATGGAACCTGCTTCTCTGACATCTCCTGCATTGGCAGGGGGGTTCTTTACTGCTAGCGCCACTTGAGAAGCCCCCATGAGGAGTTCACAAAGGCAGACTTCACTGGGAATAAAAGATCAAGATACATGAAGGTGTGGATGCATCTTCTCCTGGGGAAGATGGAGACAGAATCACCTTAGGGAAAGATTGAAGAAGGGGAGGTTGTCAATCAAAGCCAACTCCACATTTTGATTAGGACTGGCTCTGGCAACTAAGTATGGTGGAATGATCAGTGGGTCAGAAATGCCACGGAATGAATGCCCCAGGAACAGCCCCAGCCAACGGGGGATGGGAATTTGGTGATAAATACTGTATAAGCAGCATCCACCTGGGCCATTCTCCCTTGTCCTGTGAGATATAGGGGCTGCCAGCTGTGCCACAAGTGACACATTCCTTTCCCTCCAGCCCTATCTTCTGGCAGCTTCCATGAGTATGAATCTAACTTAATAGCTTACAAGTAGGGCAGAACCTCAGACCCTTCACATTTTGTTGCTATATATTTTTTTCTGGAACTTCTCCAGGAAGCACTTATTATTTTAAATAAATGAATGAATGACCCTTATAACTTCTTGGCAAGACCATACCCTTTATTGGCTTCCTGCCCCTTCCTGTCTCACTTCCTCATTCCCACACTGATATTTTCTAGGTTTACCTCCCAAATAAACAACTGGCACTCAAATTCTTGACTTGTGTGTGGGGGGTCTTCTTAGACAACACAAGGGAAGACAATATGTTCTACAGATGTTTGTACAACCACCCTCCACACTCCCCACCCTAGTCTGGAAGAGAGATTAATACAAGTTTGTACTACATTTAGTGGACTGGGAGACAGTGTGAGGAAGGAGAAGAAGGGAAAGCCTGAGGATTTTTATGTATTTCCTGCTTGCAGGGAAAGCTGTTCTCTTCCTAAGCCTCATTGCTGTCTCCCTTCCCTCCTCACAACCTTTGGATGCCCTTTTCCTTTCTTTCCATTGATTTAATTCCCAAATAACATATTCATTTAATGACTGTGAAATAGTTTAGACCCCATGGATAATGGAGTGGAATGACTGATGTAGAATATGGTACATTTTTCTGAACAATGAATTACAGTAATAAACATTCATCAAATACTGAATAGGAAACACTTCAAAACATTTAGTTTAAACAAGCATTCTGGTAATAGGTGCAACTAAATAACAGACAGGGTCAAATTAAAGTGCAAAATAGCAACTAGACAAAAAAAAAAAAAAAGACAAAGGATGGATCAGTGGGGGCCTTAAAGATAACATGGAATTGGATTCAAAATGTTTTTCTTTCACATGCATAATAAAACATGCTATTCATATTCAAGTATTCTGCAAAATGTAATGAGGAAAGCAAATCAAATTTTAAATAATGATGCTTTTAGAGGCAGTGGGACCTTTTAAAAAATACAAAGTAAAATCAATTACTGTTTTGAGATGACCTTTTAAATTTTAGCAATCCTTTCCTTCCTACCTAAAAAGTCCTCTTTTTCTTCCTCAACCCTCTGTCTGTTGAAACCCTACACAGCTTTCATGGAACCAGCTTAAGTGCCCTCCTCCTCCAGAGACCCCTCATGGTGTTTATTATCTTTACTATTCATTTTGGCACTTAATGATAATAGCTACCCTTTAGTGAACATTTATTTTGTGCCAAGTTGTGAACGAAATCTTCTGGGATGATTACCTCACAAAGCACAATAATCCTTAAAGTAGCTACTCTCATTATCAGAGTTTACATAAAAGGAAATGAAGGCTCTGAGATGCTGAGTAATTTGTTCAAGATAACAAAGTGAATTGCAGAGTTAGGATTCTACTCTGGGCCTTTTTCATTCAGAGGGCCACTATGCTATATTGCCCCTGCCCCACATCATAGAGCATTTTGAATTGGTGATTGACACATGTGACACTCCTCTCCTTGGGTTATATATTTCCCAGGTTAGACATTCTGGAACACTTCCCTGTGATGCTACTATGATTATGTGTCATATTTTACTAACAGACATTTTTTACATAAATAATGTGACCTATCTGTTCTATTTATACATTTAAGAATTGACAGTTATGCTCAAAATGATCCATAATATTACTGCAATTTACATCACAGAGTGTTCTGCCTATGTTTTCCTCTAGGAGTATGATGATGTCAGGTATTCCATTTAAGTCTTTTTTTTTTTATTGGAAAAGTTTATTGAGGCTTAACATTCAGTGAAATACACCGATTTTAATACACTTTTGATCATTTTTGACAAGTGAACCCCCAATCAAGATACAGAACATTTTCACCCTAAAAAGTTGGTTTTTTTTTATGTGTGCCAGCAATCAGTCAGCGGCCCTAGAAGGAGCCCCTTGATCTGGTATCTGTTACTGTGGCAAGGACTTCATACAAATGGAATAAATCAGTGTATACTCTTTAGTGCCTGACTCCTTTTATTAAGCTTAATATTTTAAAGATTCATTCAGTTTGTTGCATGTATTGGTAATTTGTTACAGGCATACCTCATTTTATTGTGTTTCATTTTATTGTGCTTTGGAAGTATTACTCTTTTTTTCCCTCACAAATTAAAGATTTGTGGCAACCTTGTGTTGAGCAATCTATTGGCACCATTTACCATTTTTTCAACAGCATTTGCTTACTTCAGATTTCTGGGTCACATTTTGGTAATTCTCATAGTAGTTGAAACTTTTTCATTATCGTTATAGTTGTTATGGTGATCTGTGATCAGTGATCTTTGATGTTACAATTGAAATTTTTTTGAGGCTCCAAGAACCATGCTCATATAAGACAGTGAACTGAATAGATAAATTCTGTATGTGTTCTGACTGTTCATGGATCAGGCTGTTCCCTCATCTTTCTCCCCCTCCTTGGGCTTCCTTGTTCCCTGAGATGCAATATTGATATTAAGCCAATTAATAACCCTATTCTGACAAAGGAAGATTCACATGTCTTTCAATTTAAATCAAAAGCTAGAAATGATTAAGCTTAGTGAGGTGGGGGGTGGTGGTTCTTGCTAAGTTGTGTCCAACTCTTGTGACTCCATGGACTGTAGCCCACCATGTCCCTCTGTCCATGAAATTTCCCAGGCAAGAATACTGGAGTGGGTTGCCATTTCCTTCTCCATCCATTTAAGTCTTTAATTCATTTTCAGTTTATTTTTGTATATGATGTGAGAAAATGTTCTAATTTCATTCTTTCACATGTAGCTGTCCAATTTTCACAGCACCACTTATTGAAGAAACTGTCTTTTCTCCTCTGTGTATTCTTGCCTTGTTTGTCAAAGATTAATTGACCATAACTGTATGCATTTGTTTCTGGGCTGTCTATCCTGCTCCATTTCTTGTCTGTTTTTGTGACCATACCATACTCTTTTGATTACTAAAGCTTTGTATAATGGTCTGAAATCAGGGAGTATCATTCTTCCAGCTCTGTTTTTCTTTCTCAAGACTATTTTGGCTATTTGGGCCTTTTGTGTTTCCATATAAATGTTTAAATTATTTGTTCTAGTTCTGTGAAAAATGCCATTGGTATTTTTATAGGAATTGCATTGAATCTGTAGATCGCTGTGGATAGTATTGTCATTTTAATAATATTGACCCTTCCAATCAAAGAGCACAGTATATCTGTCCATCTCTGTTATCTTCAATTTTTTTCATCAGTGTCTTATAGTTTTCGGAGTACAGATCTTTTGTCTCCTTAGATAGGTTTATTCCTAGGTATTTTATTCTTTTTGGTATAAATGCGATTGTTTCCTTAATTTTTCTTTCTGATATTTTGTCACTTGTGTATAGAAGTACAACAGATTTCCATACATTAATTTTGTATCCTGCAACATTACTAAATTTGTTGATGAGCTCTAATAGTTTTCCAGTGGTGTCTTTAGGATTTTCTATGTATAGTATCATATCATCTGAAAACAGTGATAATTTTACTTCTTCCTTACCAATTTAGATTCTTTTTATTTCTTTTTTCTTTAATTGCTGTGACTAGCACTTCTAAGTCTATGCTGAATAAAAGCAGCAAGAGTGGGCATCCTTATCTTGTTCCTGATTTTAGAGGAAATGCTTTCAGCTTTTCACCATTCAGTATGAATATTAGCTGTGGATTTGCTGTCTATGGCCTTTATTATGTTGAGGCATGTTCCCTCTATGCCCACTTTCTGGAGAGTCTTAAATGGATGCTGAATTTTATCAAAAGCTTTTTCTGCATCTATTGAGGCTATCTAAATGGCTTTCATTCTTCAATTTGTTAATGCGGTTCTACATCTATGTTCATCAGTGATATTAGCCTGTAATTTTCTTTTTAAACAAAGTATTTATCTGTTTATTTATTTATTTGGCTGCCCTGGGTCTTAGTTGCAGCACTCAGGATCTTAATTGTATCATGTAGGATATTTCTTTGTAGCACAGGACTCTCTAGTTGCAGTACACGGCTTAGTTGCTCTGTAGCGCATGGGATCTCAGTTCCCCAACAACGGACTGAACCCATGTCCTGTGCATTGCAAGGTGGATTCTAACCACTGGACCACCAGGGAAGTACCTGTAATTTTCTTTTTTTGTGATATCTTTGTGTAGTTTGGGTATCAGGGTGGTGGTGGCTTCATAGGATGAGTTCAGAAGTATTCCTTCCTCTGTGATTTGTTGGAACAGTTTCAGAAGGATAGGTGTTAGCTCTTCTTTAAATATTTAGTAGAATTCACCTGTGAAGCTATCTGGACTTGGACTTTTGTTCATTGGGAATCTTTTAATTACAGATTCCATTTCAGGACTGGTAATTGATAATGTTCATATTTTCTATTTCTTCCTAGTTCTGCCTTGGGAGATTGTACCTTTCTAAGAATTTGTCCATTTCTTCTAGGTTGTCCATTTTGTTGGTGTTTAGTTGTTTGTAGTAGTCTCTTATGATTCTTACTACGTCTGTGGTATTGGTTGTAACTTCTCCTTTTTCATTTCATCTCCATTTTTTTCATGATGAGTATGGCTAAAACAGGACTTTATGGATATTGCCACAACATGATTTTATACACACACCTATTTTCCCAAAGGACCACATCTTACTGAATAAGGAAATGATAGAAGCTTTCATGCTAAAGTGAAAGAGGACGAAGCCAAGGAGGTCCATTGTCTCCATGAGTTTTAAACCTTGCATTGGAGGTATTAGCCAATGCAGTTAGAGAGTAAAAATCAAATAGAGGGCATAATAATGGGAAAGGAAGAGGTAAAATCTATCCTTTTAGGGGGGCAGCTGATATTATATATCTGAAAAACCCAAAAGAGTGAAAAAAATAGAAGAAACAAGAAAATTCATTTAAATAGCAGGATATTAATTTAGCCTGCAGAGATCAAAAGCCTTTATACACACACATACAAACACACACACACACACACTCAAGTAATAACCAGTTAGAAGAAATAATGAAAGAGAAGACACCATTTATAATAGCAAAATAAAAGTAAAGTGCCTGGGCATAAACATAAAGAGAAATGTGAAAAATCTTTATGAAGAAACTATAAAACACTCCTAAAATATCCAAAGAGTACAAAGGCATGGCATGTTCATTGATAGGAAAATGTAAGAGCATGAAGATGTGAATTCTTTACAAGCTAATCTATAAATTCAACACAATCTCAATATAATTTCATCAGTCTTTTTCCTTAGAGCTAGCAATGTTGTGGAGAAGGCAATGGCGACCCACTCCAGTACTCTTGCCTGGAAAATCCCATGGACGGAGGAGCCTGGTGAGCTGCAGTCCATGGGGTCGCAAAGAGTAGGACACGACTGAGCAACTTCACTTTTACTTTTCACTTTCATGCATTGGAGAAGGAAATGGCAACCCACTCCAGTGTTCTTGCCTGGAGAATCCCAGGGACGGGGGAGCCTGGTAGGCTGCCGTCTATGGGGTCACACAGAGTCAGACATGACTGAAGCGACTTAGCAGCAGCAGCAATGTTGATTATCAAGTTCATTTAGAAGAATGAATAAGCAGGAATAGATATCCCTTAATAAAAAAAGCAATGAAAATAGCTAGCTCTAACAAATATGAAGATATATTATAAAGCTTTTATAATTAAAATAGCATGAAATCAGCACATGAGTAGACAAATACAATAGAATATTAAAAATCCAGAAACAGGCTCCCATGAATAATTAGTATATGGGAAAGGCTTATCTCAATCATAGGAAAAGAAACATTTTCTAATAAGTGGCATTGGAACAATTGACTAGCCATATGGGAAAAGATAAAATTTTACTTATTCCTCACACTGAATAAATTCCATATAGATAAAAGTTCTCAGTGTGAAAAATGAAAGTATGCAAATAATAAGAGAAAATATGACTGAATTCCTTACAGCCTAAGAGTGGGAAAACTTTTGTAACTATAATTTAAAATTTAGAAGCAATAAGGAAAAAGATAGATACATTTGATCAAATAAAAGTAAAAAAGTTTTGCATGCAGAAAAAAAAAGCAAGTAAAATGACAAATGAATTGGTAAAATAAAAGATTTGCAACTTATGTTTTAATCAAGAGGTAAACATCTTTAACAAGTAATGAGCTTAAAACTGAGATGAAAACAACAAAACCCAACAGAAAAATTGGTAAGATATATGTGCAGCTAACTCACAGAAAAAGAAAAGAAAATAGCCCTTAAATATTGAAAAAAGAAACAACTTCACTCATAGTAAGAGAAATTCAATTTGAAACTCTAGAGATAGCATTTCTAACCTAAAGACTGGCAAAAATTGTCAAGTTTGACAGCATATGCTGTGGGCTGCCTAATCTCCCTGAGCAGTCGTCCGTTTTGAGTGCACAGCATTGGTTTCTGCTGCTGGAAGTCTAGGTATTCAGCAGCGACTGGCCATAGTGAAAGGAAATCCATGTTGTTGGGAGGCATCCATGTTGTTGGGAGGCCATGTGGAGCCTTCAACACCGCCACCATAACCACTTTGTTCATAGGCACTAGAGTGGTCAAGGAAAGAAGCTGGTGACATCCAAGGGACCAGTCATCCCATGTACATAGTGGATGCTCTGTGGGGGTCATTAATGCAAGACACACAAAAATGGCCCTCTGAGCCCCTCTCATGCTTTCGCGTATATGCCTCTCGCCCAGAACAGGGTGTGTATCTTTAGCAACCTTCTTCTAGCCTGATGTTTACAATTTTCTCAATCAAGGTTCTTAGTTATAGACAACAGTTTTATAGACAACACGCAGAAAAAGGTTGGATAAAAGTCAGTCAGAAATAAGGCAGCCATGACGATGGACTCAGTAAAAATATGCAAATACCCCATGGGAAAATTATACTCGAAACACTACCAACACTGAAATTTGTGTTAAGTAAGCCAATTTACAGTATCTGCCCAACCATGAAAGTTACTATTTCTTTTTCAGGACATTTAAAGAGCATAATTAACTATAAAAATCCCACTAAAGTTTCTAGATTAAAGTATAATAATTGTCAACTATCCACATACAAATCTTAATACCTTCAATACAATATCCAGTGTCTTTAATATATCCTAGCACTTAACGCGGAGAAGGCGATGGCACCCCACACCAGTACTCTTGCCTGGAAAATCCCATGGACAGAGGAGCCTGGTGGGCTGCAGTCCATGGGGTTGCGAAGAGTCAGACACGACTGAGCGACTTCACTTTCACTTTTCACTTTCCTGCGTTGGAGAAGGAAGTGGCAACCCAGTCCAGTGTTCTTGCCTGGAGAATCCCAGGGACGGGGGAGCCTGGTGGGCTGCCGTCTATGGGGTCGCACAGAGTCAGACACGACTGAAGTGACTTAGCAGCAGCAGCAGCAGCACTTAATGAATACTTGTTGAAAGGCTGAATACAAATTCTTCAAGAAAAACTTTTTTTTCCTGAAAACCTAGGAATTTCTCCACTGAAACAGGATGGGTGACACTGGTAAGACCAATCTCTAGTGGCCTGCCCAGACTTCACACTTAATCTCAGTAAGAATCGTACCATTTCACAGCACCTTGAATTTAGCCTTACTCATACTTAATAAAGGAAATTGTTCATAAATTTCAATATTTTTTACATACTTCCTGACTAATCTTGGCATCTCAAGATAAGGGCAAAACTAGTTGTGAGTTCTGCCCTTTAGAGCTGTAAACTAGTGTTGTAGACAATCACGCTTCTTTGTGATTGCCTTCGTTTAGAGTCCTCCAAAACAGGACCCTGAGATAAAGATTTGGAGACAAGTAGTTTATTTGGGAGGTGACCCCAGGAAGCACAGTGAGAGTGAGGAAGTGAGATAAGAAGGAGGGAAAACGATTAAGGGTGTGTCAATGAGCAGGCAGCTGGGGCTCAATCCAGCCAGAGCCCCTTTGACACTAAGTACAACATACTTCAGAACCGCTCTGCTGAGCGTTAAGGAAGCTGGAGTATTTATCGATTCTCACCTTCTTAGTTAAAGTCCCAAGGATTGCCCTGGGGTTGTTAATTCAAAATATCCAGACATTTTCAGTGTGCTTCCTGGTCCAAAAAATGCAGAGATGCAAGAAACCATCAGCGTGCATAGGAAGTGTCCCACAGTGACCTCCAGAGTGGAAAATAGGCGTTAAAGACTAGCCAAGCTGAAAAGATTATCTAACTAGATGGAGGGAGTGGGAAGACTTAGAAGAATACATTGGAAAAGTACCTCATCCTGCTTGAGCTGTACTCTGGGATGTGGTGCCTTGGAATTTTCTTTCTTTTCTGGCAAGAGGCAGAGAATAAAGCTCCTGCCCTCCCAGTGATTAACTGTACTATTCATCCAAAAAGAAACAAGCATTTGAAGCAGAGAAAAAAGAAGTAAGTAACCCAAGGCAGCTTATACGGTGAATGATATGTTGAAGACAAACTTCTAAAAAGGGCTTTTATTGCACTGGTCAGAAAGTTTGTTCGGTTAGTGAATATGTTGTTCACTAAAGTTCTTGATGAAAATGAAAAACGCTTTTTATTTTTACTTAAAACCAAATGAACTTTTTGGGTGACCCAATAACTTCACTTTGGGGCTTTGTGTTGTGTCCAGCTCTTTGTGAACCCATGGACTGGAGCCCACCAGGCTCCTCTGTCCATGGAATTCTCCAGGCAAAAATACTGGAGTGCACTGGTAGTCATTTCATTCTCCAAGGGATCATCCCAACCCAGGAATCGAACCTGGGTCTCTTGCATTGAAGATAGATTCTTTATCTTCTGAGCCACCAGGGAAGCCCCTTGGGGCTTTGGAGTTAGTTAATAAATAAAAGTTAAGCTTAACATTGGTGACAAAGTTTATGCAACCTAGATGTTTAATGCTTTCAACATCTTACTTTAGATAGAAAAAGTCTGGAAACAGGAATCAATTGATAGTAGTTGCTATGGCTAAGGCACAGGGTGTATATTATATACATTTAATATATTAGTAGATGGATATGCAGTATATACATTTGAGTTTTTAAAAATAATTTATATATAGTATATAGAATCTTATATTCTTATGACCTTCCCTGGTGGCTCAGAAGTAAAGAATCCACCTGCCAATGCAGGAGATGCGAGTTTGATCCCTGGAAGATCCCAGGAAGATCCCCTAGAAAAGGAAATGACAACCCACTCCAGTATTCTTGCCTGGGAAATCCCATAGACAGAGGAGTCTGGTGGGCTAAAGTCCATGGGGTTGCAAAAAGTGTAGGACAGAACTTAGTGACTAAACAACAATGTATCTTGTAAGCAGCATATAGATGAATCTGTTTTTTAAAAATCCAATCAGCTACCATATATCTTTTTAAAATTTATTTTATTGAAGTATAGTTATTTACAATGTTGCATCAATTTGTATCGTACAGCAAAGTGATTCAGTTATATATGTATGCATTTTTTTCATATTCTTTTCTATTATGGTTTGTCACAGGATATTGAATAGTTGGACACGACTGAGCGACTGAACTGAACTGAACTGATTGAATATTGTTCCCTGTGCCATACAGGCTTTCCTTGTAGCTCAGTTGGTAAAGAATCTGCCTGAAATGCAGGAGACCCAGGTTTGATCCCTGGGTCAGGAAGATCCCCTGGAGAAGGAAATGGCAACCACTCCAGTATTCTTGCCTGGAGAATTCCATGGACAGAATTGCCTGGCGAGGCTACACAGTCCATGGGGTTGCAAGAGTCGGACACGACTGAGCGACTAAACCACCACCATGTGCCACACAGTAGGATGCTGTTATTTATCCCTTTTACAAATAAGAGTTTGCATCTACCAATCCCAAACTGCTAATCTATCCCACCCTTACTAGCCCTCCCCCTTGGCAGCTAGAAGTCTGTTTTCTATGTCTGTGAGTCTGTTTCTTTCTCATGATAAATTCATTTCTGTCATATTTTAGATTCCACATATAAGTGACATCATATGACATTTCCTATGTCTTTTGATTGAAACCTTTAGTCTGCTGTCTTTTAAAGTGATAATTGGTAGGTATGTACTTTTTCACTTGTTTTCTGCTTGTTTTTGTGGTTCTATGCTCTTTTCTTCTCATTTAGTGTCTTCCCTTGTGGTTTGGTGATTTTTTTTAGTGGTATGTTGTATTCCTTTTTCTCTTGTTTTTGTGTATCTATTGAAGGTTTTTGATTTGTGGGTAACACGGGGTTCATATATGTTGACTGATAACTGTATCTACTTGTTTTAGATAGTCATTTAAGTTCAAAAACATTCTAAAAGATCTACATTTTTTATTCCTCTCACCCACCTTTTGTGTTTCTTTGATGTTATATTTTACATCTTACTACTTATCGTTTTACTGTTTCAATCTTCACAGTAACTTATTTGAAAGAGGTTGATCCACAACCTTTACTGTATATTTGCTTTTATCAGTGGGATTTTTCCTTTCCTATAAATTCTTACGTCTTGTTGTAGCCTTTTCTTTTCCAATTGCAGAAAACCTTTTAGCAGTTCTTTTGGGTCAGTTTAGTACTGATGAACCCTTTTAGTTTTTGCTTGTCTGGGAAGTTCTTTATTTTTCCTTCAATTCTGAATGATAACCTTGCTAGCTGGCATATCTTCAGCTGAAGGTTTTTCCCTTTCAGCACTTTTAAAATATGCCATTCCCTTCTGTCCTGCAAAGTTTCTCAGAAAAGTCTACTGATAGCCTTATGGGAGTGCCCTTGTAAGTGACTCTTTTTCTCTTAGTGCCTTTAGAATTCAATCTAAATTTTGTCATTTTAATTATGATATGTCTTGCTGTGGCTCTCTTTGGGTTCATCTTGTCTGGGACTCTCTGTACTTCCTGTTCATGGATATCTGGTTCCTTCTTCAGGTTTAGGAAGTTTTCAGCCATAATTTCATCAAATGCATTTTCATCCCCTTTCTCTCTTCTCCTCTAGGGCCCCTATAACGTGAATGTTAGTGCACTCGATGTTGTTTCAGACATCCTTCTCATTTAAAAAAAAAAAATTGCTTTTCTTTTTGTTGTTCTGATTGAATGATTTCCATTATTCTATCTTCCAGGTCACTTATACATTCTTGTGTATCACCTAGTCTGCTATTAATTCCTCTAGTGTGTTTTTCATTTCAGTTATTGTATCCTGCAACTCTAACAGGTTCTTTTGTTGTATTTTCTAATTCCTTGTTAAAAGTCTCATTATGTTCACCTATTCCTTTCTCAAATTCAGTTAGCATTCTTATTATTCATGCTTCGAGCTCTTTATCTGATAATTTATTTATCTGTTTCATTAGGTGCTTTTTCAGAGTTTGTTGTTGTTCTTTCATTTGAAACAAATTCCTCTGTCCTCTCATTTTTTTTTTTTTTTTAGCTTTCTCTGTCTCTGTGAAATTAGGTCAAAGTTATGTATCCTGGTCCTGAAGGGGTGTCCTTGCGTGGCAGTGTCCCTATGCTATCTGTGTAAGTTTGGTGGGAGATCTGGATCTGACATGAGCGTGGGTCACATCTTTCTCCAGGGTATGCTGGCAACTATCACCTTGGTGGGAGGTAGAGGTAGAGATAGAGGGGCTCAAGCCAGGATAGATAGAGGGTAGAACAGGATAGAACAGACAAAACAGGATAGATAGAATAGGTAGAACAGGACAGATAGAGGGGCTCAAGCCAGGAACAGGAGCTTCTTTTATGTTCAGTGGCCATCACCTCCCTATCAAGGATGGGGTCAGGTCACGAGATGCTGAAGAAGAAGCCCTGAGGGTTGACTCCAAATTGGTTTATTTCCCTCTATGTGTGCAGTCTCCCCTCTCTCAGCAATAGCACTTTGTCCGCAGAGGGGAGTAGCAGTTATCAAGAGGGGCTGGAGCAGGTAGGTGTGGGCCAGAGTGCATGCTGGGATGGTCCTGGCATGCCAGTCTGAGCTCGTGACAACTCCCAATCTACCATCTCTGCAAGTGCCAGTGTTACCAAAAACTGGGTTCACCTCTTGATGGGTATCAAGCCAAAAGACACAACCAAGCCAAAGATCAGGAGGAGGAAGGATTTATTACTATCTGTAGCAAATATGGAAAACATCAGGGATCTTTCCCAAAGCAGTGTCTCCCTAAACAGCAAAATTGGGGAAGTTTTAAGCTAAGGGTATATGCATATTCATGAAGGAGTTTGGTTAGTCAACAGAGTACAGACTTTAGTTGATTGAAGTCACAAGGGACAGAAAAAGTCTACATCATCATCCCTTAGGTTCCAGTTGATCTGGTGATTGAGTGCTTCAGGCTGATCTTTCCCATTGAAACAGAACTGGGAGTCTTTACAACTGATGTATTATCTTTGCTATTGTTACTTCTCTTAGTCTGATAACAGGCAATATTTCTGCATTCTTTTGTTCCCTTAATTACTGAGACCTGTTTGAAGACAAGAATTGCGGTCAGGATTAGATCACAAAATGGCTTAAGCCAAAAATGCCTTCTCATTTCAAGAAAGCCATATTTCTCTTTCTTGGGGACCCTCTACCTTATCATTACAGAACTAATGGCCACTCTTGCCCTGTTCAGATGCTGTGCCTGGTCTGAACTGGCTCTTGCCCCCTAAGGGTGCATTCTCCTTCCAACTAGCCTTTACTCTAGTGAGAAGCTGTGCCCGTGCTAAAGAGTCTGGGGCACATGCTGAGATGGTCGCAGGAAACTGGCCAGAGTCCTAAGCAGTTTCAGTCTGCTTCCTCTACCTTGTTTCAGGCATAGGCAAGTTTGTGTGCATGTACTTTATAAGCAGAGTCTGCTTCTTACAGCCCTTCTGTAAGTCCCCCTGGTTTTCAAACCAGCCAAGGAAACTCATCTTCCTTGTGTTGGACCTCAGGGCTGGGGTGCCTAGCATGTGATTTGAACCCTCCATTCCCCAGGGAGGATCTCCAAGCCCATGATATACCCTTCTTTTTGGTGTCCACCTCCTGTAGGTGTGGGTCCCAATCTGATTGTTTCTCTTCCCTTCCTCCCCAACTCTGCATGGATCTTTCTTTACAGCCTTGGTTGTAGAAGAGCTTTTCTGCCAGTTTGTTTTCAGTGAGAATTGTTCTACATGTAGGTGTCTTTTTTATGTGTTTGTGGGCAGCAGGGGGGCGGAGGTGCACTCAGCATCCTCCTACTCTATCATTTTGATCACCTCTTGCCAAGCCAGGGTTTTGGTTGTTGCTATGAAAAAATCAAATACCGTATTAGAATGAATGTGGAACAAGAAATGACTGTGGTGGTGTCCAGTCAGATTTCAAGGTTTGAGAAACTGCAGTGCCCAACAGGTATGCACATCCCATTAGTAGGTAACTAGTTTCAAAACAGGACACAACCTTTTAGGGCACAACCTTTAAAAGAATGACATAGCCATATGTGTGTACTCAGTCACTTCAGTCGTGTCTAGTTCTGTGCAACCCTATGGACTGTAGCCCATCAGGCTCTTCTGTCCATGGCATTCTCCAGACAAGAATACTGGAGTGGGTTGCCATGCCCTCCTCCAGGGAATCTTCCCAACCCAATCTGAGACGCACAGCTTCAGTTTTTTTTTTGTTTTTGTTTTTTTTTTTAGTTTTTTATTTTTTAAATTTTAATATCTTTAATTCTTACATGCTTTCCCAAACATGAACCCCCCTCCCACCTCCCTCCCCATAACATCTCTCTGGGTCATCCCCATGCACCAGCCCCAAGCATGCTGCATCCTGCGTCAGACATAGACTAGCGATTCAATTCTTACATGATAGTATACATGTTAGAATGTCATTCTCCCAAATCATCCCACCCTCTCCCTCTCCCTCTGAGTCCAAAGGTCCGTTATACACATCTGTGTCTCTTTCCCTGTCTTGCATACAGGGTCGTCATTGCCATCTTCCTAAATTCCATATATATGTGTTAGTATACTGTATCGGTGTTTTTCTTTCTGGCTTACTTCACTCTGTATAATCGGCTCCAGTTTCATCCATCTCATCAGAACTGATTCAAATGAATTCTTTTTTACGGCTGAGTAATACTCCATTGTGTATATGTACCACAGCTTTCTTATCCATTCATCTGCTGATGGACATCTAGGTTGTTTCCATGTCCTGGCTGTTATAAACAGTGCTGCGATGAACATTGGGGTACATGTGTCTCTTTCAATTCTGGTTTCCTCGGTGTGTATGCCCAGAAGTGGGATTGCTGGGTCATAAGGTAGTTCTATTTGCAATTTTTTAAGGAATCTCCACACTGTTCTCCATAGTGGCTGTACTAGTTTGCATTCCCACCAACAGTGTAGGAGGGTTCCCTTTTCTCCACACCCTCTCCAGCATTTATTGCTTGCAGATTTTTGGATCGCAGACATTCTGACTGGTGTGAAGTGGTACCTCATTGTGGTTTTGATTTGCATTTCTCTAATAATGAGTGATGTTAAGCATCTTTTCATGTGTTTGTTAGCCATCCGTATGTCTTCTTTGGAGAAATGTCTATTTAGTTCTTTGGCCCATTTTTTTATTGGGTCGTTTATTTTTCTGGAGTTGAGCTGCATAAGTTGCTTGTATATTTTTGAGATTAGTTGTTTGTCAGTTGCTTCATTTGCTATTATTTTCTCCCATTCAGAAGGCTGTCTTTTCACCTTTCTTATATTTTCCTTTGTTGTGCAGAAGCTTTTAATTTTAATTAGATCCCATTTGTTTATTTTTGCTTTTATTTCCAGAATTCTGGGAGGTGGATCATAGAGGATCCTGCTGTGATTTATGTTGGAGAGTGTTTTGCCTATGTTCTCCTCTAGGAGTTTTATAGTTTCTGATCTTACATTTAGATCTTTAATCCATTTTGAGTTTATTTTTGTGTGCGGTGTTAGAAAGTGTTCTAGTTTCATTCTTTTACAAGTGGTTGACCAGTTTTCCCAGCACCACTTGTTAAAGAGATTGTCTTTACTCCATTGTATATTCTTGCCTCCTTTGTCAAAGATAAGGTGTCCATATGTGTGTGGATTTATCTCTTGGCTTTCTATTACAGCTTCAGTTTTGTAAGAATGAAATAAAAATGCTTTTTTCTTTCAATAAATTTTTTCAAATGCCCAGTAAACCATTAGGACATAAAAATACCTATTAAGCTGTTTGAATTCAACTACTTAATAGATGGAAATTGTATTTATTTTAGCCTAGTGGCAACATGAAAAAAATACTGTGATGGCACTCTGTAGACTCTCTGGACCAAGAAAATTTGAACATTTAAATAGTTCTTGGTCCCCAGCTAGTGCTACTTACTTACACAAATAAGTGGACATACGTGGTAGAGAAGGTTAGATGAGAATGTGTGTGGTCTGTAATTGTCTTTTTTCAGGGAATTTCTGGGCCATCTTTTCTAGGATCCTGTGGGACAGAAGGAGTGCTCTGACTTTTTGTCACTTTCCCCAGGACAAAAGCAAGAAAGCAAAATTCAAAATTAAACCTTAAACAGACAAACAAACTTTCTACATAGATTAGGATGAAGTGGGGTTGCCCTTAGGATCCTGAAATATAAGCATGGGATTTGTAGTTGCTATTTATTCTGGGTACAAACATGTAGGTACCTCCATAGAAAGATACAGCAGTATTTGGTGTGAGTGCACACGAGTGCTCAGTCATGTCCGACTCTTGGCGACCCAGTGGGGTGTAGCCTGCCAGGCTCCTCTGTCCATGGAATTCTCCAGGCAAGAATACTGGAGTGGGTTGCCATTTCCTACTCCAAGGGATCTTCCCAACCCAGGGATTGAACCTGCGTCTCCTTCACTTCCTGCATTAGCAGAAGGATTCTTTACTACTGAGCCACCTGGAAGCCCCAACATTTGTCAGTTGTTGCTTTAAAACAGTGATCACAAATATGGTAAAATCTCTCAGTGGAAAGGGTGACCAGTTTGGGATTGATTTAGTAATAAATACATACATTTTATTTTTATTATTTAAAAAAATATAATAAAGTCTCTCTTTCATTAGAAGGAAAAGCAATCCTGGGAAGGTACCAGAAAGTCAAGTTTCCATGGGGATTTTCAAAACATCCCCCTCCTTCAATACTTACTTTTGTATATGGAAAAGTATTTTGGATACAAAATATAGTATAAGACTTTCACTTTTATTCTGCATTAAATAAGGCACATGTTGGCAGCTGCACTAAACTATAACTAATATGTAACATATATATGAGTGGGGAAATTATCCAGAACCTAACCCACTTTAGGCTTCAGGTCTGAGTAATGGGTGAAGGGGACAAGTAATAGGTACTTGAATGAGTCTAATTGATTTATACCAAAAAGGGCAGCAGGTATTAGCAGAAGAGAAGTGAAGAGAGCTGGAAGGTGATCAAGGAGGCAGAAAGAGACAAAAGCACCTCTAAATGAGTTTGAGAAAGGATGGAGGATTCTGCAGGGAGACCCTTTGGTATCTCTGTCATACCTGTGAGATACTGAGGTTGGGGGATGGAAAGAGAAGGTGAAAGGAGGAAAATATAAGTTTTCCTGTGTTGAGAGCCCCCCAATAAATCCATGCATCTGCAGTCCGTTATATTCAACAATGATGCCAAGAACACCCAATGGAGAAAGGATAGTCTCTTCATGAATGGTTCTGTGAAACCTGGATGTCCCCATGTAGAAGAAAGAAATTGGACCCTTATTTCACACCATATACAAAAATCAACTCAAAACGGATTAGGCTTAAATGTAAGACCCGAAACCATGAAACTGCTATCAGAAAGCATAGTGAAAAAGCTTCTCGGTACTAATCTGGGCTATGACTTTTTTATTATGACATTGGAAACACAGGCAACATAAGCAAAAAAAAAAAAAAAATAGATAAGTGGGATTATATCAGACTAAAAACTTCTTCACAGCAAAGGAAACAACAGAGTGAAAAAGGAGAAAGTATTTACAAACCACATCTTTGCTAAGAAGTTAATATTCAAAATATATAAGGAAATCCTACAACACAATAGCAAGACAAAACAACACTGCAGCTTAATGGGCAAAGGACATAAACGGACATTTCTCAAAAGAAGACAGGCAAATGGCCAACAGTACAATAAAAGGCTCTCAACATTACTAATCATCAGGGTAATACAAATCAGAACCGTAGTAAGATATCACCTCACACCTGTTAGGATTAGTTCAGTTCAGTCGCTCAGTCGTGTCCGACTCTCTGCCACCCCATGGACTTCAGCACGCCAGGCCTCCCTGTCCATCACCAACTCCCGGAGATTACTCAAACTCATGTCCATCGAGTTGGTGATGCCATCCAACCATCTCACCCTCTGTCGTCCCCTTCTCTTCCTGCCTTCAATCTCTCCCAGCATCAGGGTCTTTTCTAATGAGTCGGCTCTTTGCACCAGGTGGCCAAATTGGCCACCTTCAGCTTCAGCATCAGTCCTTCCAATGAATATTCAGGACTGATTTCCTTTAGGATTGACTGATTTGATCTCCGTGTGGTCCAAGGGACTCTCAAGAGTCTTCTCCAGCACCACAGTTCAAAAGCATCAATGGCAGTTATTAAGAAAACAAAAGATAGCAAGGGTTGGCAATAATGTGAAGAAGAGAGGATTCTTGTGCACTGTTGGTGGGAATGCAAGTTGGTATTGCCATTATGGAAAACAGCATGGAGGTATCTCAAAAAATGAAACCTAGGACTACTTGATGGTTCAGCAATCCCACTTCTGGATAGAAACCAAAAGGAAATGAAATCAACTATCTTGAAGAGATATCTGCACCCCTATGTTCATTGCAGCATTATTCACAATAGCCAAGGCATGAAAACAACCTATGTCCATCAACAGATGAATGGATAAAGAAGATGTGTGTACGTAGAGGATCAAATATTATCCAACTTTAAAAAAAGAAGAAAATCCTGCCATTTGCATCAACAGGGATGAACCTGGAAGACATGCTGAGTGAAATATGCCAGATACAGGAAAACAAATACTGTATGATCTCGCTTAAATGTGGAATCTAAAATAGTTGAATTGGTAGAAGCAGAGACTAGAATGGTGATTGCCAGAGGGTCTATGGAGGGGGCGATGGGGAGATGCTGGTCACGTGGTACAAAGTTTCAGGATGAATAAGTTCTGATAATCTAATGTATAGTAATGTGAATTATAGTCAACAGTACTGTATTGTATACTTGAAATTTGCTAAAAGAGTGGATCTTACGTTTTCTTACCACACACACAGAAAAAAAAAAGGTTACTATGGGGGGGTGATATATTAGTTAATTTGATTATGGTTATTATTTTATGAAGTATATATATATCAACATATACAGGGAAGCCTGGTGTGCTATAGTCCATGGGGTTCTGAAGAGTTGGACATGACTTGTTGGCTGAACAACAACAACATGTATATCAAAACATCAAATCACACACCTAAATACAATTTTTGTCAACTATACCTCAAAAAAAAAAAGGGGGGGGAATATCTCCTATTCCTGTGTAATAGGAGTAGAATCCCTCTTTGGAATCTTGAAAATTATTTCATTAAAAAATTAAATTGCTTTTTTAGGATATTTATTAATGTGACAAATCTGTTTTATTTTTATAAGAGGAAGAAAACAGAATGTAGCTAGATGGTGATTATAACAATGTGAAAATTACATATGCCAGTGCTGGAAGAGAATATCAGCCATCATTTATTGAGCTCCTATTGTGTACTATCTCTTTTACTTATACTGTTCTCCTTTAATACGCTGACCCTAGAGGGTAGGTGTTGTCTGAGATATTAGATTAGAAAATGGTCTCAGGAATGTTAAGTCATTTTCCTGAGTCATATAATTCGTGAGTACTGGAGCCAGAATTCAAGCCCAGGTCTGTCTGAGACCAAAGTTCTTGCTTCTCTTTGAAAAACAGATTATTGATTCCTTTTTTGTCTCTTAAGATTTGGGTTTTTTGTCTGTTTGTTTTTGAGTTTGCGTGTATTGTAAGATATTTTTGGTTTTTTTTAGAGCTTCAAAATGAAAGCATTTTAAATTGCTAAAAAAATTTTAGAAATTAAGTGACTTAAAATTTTTTTTAAATTTTATATTGGAGTATCTTTGATTAACAATGTTGTGTTAGTTTCAGGCGTACTGCAAAGTGCTTCAGTTACACATATACAAGTATCTATTGTTTTTCAAATTCTTTTCCCATTTAGGTTATTATAGAATATTGAGCAGAGTTCTCTGTGCTATATAGTAGGTCCTTGTTGGTTATTCATTTTAAATATAGCAGTATGTATATGTCAATCACTCCTCCCACCCTTCCCCCTGGTAACCATAAGTTCCTTCTCTAAGTCTTGTCTGTTTCTGTTTTGTAAATAAGTTCATTTGTATCAGAAAAAGAAAAAAGAAATTTCTTTAGAAATTGTTTCTTGAATTTTGAACTGACATCTCTGAAAAGAGCACAATGTTAAGACTGGAGCATAATATAGCTCAGCTTCATGTGGGTTATATATACAACCACTATTTATTTTAAAATAATTTATAAAAGCTCCTACTCTGCTCGGTTCTAGGCTTCCCTAATGGCTTAGTTGGTAAAGAATCCACCTGCAATACAGGAGATCCTGGTTCAATTCCTGGGCTGGGAAGATCTGCTGGAGAAGGGATAGGCTACCCACTCCAGTATTCTTGTGGGAGACCTGGGTTCGATCCGTGGGTTGGAAAGATCCCCTTGAGAAGGGAAAGGCTACCCACTCCAGTATTCTTGCCTGGAGAATTCCATGGACTGTATAGTCCATAGGGTCGCAAAGA